>NW_019174446.1:2124502-2541909 GCF_002260705.1 Seriola dumerili | reverse complement strand
ACAGCCACCATTAGTGTGATAGCATTGTTCTCCGTATTTTGTTAGCTATTTTTTAGACAGAGCAGCATGTGCATCTTATAAAATGTGTGTTCTGGATGTATGATATGTGGTTCATATCTCTCCTCACTTCTCTCTCTCCTCTCTCTCTTCTCCACGACCTGATCCTGTTTGTTAACCAATTACATGGGCAGTATACGTTCAAGTTAGCACCATTAATTACTCATCGCCTCTGTTTCTAACTTCCTGAATAGTGAATGTGTAGTGCTACGCAAAACCCATGATGCCTTCTGGTAATCCACCCCCTTGCTGTTTGATACAGAGGACTTTTATTTTAGAGGGTTGAAACCTTTCTAAATTAAATGAGATGTCAAGGCCTCTCTTTCATCATCATTTCGGCAGATGGGCTCCAGATACTTCAGCCTCTCCTGATTACGTCTCTGCTGAGCTGGCCATCACATAAAATAGGGTGGCTAATGCATTGAAGACACACGCAAACACAAAGAGAGTACACACACATTGATTGGCCCTGCCATCTTGTGCCCCATCAGCTGCAAACAGAGGCGGAGCAGCAGACTGTGACTCATCACCCAGAGGTGCTGAATGTGGCACATCTCTGCCACCAGGAGCCCTTATGCTTTTACCACCTGGAAACAGACCCAGGTGACACGCGCGCCTGGAGCCCGGCCACCTGGGATGCTCTGTGAGGACCAGGCATAACAAGGCACATAAGCACCCGCATCAATCACTGTTACTGCACTCAGCCTAGATCTTCCTCATCATCTCTTCTTTCGCTGCTTCTGCATCATCAACCCCTCTGTTTCTGTCTTAGCTTTGACAGCTCCCCATTCTTTCTCTCTGTCCTGTCTGTGTCAGCTTTTTCCTCCGCCATCCCGTATACTGTACCTCCCAGCGTACACACACTTTTCTCCTCCTCTTCCTCCTCCTCCCCTCCCCACCCCTGAGGTCTTGGCTCAGGGCATCAGTAAACAGGCTTAAATCGGCTTGGCCAGCTCAAGCCTCCCTCCCCTCCTGTCTGTGCGTCCCTGTTATATTGGGTAAATAAATTAGACAGTGCCCGCTCTCCTAATGAGGACATGGTCACATGACAGGCCTTTTCCTACGCTTAAGTTAAGCAGTTTTAAGGGGATCGATTCCATTATCTGCTCTGCACAAGAGTCATGGAACCTGTTTGACAACCTGCTGGGTATGTGACCTGAACTCTTGTCACTTCTCCTCCTCTTTACCAGAAAGCAATTTCCCTCCTAATGGTGCCTAAAAAGTGGCTTTTATTTTAAATTGAGGTTTGTTTTGAAGGAAGAGAAGAGCATAATGAGGAAAAGCTGCTGCATGAGTACACATTTTGCGTGGCAAAAATGCAGACGACTTGAAGAGAAAAGTGGAGAGACCTATTTGTTGTATTGGTGTTCTTTATCAATGTAAATCAAAGGAGAGCTAATCTCAAGGTTTTTTCTGCTAAGAGCTTTTCCCAACGCTTCGGCTTTGATGGTTTTAATAGCAAACTCTTAAGTACTATGGTAGCATTACTTGATTTTCCGCAAGAATTTTCTGTCCTTCCAAACAAGACTCAAACCCCTTTTTGATAGTGGTTTTGGGAACCACTTTCAATCAATTCTGTTAGGGGGATTGGGAGAAGAAGAAAAAGACGAGTTAAAATGAAAAGACGAAAGTCAATGACAACACTTTGTTCTCCTCCGCGGAAGAGCAGAATGGAGAGATTTGAAAGGCTTAGTGGATTGTAGGGGAAACAATGGGGTTTGTCAGAGATGGGTTTGAAAGCATTTATCAAGGAGCAGGTAATTTTTCAGCATGGCTATAGCGTCTTAATAGGCCACTTGGAAAGCAGCCTTCTGGTTTTTGACAACAGATGGTATAAGTCGTCATTAGGGCTAGAATGACGAGCCTTCTGAAGTGGGCGACTGTGCGTCACTTAACACCCAGCTTTCTTACAGATACATCATCCATATTGCAGAATCACCTCCCTGCTATTGTATGATTCACAAAGAATCAGGAGCCTCTGCTGAATAATCGTGAAGCTTCAGAGCGGCCTCACCAGCTACTGAGAGCAATAATGGACATATTTGGAATACAGGTATCTTTAAGGTCGCGGTGTTTATAAAACTGAAAAAGAAAGATGATTGTTTCAGAAGTATTATTTTTTTTGATGTGAGGGCTTTATACCATTAGCCACCATGTCTGTCATTATCTTTTTCACAGTGTTCAAGGGGGGAAAAAAAGTATCTGAACCAACAACCAGATAAAACTGAGTAGAAGGGGGATGGTTGCAACACTTTTTCGATTTTTCTCTGTTGTTCAGAGACTATTTGGACCAGACCAACCAAACGTTTATATATTAAACTTACAGCTGTCTGGTAACTACCATACCATTTAAAGATGATGACATACGCGTTCTCTATATTTATTTGAATGGAAGAATGCAGATGTTGCACATGAACCTGAACGGCGGGGACAGTTGCAAAACTGAATCAGGGACGGTTGCAACATATTAAAATCACAATTAAATTTCACTAATTAACTTTAGCTTTTGTCTCAATAAGCAAGCATGCTCAAGGCTATGGTAAGTAATAATAATTATCAAAGAACTGTTAATGAGAAAAAGGTCTGCCTTGAGTCAAAATAGGCACAATTTTATTAATTTTATTGGCTCATTATAAACTGAACTGGCAAGATTTTAATATAAGATCATGAGAGGCTAACAAAATAATTCTCCACCATAACTTCTTTGTATTTCTCTATACGTCAAAATAAGCAATTAATTGTTGTTATCTGAGCTGTGGAACAAATTAGCTGCATATTTTGCATGTTCTTGGACTAAAAATACTATTGTGTGGTCTATTTTGATTTGGCCTACTTAGCTTGAGAATTACAATAACTTGTTGCAACTGTCCTCACCCTATCAGCCAGAAACACCTGTGCTATGCTTAGTACACTGACCTTGACCCATGCTGAAACCATGTCACTTAGAAGTCAACAAAACGATGACTTTACAGCACCAAATGTTAAATGTGTCTTCTGTCTTCTGGTGGAGGGTCTAACTGAGCATGTGCAGTATGGGTGTCATCGCTCTAGCATGATTCTGATTGGAGGGATAAGACTGGCTGCAGCCTTCCCTGGTCTCACCTAAGCATTGGATTCACTGGCAGTCGACAGTTGCATGTCTATTGTACTGAGTACCAGAAGCAGACGGTTTGGACCACAAGAAAAGGGGAACACATTACCGTAAAAACAGCCTTTATTATCATGGTTACATGATTCAAATCAAGACCTGTGGCAACTCAAGCTGCATCACTGTCTTCCACAAGATGATAAAGGTTTTTACTTTTTAATAAGTGGAACTTTAGCAAAATGGCAGAGCATGTCTACACAGCAGGTGAAACGCTCTTGTTCACAGAGGGTGGTGTCTGCACTCGACAATTTTAGGAAATTTTCCCAAAACTGTAAATCAGCAATCACAGGCCACTTTAACAGTGATTGACCTGGTGTGCAGTGGCGTGAAACCACATAGAACGGGCCTCAGTTTTCTCTGGTCATTTTTCTTGCAGCCACTTTTGTCAATTCCTTTTGTATATGAGTTAAAGGTGCAGCTTAAAGCTCAATGAATTTGAAAACGTCACTTGAGCAGGTGTGTGGTGTGTGTGGTGTGTGTGTGTTTGTACACAGCACAACAGAGAAGCAGCTTGGTAAGGTCATTTTAAAAACAATGTTTACAGCAGCAACTTACAAAACTAATTGTTATTGGAGATTGAGAAGGGCGTGTGACAGTTGGGGCAGCATGATGCAGAACATATGGTGCATTGCCTGGGCAAAGAGTATTTATAAAAATTGAAAAATATATTATAGATAGAGGAAAAAAAATCAAGTATTTGGGCTCAAAACTGGGAACTCAGAGTCACTTCTGATGCGGGCACTTTTACAGTGCAACAGCATTGAATTTTCTTCAAGGAGAGACTGTCCAAAGTGTGCACGCTCCTCCCCATTTGGGGGAGCATTGCCATTCAGGTCACGGTATAAACACTTTTGCTTTTAGACGTGCTCCAAGCAGTTTTTATGACGGAGTTCATCTGAAGCAACCTGAACCCTGTTCCACTACTACTTTTAAAGAAACTGCAAGGAAACTAAACTCAAGTTCCATGATGCATACTTTAAATCCACACTTTTACCCAGGGCGAGGTGTCATTTTCATTCGATCCTTATTATTGCCACAATTATTGGATCTTGGTTGGGGCCTGGTGCCCTGGTGGTGCGTTAAGTAGGTCTATAGCCCACACAATGATACCTGGGTTTACACAGGCCCTTGTGGAGCAGGGAAATGAGCTCTGCGGGACAAGTTTTCTAATCTTCACCACTGTACCTTTTTAATCCACTTTGATCAGAAAAAGTGGATTTGTGGTTACATCCAAACAGGAACCTGGTGGCCCAGATAGACGTTCTGATGAAAGTTCTGAGAGGACAAGGAGAAGGGACAGGGCATACGGCCAGGTGTCTCTGGAAAGTATACTGTGATCTGCTGAAGCTAATTAAAGTTGCACCCTCACTGTGCCTCATATGAAGCTGTTCTAGTTCATATTATCTGCTAAATAGGCACAGAGATGGTGAACACATTCCATGCAAAGCAACATGAAAGCCACGTAATCTGACAGTTTAGACTTCAGTCGTGGTGGCGACAGGTCATATATGCATTGGATTTAGTTTAAGATTAAGGAAACATGCTGCATATATGAATGTCAAATCCAATCTGTGTCACATAAAAGGAAAAAAAAACCAAAAAAGACATGAGAATTCAGGACACTTTCCAACTGCAGAGTGAACATGGCATCTGAGAGGAATCTCTACAACCACTCAATTACTGACTTACTGCTCCTGTGGTTTAATAATATTCATCAGAGCTGGAGCTGATCGTTTTATCGTCATTAACGCCGTTTGTTACGTCAATGCCAGCGTACGTAAAGTCCACGGGGATCATAATTACTCAATGATGCTGGAATCTACAGTAAATCTTTTCAGATGAACCTGTCTGTTAACATGACATATACGTTTTCACCACCACAAAACCAACCACACACACACATAAACAGCACCACACCACACCACAACACACACATACACACACACACACACACACACACACACACACAGAGCCAGCAGTGATTCTCGACCATTCGACCAAATGGCACCATCTGTTGCCAAAGAGGAAAGTAATTGATGACACTGGTCTTCACCAGGAAGGGTGAGAGATGCTGTTCATATGTTTCAGTACATGCACAGTATGTGGTCTATAGTATAGTGTACTGTATTGTATATTCTATACAGCGACATGTGCACAGTTGATGGTTAGATGTATTGCATGTTTTATTGAACAAACAGGGAGATGAAAATACTGAATTATGCAGGAACCATGTTATGTATGTTGATTAGTAGATATGAATTAATAACACACATAGCTGTGTGTGTGTGTGTGTGTGTGTGTGTGTGTGTGTGTGTGTGTGTGTGTGTGTGTGTGTGAGAGAGAGTGTGTGTGAGTGTGTGAGTGTGTGAGTGTGTGAGTGTGTGAGTGTGTGAGTGTGTGAGTGTGTGAGTGTGTGAGTGTGTGTGTGTGTGTGTGTGTGTGTGTGTCGAGGTCACACCTTGAAAGTCACGCTTGTTGCAGCTGCATTGTTCTGTTGGTTGTGATTAACATTTAACTCCAGGGCAATAACGTGCTGTGTGTGTGTGTAGTCAGCTCTTTAGATTCATCTTAAGACATTAAACTCTGGTAAATAAACAGCTGTTGATAAGTAAGATTAAAAAAATAAAGTTTTAAGAATTAAATGTTAAACTTTAGTCAAAAACATCCTCTATTTTTGCATGTGTGCCTTACAAACATTCACTTTTCCAACATTTTTCAACTCCAACCAAAATGAAATTGCTTTTTTATTGTATTTATTCATTTTTGCTGCTACAGTGTGCAGATCTGATTTGTAAATGGCAAATTACATTCATGCAGTCACAGCTGATGCCAGGTACCACAACAGCACTCTGTATTGGATATATTGGATATCTATTGATATGTATTGATATATATTGATATGCAGAGTGCAGGTACTGGGAATGTAAGTGGGAGGAACAGTTGGATCTGTGCATGCCTTGTAGTGTGATCTTCATCCCTCAGTGCTGCTGCCAACAGGGGGACGTCTTTCCTCAGACTCGAGTTTGTTTACATTCTTGCTCTGTACTCCTTCTGGTTTAGCTGTCAATCTACACAAACCCCGCCCACTCAGAGGCTCAAAGAATCATTTTAAAACATTTTGAATACAGTATATCCCCTAATATATACAGTATATATGTATGTATATATATGTATACCGTAAAAAGACACTACAGTGATGAATTGAATTATATCAGGATATGTACTTGCAGAAAGGATAAAGTTATGTTTGAAGTCACTTAGAAACAGTGACTCTTTCACATAGTTTGGCCCCGAGAGAAGACCTGCAAGTTGATTTTTCATAAATGTTCTGCTCAGTACATATCTTAGTGACTTTAAAATAATCTAATTTAGGGAATCCTTATCAAAAACACTTGTCTGTTTATTAAAAAAAAGAATTTGGGGGGATTTTTTTTCTCTTCAACTCTCAGTGAAGTTCTTAGACTTCCTTAGACATTGAATTCACCTGATGTCCTGTTTCAGGTCGTGTGCAAGAGGATATACAGCAGGTTCTCCCAAAAACTGCGTTGCGTGAGATAGAGCCGACCGTCATCCGGCTGCACCACAGCCCAGTCACAAACTCAGGCTACACTCACCAACCGAAGCCAGCTATCTGCACAGGACAAACCAAAGCTCTTCAAAAAAGTCTAAATCCAGCATCAGTCTGGCTCTACCTTTAAGCCCAATTATAAATTCTGGAATCAAGTGTATGTTCTGGAGATAAATCAGTAACTGTTCCAGGACTGGACTGGTTGTGTTTAACAGTTTTAAATCCAACTTTCAGTGAATTTCCTCTGTCTTTCTTCTTCTGTCTTTTTTAGTTTAGACTAAGCAGGGTTGTTGTTTACCTTTTCCAAATGGGTTTTCTGTTCTTTCATCTAGTTTTTCGTAGGAGTTTTTTTTTTTAAATATGCAAAACAAACAGAGGGAGCTTCCCAAATCCTCATCTGCTGCTGTAAATTAACACAGTACACAAGAGCGTGAGATCTGTTGACTTAGTTGTTTTTGATGGGGCGGATAGTGTTGGTGTTCACGTGCACGCTCCCTCAGGGGCTTCACCGTGGAGTGAGGTAAACAAAACAGATGTGAAGCGCGGAGTGGATAAACTCATTAGCAGCTCATCATTAAACAGACATATCTGCACTTCCATTTTTGGAGGGCACTGGATTAGAAAATATGTATTTACAGTATGTCAGCAGCTATTAGGTCAAACACAGAGAGAGGCTGTGTCTGTCTGCTTCCATCTCGATCATGGAGCATATCAATACAGCATCGTTCAGTGTGTTAGACAGCAACTGGAGGAGTGTGTGTGTGTGTGTGTGTGTGTGTGTGTTGTGTCTGAGGAGGTCTATACTTGGGTGACCTCTGTGTGAGTATGTGTTGAGGAGCAGAAGTCAGCACACTTGTTTGTTTAGGAAGTTTGCAGGAGATTTTCACTGATGAATTAATGGTGGCAGAGCAGTGGTGCAGAAGATGCTCCTGGGGGAGGGAGACAGAGAGAGAGAGAGAGAGACGGGCAGAAAGTGAGAGAATGGAGAGAAGTTGTTGCTCCATCCCGCCATGCTCGACTCCCCGCATCTAAAAACCCAGCTGGGGCGGACTGGCGCTCACTAGGCGGTGGTGGCGTGGCAGTGGGGAGGAGGGGAAGGGAAGAAGGGGAGGGAGAGTCGACACGACAAGGACAAAGCAAAGACGGGCCACAGGCTTACTCCGTGGTTTTTTGGTTTTTTTTGTTTTATGTTGGGGCGGGGGGAAGAAGCCCATGTTGTGTAGTGCTACATCAAAACACTGCTGCTGCGACCAGCGGCCGTCAGCAGCACCCAGTGACTACACTCGCTGTTTAATTCATGGGGACGCAAAGTCATGTGTCACCGTGGCTTTTGACAACTTTTCTTGCGCATTGGGTTTTAAAACCACGGCTGAACAGCCTGGGCTCACTGTCACACCATCCTAATGCCAACCTTCCACTGATGATTTAATCCATGACCTGTGACCATAACCTTCGCTGCCACATGTTTAGCCCTAACCTTTAGTCCAAGACGCCTAATCCAAATCCTGCAGCAGGAGGACAAAACAACATAAACACATGTAGAGGAACTATTGCTTTGAGAAAGTTAAATTTAAAACCGATCACCACTCTGTGTAAGGCTGTAGCTCCGGTTGAAGAATTATTTTGTATTGTAAGATGTTAATTTTCTGCTATTTGTTTGCCTTTTAATGTTTTAGTATTTGAAGAGGTTTGTATTTGATAAATATTTTCATGCTACCTTCAGCACTTGTGTAATTCTTCTGTAGAACTTAACATTCAATTACATGTTTATTCTGGAGCTTTTTGACCAAAATCCATGATCTTTACTGGCAGTCAAAGTTTTAAGAGTTTTAAGTCTTAAGATACAGATTTTTTTTTTTTTTTTTGGGGGGGGCGGCGGGGGGGGGGGGGGTAATTCTGTTTCTGGGGCCAAGAGTGAACTGTGAGGTTTTAAATTTTTTTAGGAATGGTTCAGCCTTTTGGGATACAGTCTCACTCGCCTTTGGAATAAACAAAGCCGATACAACGTGTCATTTAGTATCCATCTCTCCCCAGCTGGCCTTTCATGCCCAGGGTGCTGCAGCATCTATCCGGTTGAAAATGGCACATTAGAGGATAAAATACAGGTTGTATGTAATTTTTTAATGGATATAGTGAGCATAATGCAGAGCAGGAAATAACTATTGTCGGCCATATTTAGAGTCTAAATCCTATGTATATGTGGCACAGACCTAAAATAAAAGCCTGTGTCAAAGTGTGTGTGCGCACATAGCATCACTAATCCGTCTAGCAGGTCACCCACATGGTTTCAGTGTTTACTGTCAGGCTCGGGAGCTAAAACAGCTGAGCCTCTGTGTAAAGCCCAGCATGAATGTCATATAATGTAGATAATGCACCTGGAGAGGAGAATTGTGTTGCCAGTCAGTGAGGTGTCATAAACACATTTGTTTTTTTTTAGATGTGTTTACACATCTGCAGTTTTCTCTGCAGCATGAACACTTCTGATTATGTTTCTCTTTTGAGCCTCTCTGCATTCATCAGTGCTCCAGTTCATTCTGAAAACGATGGTTGCGTATTCGTAATAATCACTTCCATCAAGGATGTTTGGTTGCTGACATTGTGTCATTTTTGAACTGTGGAGAATATCTATTCTGTATAGATAATGCAAAGGGAGATGTATTGAGACCATAAATTGTTCATCTTCAGCCTGGTTTGAGATTGCAGATGAGTGATGTGGAAAGCAGTTACTGGAGAAAGGAGAGGTTAAAGGAGTGAGGTTGAGAGAGCGAGGCCCTTTTCTTTCTGCCATTCGCTCAAACACTGTCATTTCGAGCAATCACAAGTCTTTGAAAATAGTGGTTTGCATGTGAATGCTTTATCTCTCCTCTCAAGAACCCTGTCCACCACAGTGACAACTGTTCTTTTGATGGACTGACATCTTCAGCGAGTTCATCAAGTTCAATTGAAAACCTTTTTATTGAGCTGAGCGTCAGAAGCGAGAGGAGAAAGCACAGGAGGAGCAATTTGAACATTTCTCAGGAGTAGATTAGAGGTTGTTGAACTGGATAAACCTGTCAGTAGCATCTTCTGTAGACCCTCAGAAGCACCAGATGTACAGTGGGTTGCAGCCTCAGGGCAGCAGACTACATGTGATGGAACAATGTGCAGCTCTGGCACTTTTTGTCCTTTTTTTAAATACAATACAATTTAAACTATAGAATTTAAATACAATTCAAAGTTACTCTGACACATAGAGGTGTTACACATTGCATGAATGAGCCATATTGTCTCTGTATCTACAAACAGTAACTCTCTGTTACCTGAATAAATATCTACTTAATTCACCTGCAGTACCCTTTATCATTCATAGCATACTCTGCTCTTAAAAAGTGCACAGGAATATTATGTTAAACTGAATTCCATCAGTTTGTGTTGCTAATTAAAACTGAAGCAGCTGGGCAGTTCATCCATATTCCTCTTATGATACCTTATTGTGAGGGAGGTGGGTTTATGGCGGCTGAGCTGCAGGAAGCTAACAGATGTCCCGTTTGAGCAGAGCGGTGCTGGGAATATCAAGTGTAGCTGCCTGTGTGGTGTTAGTTGGCTGCTGTAGCAGGAGGACAGGCTGTACGCTAAGTGCTGCCTGATGGGAGAGATCTGTCATCTCTCACTCTCAGCTTACTCTGACACCACACTGTATGTCACATGATGACCTGTAGTCTCATCTGGTCAGATGTGACCATGCTACTTCATTATGACTCATGAACTTCCTTCGGTCCATGCACTAGAGCTGTCATTTTTTTCAAAAAGTCAAGTTAAAAAAAAATATAACTCGCATGTTTAATGGAATAGTTTGACATTTTTTGTTTAATCTGTAAAAAAATAAAAAAAATAAAAAAGTGTAAAACCTCATTGCCACGACCTGACCCCATAAAATTACTGCACCAGCAAAAAAAGTCTACCACAACTTGATGATTTTAGACTTTGTTTTGGACTAATCAAACATGTATCATATTAATTAGTGTCAGTTGGCTGGTAGGCGTATTTAGTTACCTTTGGACAGAGCCAGGCTAGCTGTTTTCCCCCAATTTCTAGTCTTTAACTTGTGCTAAGCTAACCAGCTGTTGGCTCTAGCTACCATACATATTTACCGTACAAACTAACTAAATTAGCTAACCTGTTAGCGTTGCTGTAAGCAAAATATCCTCAAACTCCAGTTTTCCTGGCCTTAAATTCAAAAGCTTTCTACACAGCGCTTCTCAGATGTTTTGGTGTCACGATGATCTGTTCATCATTGCTGGCTAGTTTAATTTGTTTTATGTCAGCAAGAAGGTTCTAGGTTTGAGTCTTCCACCTGCCAGGGCCTTGTTCTCTCCTCTGGATTAGGTTAATTGACAACTCTACTCACCCGTAGATGAATATGAGCATGAATGGTTGTTTGTCTCGACACAGTGACTTCAGGCAGTATTCAGACCACTTCACTTTTTTCTCACTTTGTGTTGCAGATTTCATTTTAAAGGTATTAAATTGCCATTTTTGCCCATTAATCTGCAGTCAGTAACCCATCATGATAAAGTGAAACTTGCTTTTAGAAATGTTTTCAAATTAATTAAAAACTCAAATCTTTCATTTATAAAAAAATATTCAGACCCTCAATTCAGTATTTTGTAGAAGCTCATTTGGCAGCAATTAAACCTGAGTCTTTTTGGGAAATTCTCAACGGGCTTTGCACACCTGGGTTTGGGCAGTTTATCCCGTTCTTCCTGGCAGATCCTCTCAAGCTCTGTCAGATTGGATGGGAAGCATCTGTGAACTGCCATGTTCAGGTCTCTCCACAGATGTT
The DNA here is from genome assembly GCF_002260705.1 of Seriola dumerili. Lineage (NCBI taxonomy): Eukaryota > Metazoa > Chordata > Actinopteri > Carangiformes > Carangidae > Seriola > Seriola dumerili. The sequence goes on along the minus strand of NW_019174446.1, from coordinate 2,530,314 downwards.
CTGTGGTTTAAGTCTGGGCTTTGGCTGGGCCACTCAAGGACAGTCGGAGACCTCTGCAGCGTTGTCTTGGCTGTATGTTTTGGGTCATTGAAGATTGCTGAAAGGTGAACTGTCATCCTCTTCTGAGGTAACTGTCGCAGGTTTTCTTCAAGGACCTTCTGCTCAATCTCCCTGATCAAGTTTTAAAAGGATAGGAGGAACTCTAAGTGGAGCTCATATTATATGGAAATTTTTTAAATTCAAACAGGTTATTGCAGATAAAATACTTAATTTGATAAGAAGTTTGATACCACTGTTATGTCTGTGTGGTAACAGTAACTCTGAGAAAGAAAAAAAAAAAAAGAGCATCTCCCAAAATGTCGAGCTGTTTCTTGAAGGTAATAGTTCAAAAATACACGTAGATAGGCTTCTTTCAATTTTATGCCTCTCATAGTTTTTCTATCATCTCGGTCATGCAGCAGAAATACCTGTCTGAAACCCAATACTTCCATGTCCAATCCAGTGATTACTGTCAACTATAGTGTTCTGCCAATGAGGCTACAATCGTGCCCACGGTCTGCAAGGCAGCTGCATCACGACTGATGTATTAACGTGGGTAGATGTGTGTGTGTGTGTGTGTGTGTGCGTGGGTGAATGTGACACATTGTAAATCTGCTGTATAAATTTAGTCAATTTTCCATTTGCATCTCTAGGTTTTTCTGGAGTCCAGTAACTAATACATCCATAGTGATGAGGCTTGCTGCCATATAGATCAGAACAAGAGGACTTTGAGGCGTACCATCCATCAAAAGGATACAGTTTATTGATTGGCTTTGAGAAATATCCAATCTGATTTACTCTTGCATTGATCCCACCCACATTTAAACCAAACTTCCTGATTGTCCCACATATGTAAGAGTCAGTTAGATTTAATGATCAGTAAAGTCTTTGTTCAGTCAGATCTTAAAAAAGGCCAGGAGTTATGTTTGTGTTGCTTGATGCTTGTATTCATGTTTGAGCTCATAACAGATATATTGGTGGTGTTGGGGGCAGTCAGTGGTAGGGGGTGGAGCGCACAATGAAGTAAAATAGATGAATTCTGTCTTGCATTTATATACACTTAAACCAATGTAGATTATGATAAAATTGTGCTAAGATAGTGGTAGCATCGGTAGCTTCTGCATTGGTAACAGCTTAGAATCATTTTTAGTTTCCTTAATGGGTATTATATACCTTCTGATAGATAATGTAATATCTGCATCTTTACCACAAAGAGCTTGAAGCTTTACTGTCATATCAGTGTCCAGTTTCAGAGTCTCTTAAAGGGGAAAATTAACTTACATACAAATATTAGCTTTATGAGATATTGAACTGAGGCTTTTCAAAGAACTCGACAATTCTAGTTGAGCTTTCTGCTGAGAGATCCTGATCCTGGTCCTGAAGGCAACTCAGATCTTTGCTCATGTGGACTATGGTGGCTGGGTAGAAACTGAACAATGCTCAAAGAGACGTTAGTGAGACAAATGTGATTTCTGTTTACTGCTGCAAAGATATGGGTGATGACATCCTTGAAATTTTTATCTCACACATTTACTTTAAACGCCCAAAGTAAGAGGTGACTTTGTCTAGCTTTTTGTTGTATTAAAGAAGACGCATTGCTTTGGGAGATTGGATTCTTATAAACCTTAAACGGTATTCAGAGTTTAACTTCATCTCTGCTTATTTAGATAATAGCAGGTAAATTAGCAGAAGGCCACGGCAATTGAAAGAGACTGGTCTTTTAATAACTAATTAAAACCATGTAAAGCCTTCAGGTTTTTCATTAATAACGGCCTCTTTATTTTACTAGAAAGCATCTCATGCAGTTAGAGCCTGAGTCAGAGGAGTGAGCTTCTGCCTTTCTGTAATGATTTGGTGTGAGAGTCAGTTTGACGTGAGTGACAGCTGCCCCGAGACCTCCTGGAGGCTCTGTCTTCATTTGCCATGTCCATCTAAACTGTCACTTTCCATTTTGGAGCTATTCTTTCTCTCACCAGTTCCTCTAACACCCTTGTCTTCTTGGTCAGTGAGACGTAGATCTGGCCTCTGACACTCCTAATGTCCTCCCTACATTCTCTCTTACTGAAAGGTTAGGTACCTGCCAGAGCCTCTTGTATTTTACTTTAAGAATCTGCATGATTTTTATGTATCTGATGGTATGCGTAACATAGTTTTGCAGATTAACACGTTCAATTTATTGCGGGACAATGGAACAGTTTGCATATCGTCTGCCTTTTAGCTTTTACATAACTTTAATTGCATCACACTAGAGTAAGCTAATGTGTGTGCTCATTGAATTTCAGTGAGCCACAGAATGTGCGAAGTGCTGCCAATGGCGCCTGCTGCAGAAGGGCATCAGGTTGACCAGCTTGAGCCAGCCAGCTTGCCAACTGAGTATACTGTAAAGAGAGGGAAGGAGGGAGTGGAAGGGGAGGCAGGCGAGGGGGGTGTTGTGGGACAATATTTACTGAAGAAAGCGGGAAAAGAGGAAAGAGAAGGAGTTGACAGAGGCAGAGAGGAAGGTGGAGGTGGAGCTATATTCCTGGATTAGTCCAGGTAACTGCAGCCACAAATTCACTCACACATGATCTTTCTGGAGCTTTCACAGCTCTGTGTAAAACTGGCCCAAGTGCAGCTGCAGCAGAGAAGCCGTGATCCAAAGAACATCAATGCCCCTCCCATGGAAACACAGCCTGATTTATAGTTTACCTAAAACAAATATGTCCCCTTTATACAACATCCGAGATTTGTGTGACCCGATCAACTGGTGCCAGTGACACCAGTGGTAACAGATGTTGGTGCCTGCAGCCAGGCAATGCTTTCTATCCTGCAATGAACAGATGTGCAAGTGCACTGGCTGATAAAACGGTGAAAACAATCAGTGAATGAATCTTATGACTGGATAGTTAAGCACTCAGACAGAAGACAGGGTAGTACTGTAGATCACAAAATGTAAAAATGCTTGGGACTCAAAGGGTCTATTTTTGAAACACCACTCACATACCCATACAGTATGTTCATTGCAGTACATATTATATACGTATTATATTATTGTATTATTGTATTATTCCCTCTGTTCATTTTAGCCACCAAGCGATCTCTTCATAATTCCAATGTAAGAGGGAAAAAAAGGCCTCCCTCTGTGTGAAAATGCTTTTCAAGGTCGCTACACACCTCAAAGCAAATTCACAAAGTAGTACCATGAATGTCTGAATGAATGACTTCACTACCACTGTGTAACAGTTGATCATAATTCAGTTTAATTCAATCTTATACAAATATTTCCTGCAACTTTGGCCATAACATATTGTAGAGCCAGTTCACATCAAGCCAAAATCTGATTGCAAGAATTTTAGTTCGTCTGCAAATTCTGTAAAATGAATTCAAATAATTTTGAGCAGCATCAGAGAGGTGGGCATTGTGCTCTCTATAGGAAAACAAAGACTTTGCCAGTCCAAGGCCATTTTGCCAGTGATGATGTCCACACAGAGACAGTGGGGCTGCTCTTTGTTGTTTCAAGGACATGGTGCAAATGAGATGGATGTGGTCTGGTACAGGGGCTTTTTGTGGTAATTAGAGTGGGCAGCCAATCAAAGCCTTGTGCTTCAACAAATGAGCATGCCTTTACCCGCCTCTGCTCGGGGTCAGCTGGGATGCATGTATCACCGACAGTCTTGTTTATCAGTCTTTCAGGCAAACACAAGGAAGAGAGGAAGAGAAGAATGGTTTTGTTGACTTCTTTTTTTATTCATTTTCTTTTTCTGCAAAATGGGCCATCAATCACACAACATCTCCATCAATCACTGCATCCTCTGCTCACACTGGAAGGAAAGCTTTCCAGCTAACAGCCAAATAGAAATCAGTTATCCACTGGAAAATGATTTATCCATGTTCATAAGTCCTCAGCTAGAGCCAGGCTGTGTTTAGCCTAGCCTAGCTTAGCTTGAAGATAAAAGGAAGCTAGGTGGAAACAGCTAGCAAGAAATAGCTCCAGTAACACCTCCTTGACTTGTCAGTTTTATGGGTTGAACAGACCAAGCTGAATTGTGTAAATAAAACCACATTAGAAGCGTGGGCAGGTGTTTTTAATAGAGCGAGCTGGTTGTTTTCCCCTGCCTCCAGTCTTTATGCTAGCTAGACTGAATACATCCCGACTCCAGCGTTGTACTTGACACACAGACATGACATGGATATCAATGTTCTGTAATGCCTTATTCCACAGCACAGTAAAGACCTAATAATGTATAAATAACTAACACTAATTACAGGTCAAATGGATTTGGTTCATTTCCACTTAGCTTTAATCTAATGTAAATTAGCATAATTGAGTCTCTTAGTCTGTACACAGCATGTTAAAAGTTCAGCATAATTTGAAATAAATGAAGAATAAGATTTCCAGAAATACATAAGTAATGAATGAATGTTTCCTTTGGCTTAAGGAATTCCTCTGGAAATTAAATAACTGCTTTTAATGTGTGTTCAGACAGGAAGTGAAGCGAATGTTTGCCTTGAATCATTCAGTCATAGTTAGCTGTAAGATCGCTAACGGCCATATTGATGATATGTGTATGGGAGTGTTCCTGAGTGTGTTTGTTTTCGGCTCAGAGCTCAGTTTTATGTGCCTCCAGTCTCTACCCTTTTTCTTGCCTCTGTATGTTTATGAAGTAGACTCATAGAGCAGTGGGATATGTGGCAAGTTTAGCTTGATAAGAAAATAAAGTCTGGGGGAAAAAAAACAGTTTTTCTTCCTGTAAATTGCCTCCCTTACATTATAGGAAATAATCTCAAAGGAATCTAGTCTTGCAAATAGTGGCCCTGCAAGATCAACAGTCTTTACAAAAGGTTAGGGTTATGCTATGATACTGTGACTGAAAAACTCTGACACATTGTCTGTAGATGGGGTTGTCCTCTGCTAGGCATAGATTGAAACAATTGCAGCTTTGAATTTCAAGGAAAATTCGTTTCTAATTGTGTCTTTCCATTGACGATGTATGGGATCACGGCATCTCTAAAATTCACTGCAGTTAGTAAACTAAACTAACTGTATCAGACTTTTATCTTAGTTTCCCCTGAATTATAATCTTTCTAGGAAACTTTCAAAAGATTATTAAGAAGTAGAATTTACAAACCTGTAAAGTAAAGCACTACCCAACCATCTCTGCTGAGATGTAAACGCAGGATCTTTCAATACATTTTTGATAAGTTATCTTAACATATCAGCTATTATTCTCAGGTTATACATTATTTGCAGCGGTTGGTGGTTGTGGGAATCTCTAACATTTTCCACAAATGCACGTTTGTTGCTCAGATATCTCTGCAGGTTATTCCCCCCCAACACATTAGAGGCAATATGGGAAGCTAATAACTGATCATTAAAAGTCTCCTTTTCATCCCTGGTGTCTTGCCTGCCCCTCCTGCTATGTAATGATCCAACATGATACTCCACACGCTGCTGAAAATTGCCGATACTCAGAACACATCACTGATTTCTGCACCACCACAAGCCACAGTGGCGTGACGCGGCATCCACTAACTCTGCCTCTGACCAATCGTGTCGCTGATTGTCACCAGCAATTGGCAAATGAGAGCGCGAGAGCAGGACTGAGTCTAGCAACGGGGAGGAGGAGGGGGAGGGCAGTGGAGGACTGCAGTAACAGCAGTAACAGTCCCAAGGCCCCGCAGATAGTCACTGAATCAAATGCTGAAGGCTGTGTGTGATTGAGCGGCTGAGTCTGACGGTGTGTGTTTGTTTTTGTTGCCAAGATGGGGACAAAGAGAGCAAGTGTGCATGTTTTTTTGTTTTTTTTTTTCTATATGTGTCTGTATTTGCTGCTTGAGTGATACACAGAGAGCGAGAAAGTGAGGGAGAAAAAACATGCCCTGGAGTCAGAGCCAGACACATAATGAAGCAGTTTTTTTTTTTTTTTTCTCATTTCCCTCTTTTCCCTGCCCGCCTTGTGTCAGCTAAGATAATTCCTCTGTTAGTCAAGTGAAAGGCCGTGGCTGAGGGGTGTTTCTGTGTGATATTGATACATTTTAGAAAATGAATAGCAGCTTTTCCCCCAGCTGTGTGCTTATGAGCTGAACTGTTGATTTATGGACCGGTTTTTGATCAAAATGGAGCCGTTCAACACTGTTGGCAGATGCTGCTAAGTGATGGAGAAATCATTAGTTGCAGCTCCAGGGCTGGTTGGGGGTTGAGGCATTATGTGTGCGGGTGTCTTCATCTGGTATTGTTTAAGTATCTGTGCTGTGCTGTGTGTGATCGGTTAAGAGTTGATCTAAGTGTGCAAACTGGTGTCTGGGGGATTTTTTAAAAACTCACATCCAGGCAAATGTGCCACTTCCACAGTGGTAAAAGTGCCAAATACTCTGTTCAATGTGAAAGTACTCGTTCTGCAGAGAAATGACAACTGTGACATATGACAATGTTAAATTCATACATTTTATAGTTGTAGTTGATTGAGGCGAAGCTAGTTTTAACTTAGATCCGACAGTAATGATGCCTTAGAGTAATATGACTAATGGGTAGGAAAGAAGAAAATACAAAGTTCTGCTACACACTTTTGTGTGCACAATTTTTTTGGACTTTGGGCTAAATCAGATCATTTCACCTTTTTTGGCTTCCATCAGTTATTTTATTGAAACTATCTGAGAAGTTTAAAGGTCCCATATTTTAAATTTAAGTTTTATTTGAAGTGTTGATCCATAAGAAGATATGTTTGTGGTTTTAAGAAACCGAAAACCATCTCAACATAGTCTTTCGTCGTTTGATGGTGGGTCCAGGTGACCACAAAGTTGAAGATGTCCTGGCGACTCATTTTAAGGCTCAGTTCCTGAATACGGGCTGTGTGCATGTCTCTGTGGACTGAGCGCCTGGTACCTAGATCTGCTTTATTTATTTATTTATTTTAAAGTTGTTTTTGCCTTTTAATTGGATAGGGACAGTGAGAGAGAGACAGGAAAGTTGGGGAGAGAGAGAGGGGATGACATGCAGCAAAGGGCCATGGGTTGGGCTCAAACCCATGGCCGCTGCAGCAAGGACTGAGCCCAAGTGGCAAATGAGCAGTCTCAGTCGCTAGTTTGAAGTCTTCTTCAATATAACGTGTTTATTTCTTTAAATAATGGTCCCATTTAGAGGAAAGTGGACGTTAAAGCAGGATATGTTTTAGGGCGTGGCCACTGTGTGATTGACAGACCACTGTGTAGGTATAAAAGTATTATTAGAAAAATGTATTGGATGTATCAAAAGTAAAAAATACTCACTATACAACAAAAGGCTTCTCAGCCTTTGTAGGTTGGAAACTAAACTGAGATAAAAAAAAAAAAAAAAAACAAGTCAGAGATTGTTGAGGGTCTCAAAGAATTAAAAAAAAAAAAAAAGAGAGGCTGAAACAAACAAGCTTTAGCTGAACAGGAGATGTGTCAGGAATAAAAATTACATCAAACCAGAAATTCAGCTGAGGGGGGAATGCAAAATGGACTCCCACTCAGTGAGGAAACGGTGCGTCTCACATCTATCACATCTATTATCCGTCTAAAATGTTACATAACTACTAAAAGAGACGGGAGTGGGTTTCACTTTTTTAATGCGTTGTTCAGTTTCGGCTCAAGGACTGGCACTTAACAGATGATTTCAAATAGAGCATGCAAACTCCAAATGACAATTGGTTATTTTCCTAATAAAACACACACACACACCTGAATCCAGGAGACAGGAGTTAATAATCCAGTGCAGGTTATGTCTTTTCAGTTCATTTGACTTTTTGTGTGTTTTGCGACTGGCCTTTAGCTGCTACTCTCGCCACTTTGATACAGACGCAGCAGATGAAGTTTAAAGCTTCATTGGTCAAGATTGCCACACAACCCTTTGACACAGAATTGCTGCTCTGGCATTTAGCGGGGGCATATGAGCGTAATCATTATGCGGAGGTGTCCGACAGCAAAAGCAGAGAGCAGCGAGGTCCAGCCATATTTCATTAGGCTTCCGGATGCAACAGAGGGCCTCATTAACATGCATGGCCACAGGTTGTTGTTACCCTCTTCCTCTCCGTGTGTGTGTGTGTGTGTGTGTGTGTGTGTGTGTGTGTGTGTGTGTGTGTGTGTGTGTGTGTGTGTGTGTGTGTGTGTGTGTGTGTGTGTGTGTGAGTATCTGGAGCACAGTTTCAGTCCGACAGGCTCAACAGCAACTGACTCACTCTTATTAGGCTTAAGCTAGTCCGCAGTTGTCCAGTTGTTTTGCTACGCTTGCCTGGCTCGCAGACCGCAGGGATTCAAGTCCTTGTTCTCAATTCAAACAGTAATTGATACAAGTTTGATGGATGACATGAAGACGAGAGGATGTTTACAACAACAGATGAACAGCAGATACTCCGGAGATTGGAGGACATTTCCTCATGTTCTTATATGTAAACATATCAAGTCCTCATCTGAGTTTCACAGGATGACACAATGCCTTATTAGTTTTTATTATTCATAATTAATTAACTGCAGGCTGTCAAACAAAGGGGATATTGGCTTCAAAGACTGTGAATCAGTGAAAGCTTTCTCAGATTTTTAACCTTCTCTACTTGTGCTTTGATCAGACAGTTTGGGTTTGTGTCATGTTTTAAATAAAAATGTTGATTAATGCGGCGTTAAGATGAGAAAAACATCTTTTCCTGCAGTTTTGGATGAAGTATGTACAACATATATAGTGTATGTTCATCAGGCCACCATAAATACTCTGCAACAGCTCCATAAAGATTAGTCATTGATCTGTTACGTTCCTTTTCCTGAAGGGAACTCACTGCACCACTGTGGCTCATTCTCTTGTGTTTTCATTAAACTGGGCTACTGGGCAATAAATAAATGCGGTATGCTTTTTCCTTCCCCTTTCTTTCAAAGTTATATAAGCAGCATTCAGAGTATTGGGACTCTAAGGCATCATTACTGTCAGACGGGTCATTGTGCTGCCAGCATTGTAAAAGAGTATGACGTCAACCCAGCCTGGCCCAGTGGGCTTTATATAGCGCAGCACCCTATCTGCTGCTATATGTAAACACAGATTCCCTGAAAAAAAAAAATGTGTTATGTTATTGCTGCGAGGCAAGGAGCGGGAAGCGAAGCAAAGAGGAGAAATGGAAGGCAGCGCAAACGCAGTCCCCTTTTTTCTAGGTCTAATCCCTCTTAGTAGGGGAGCGATAAGCATGTTTTGACTTAGCCCCAAATTTCCTGTTGTTTATGCATCCTTTGCCAAACCACGTGGATCCCTGTAGAGTCGGATAATCTTAGTGATGCCAGTTTGGCAGAGCTGCAAATATACCGCTGCCTCCTGGCCCAGGTCAGATCACAACAGCGGGGTGGAAAACAGAATGGCTCTCTGCGTCTCTTTGCCTTAATTTTTTCACTCTGTCTGTTCTTCTTTGTGTAAGCTTTTGCCCACAGATAGGAATCTGTCGGAGCTGGTGGCTTTGTTGACGTACACCTCTCTTTCCTCTCTAATGCTCACGAGCTGTTTGCTTGCAGAGGAGATGGAGATTGGCGCAATCACAGCTCACGACGAAGCCTATTTACCCAGAAAAAAAAAACCACCTCAACGTTAAACCAGAGTGTCACAAGGAGCCAATTTCTCACTGGTGTGAGAGGAAAAGCCTCTTAATCTTGCTGCAATTTCCCACCAAGGCCTTTTTCTGGGTTTGAGGCGTTATCAGTTAGGTTATGAAACTCCTCCATGTAAAGTGGGCCATGCGGCTAAAAGACAGTAGCTGTCAGTGAAGTGAGGCTGCCCATTATATCATTATGTGCTTCACCATCTGGAAGGACAACCCTTCACCTTCTGCATGCTTCCTCTGTCTTCCTCACACTTCCTGTCGATGCAGAGCGAGACAAGAGGGAGTCCACTAACATGTGCAGCACACATGACATCTGCTGCTCTAAAGTCCTGGTGCTGCTGTGTTTCTGAGTCATGCAAAGCAATTGCACTCAAAATAATTCAGATTGACTGTGCAACTGTGACTAATTTGGCTTGCATAGTGTGACACCTGAGGTTTTCCAATCACGCCAACAATGCTATTTAATTCTAATTGTGTGGCTCTGTGTAACAGATTTCAATCGTTTTGTGCAAAATGTGCTTGTTTTGGCTTCATGCTCTTAAGCTGGATGAGGGATAATAATTATTGCTTCCCTATTAACAGCAGTGAGAAACAGAAGCTGCTGAAGACTGTAGCTGAAGTAGGAGCACAGCAGTGTTACATTAACAATCACGTACACTGGGCATGCACGAGCCGGTGTAAACAGGAAGCAGGTTGTCTTCTCTGCAGTTGATGAAAAAAACACACTGCAGTGTTAAAATGCAGAATTTAACTCCAGCTGCTAGCAAAAACAGCAAGGTCGGTGACGCTTGTATTTTGTTATCCGTGCTGTATTCACCACTGGTAGTCGAGGCAGATAAGACCCAATCAGGGAGCCACTGTGGGTGTCTACATCATCGTTTCCAAAGGTCTCCGTTTCAAAAACTCTGGAGTAGAGTGGATGGGAGGCAAAAACGTAGCAAAAGAGATGCGTTTTTAAAAGGAAAACGTAGCAGTGTGGACGTAGCACGAGTCCTGATTCTGTAACCCCAGTAATGTGGTGTTCACAGCTGGGATGCACATTAGAAAGGATCATGCTGACCACAAGTCAGTTGTAAGTGGGGTCCTGATTTCCTAATGGGGCTTCCAAAAAAAAAAAAAAAAGTCAACGGAAGAAATCATTATAACAATATAATAAATACAAATAATAAATTTTGGCCACACACCTGTCTGAGCCGCTGCGCTGCAGGGGATATCTATCAGCTATACAGAAAATAACCTGGGTTACAGTCCCTGAACCGCATGAGTCTGTGCATGCACATCGGTCACATGCTGTACCACCCACTACCACAAGTACATTCTCAACCTGTGGGAAACAGTAAAAAAAAAATGTCATTGTTAACAATGGAGTCAGAGTCCTCTAACGGGACAGGGTGGGAGAGGAATCATTCCTCCAGGATTGGGACGGGATAGAAGTATTTTTGTGGGAATGGGATGGGACAGGAGTGAAAATCCACTCCCGTGTCACCCTCCAGCCCACACAGGTGATCAGTGAGAGCCTGAGAGCAGGACATTGTTACCGGTGTACGCACCCGCAGGCGATGGGGAACGTTGGCACCACACAGCCTGTGAGCAGAAGAAACAGCTGACACTACAGCAGCCGTACTGCAGCAGGAAAAAATAAAACCAGCATTACCGGACAAAACCAAGGTGAGAGGAGAGGAGAGAAACAGGCATCATCCTCTGCTGTTAGAGCTGACATAACATTACAGCTGTGAGCCTGGGAGCGTGTCACATGTCAGCACCAGTTTACCTCAATGATTTACTGCACTGGCTTCATAAACCAGGTGCTTTTAAAATCAATCCAACTGTAAACACTGTCAGAAACCCAGAAGTTACATTTCTGTCAGTGGTCAGCAAACTGACATAGGCCACTTTTATAAAACCATTACATCATGTTGTACAGAGGTATCAGATGATGTTAGATTATTATTATTATTATTATTATTATTATTATTATTGTTGTTGTTGTGTAGTGCTTGTCGCAGTGGGAGAATTAGTGAAAGTACTTCCAGAACACCAGCAATGAAACTGGGGAAAATGCCACGTTTCATATTTCACATCTACCTTTGAATAACTTCTCTCAAAGTACTATTTGTTTTTTGGATATCAAATGTTTTCCCCTTCATTAATCAGAAAAGGTAATTAATGCATGTCTGCAGTGACACAAGGTAAATACACTGGGGTTTTCAGACAATAGTTGAGAGACAATGTGGTAGTTGTAGTTGTGTTGTGTGTAGATGTAGTTTTCTATCATCACCTCAGTCTCCTGTTTTGACCCCAACTGGTCTTGGTCTCTGCCAGCAGTCGTGTGTGTGTGTTTGTGTGTGTGTGTGTGTGTGTGTGTGTGTGTTTTACAGATGTGCAAGAATATGTTATTCTATCATTAATATAATTTTATCATATTTTTAGCAAATAATGGAATAAATTGTCAGAGTGATGTTTCGTGTTCCTACCACGTTTCAAAATATCCAAATATATATTCAAAGGCTGGACTGAGGGACCGAAGTCAAACTACAGTGCTACTACTAAAGCATGAAAACTTGCAATGAGGCAGGAACACATTAGTTCTGCAGCACAGACTTTATATTGTATCACGGTTCATCTGAACAACAGTCAGACAGTATGATGAATATTGAATCGGTTTTGTCTTTCGAGCCTGACTTGGTCGAGTCTGTGTTGACTTGGTCTTGACTCAGTGAAAGTGCTTGGACTTACTGTACAGAAGTCTTGAGTACGGCCCTGCAGATGACTCTGGTGGCACAAGGCATAAATCCATAATTATTCATAATTATTCAAGTTTCCCTTAAGCAATGCTGTTTGAGTTTGAGACGATCCCTACAGAAAATAAGTTACTAATAGTTGAGCCTTCACAAAAGTGAGTTTTAAACTGTTTAAGAACTGAGCTGCTGAGAGCTACGTCGGTGCTGTTTAGAAACGATGGGTTATAAATGCGACTTTTGTCTTTCCAACAGCTGCTTTTCTTCCTTGCGCTGCGTTGTCTTATTTCGCTGCGACTGCTTGACTGTTGATAAGTAGAATCTGGACTGGACTGTATCTTTCACTGCAAACTCCTGAAAAGACACGCATGTGAAGATGGGCGTCATAAATAAAGTGGCATGTGATTGAACTCTGCTGTCATGCTATTAAAAAAACATTAATGAACTGCGCACGCGCACACACACACACACACACACACACAAGCATGTATCTACTGATTACACATACAAACACACACAAATTGTCCTTCTGTTCACCCATTTGTTTCCATCTTTCTTTGTGAGACAAACACATTGATTCTGTCCCTTCATTCTCATTTGATCCCTCACACACACACACACACACACACACACACACACACACACACACACACTCACACACACTCATTCTGTTTTGAAAGCATTTGGCCTTGTAGCTCAGTGAAACAGAGCTAGATGAGGGGCTTCTGCTCTACTGATGAGACAGTAATTAGTACTAAGTCCTAAGGGAGTGGAGATAGACTTCACACAGCTTGACACTCCCTCTTTCGCTCTCTCTCTCTCTCTCTCTCTCTCTCTCTCTATCTCTGTCTCTGTCTCTCTGTCTGTCTCTCTCTCGTCCTCCACAGCCTTTAACGGCAGCAGCAGGTCTCTACTTCTTACTCATTCTCCAACCTCATTATGTGCCATCCAAACAAACAGCTTCCTCAAAATAGTCATTAGCACAATCTGGCATATCCAGCCAACTTTATCTGCCTGTGTTGAGCTTTGTGAAAACTTCCACTGTGTGTAATTCTGTAAAGAAAAGATAGAGAAAGAGAGAAAAATCAGTACTTTTTTTTTTTTTTTTTTTTATAAAGAACGCAGTCCATTAGGGGCATTTTTGGAGTTAGTGGATGTGGAAAATAGTTACTGAGTGTGTGTTTTTCTTTTAACTGAATAGACTTTAGGGAGCACTTCTGTGAAGCAGAACATCATTTCTCCTGGTGTTTATTCATGGCTCAGCCTGCTCTGTTTGCCTCCCTCTCCACACCGTTTGGGTGTGTTCGGTTCAGAAAGAACACACACACACACACACACACACACACACACACACACACACACACACACACACACACACACACACACACACACGGTGATGGACAGCATTTCCATAGAGATTATGCATTTTCATTAGCCAGTTAGACACTATGTCATGTGTGCTGCTGTGGACCATCAGGGGATGGGCACTTGGGTGAAATGGCCAGAAAGATTCTGTTCGCTTCAGCAGTTTTGCTGGAATGATTGAAAGTGTGTGCGAAGGAGCCGAGTTCTGGGAACCTTGTATTGCTGTTTCAGGACTTTTGCAGACTATAGATAGATAACATTTCATGAGCCATCTTTCTTCTTCTTTTTTTTTTTTACTCTAAGTTTTTACTGGAGTGCCCAAGTATGATCTTGGTTTTTTTTTTTATATAGCTGCTCTCTGTTATGATGTGTTTGTGTGTCAGTGTGTTAATGTATCTGAGTGCATTTTGCCCGTAAATGTGTGGGGGCGTGTACAATAAGTGGCTAGACCTACTGCTGAGTGTTTTGGGATTACCTGTTCAGATTAGCCCAGTGAACTCGTTTATAAATGTTGCAAATCCAAGCCCAGGATCTTGTCATCCCTTTAATAGGCTTTGGCTTGTTCTTTTAGGCAGATTTGATTTGACCTAGCTGAGCCAGCCACTACCTTTTGATTCTTTTTACATAAGCAGTCTACTTCTGAAGACTTTTACTTGCACAGTGAATGTGTAACTTATTCTACACGGTGGCATTTGATTTTAAGAATGCTGTTTTGTATCATCTGCCACTAGCATTGAAAACTACTATACAGAGAGCTGATTGCTAAATGTATGATAAATGGACCTGCACCACTTGTGTTTTACAATCAAATGAAGCCACATTCACACAGGGTTTTTTCCTACACACATAGCACTTTTCTACCATACACGCTCATTCACACAAATGACAGATCAAGGGCAATTTGGGGTTCAACATCTTGCCCAAGGACACTTCGAAAAGAGGGATGGAGAAGCTGGGAATCGAACCACCGACCTTCCGATTAGCTCTACATCCTCGCCTTTGGTTCAGGAGATTATGTATACAACTGTATTGCTATTGTATAAAAGTCATCGTCATTTGATAAAAGTAATGAGGTTGTTTATTAGCCACACAACCAAGGCCGGTGGAATTTTTGTTCAGTACAGTGTGTTATATTCCACACAGCACAGATACATATATAGACAATAACAGGCAAGTGCATGCATTATCAGACAGACGGCAGCCAATAGGGTAAAGCATGTCAGGAGGGAGGGGCTAGAGGGAGGAGCCCAGAGTCCTCATGGCTGTTGGTGAAGCGTTTGGTTTTAGTGGACAGTGACCTGTAGCACCTCCCTGAGAGAAGGAGCTGGAAGAGGTGATGAGCAGGATGTGAGGGGGTCGGAGATGATCTTCTTTCGCTCGCTTCACAGTTCTGTGAGTGTGTAGCGATTCAAGTGAGGGAAGTGGTTTGCCAGTGATTTTGGAAGCCTTGTTAACAATCTGCTGTAGTTTGACTTCATGAGAATCTTTAGCCTTATAACTTGGTGTAACCTGGCTTTAAGCTTTGCAACCAAGAGGAGGAGAACAGGAAGTCACAGTAATCCAGACTGGATAAAATAAAAGCTTTTCCACCGCCACAGACGACCATATATCTGCCCCAGTGTTTGTTCTTCAGGTTGTTACTCACTGAGATTTATGTCTCCACCAAGTCCTGACAGTAACTCTGGTCTCCTGCTGTCCTCCAGTACCAACCCCCACCCACCCACCACCCCTTCATCCGTTTCCCTCTGTAGAGCCGTCTCTGCACTGGGCGGCAGAGCGATGTTAATAAATTCCCCCTTAACAAGGATGTGATTAGCCTATTGATTCTCCCTCCCCCCCAACTTCCTTGCCGCTGCAAAAATTGTCTTTCACGGTTCCACTTCTGTGACGCAGCACACTGACACCGACAAAGCTTCAGGTGCCGATCGGCTTTGATTCGACGGGCCCTGAACAGTGAAGGTCACGCAACATTTCCCATCCCACCGTGTATTCACCACAGCGTTCACACGCAGGATAGTTTTCAGTCACATTAACACAGCAGTGACGTGTTCTGTTTGTTCCCCTGCAGACTGAAGAAGAAGTCTCAGTCGGTGGATATCGCCAGTCAAGGTTTCTCCCCGACTCTGGTGCCAGCCTCGCCCCTCAACAAGGCTGCACCACCTGTTGCCAAGACAACCACCGTCCTCGCGGTGCAGGAAAACAACACCACCAACTCCCAGCGCCGCAGCCCCCGGTGTGGTGAGCTGAAGAGAGGCTACACAATAGGTAAATGACATTGGGAGGGCGGGGTTGTGGTCCATCTGTTTGTGCAGCAACTGATGAAATAAAATCTACCAGATCATAATTTAAAAATGTATTTAAGCATATTTTTCATCCCCACCATCATTTTCCCAGGGAATCAAACCAACAACCATCCATTATATCACCATATGTCTAAACTGTAGGCAAACTGTTGATGCAGGAAAAATATCCACAAAGTCCCATTTTAATCATATTTTTTTCTTATAATATATTATTACATTAATTCCACCTGTGTGTCTCGATATTATCTGCCTTTGCTTCATTTTCAGTGTATTCACCAGAACATTTAATCAGGTTTAAATGTCCTGTTATTACATTATCCTGCAGTTATTACATTATCAGTTGCTGCCAGGTTTTCTTTCTCTGTGTATGTGGGTGTGCGGATGTTTGAACGTTACGCACTTTCTGATCTGTCGACATGAACTTCTTACCCGGGGAAACTTCCACCGTGTCAAATCCACGACGGGCTCACCCCGTTTCTCAACCTTTACTTCATTTCCTGCCAACAAAACTTTAATTACGTGGCTCTGATGAGATTTACTCTCGTGATGGATCCTACTGTCTGCTGCGGGTCTATTTCTGTGTCGGAGGGTAGGTTGCTGCGGTGAGAGCAAGTACACTTCAGGGAGCTGACTTCCCACACATGATGAAATGAGTTTGAGATAAACTAATTCCAAACTCATAAATGCGATGCGTCTCTGTTCACTTCATTGATGTGATTCGGTTTGCAGGCTGCTCGGCTCAAGGTTAGAAAGAGGGGAAAAAGTGGGCAAACAGGACTTTTAAGTGCAGCTGACAGGTCATCCGCAAGATCTTTATTTTTGACTGATTCCTTTTGTATTGGTAGTCATATGGTTGGTGCTTGTTGCTGCTCTCTGACTTCTTACTTCTTTATTCTGACTTCCTTATTTCATTTACTGTAGATGTAGTTTATTGACATGCAGATTTATTCCAGATGTAATGCTGTTGTTGCTGCTCGGTTTTCTTTTCTATGCCACAGACTCTTTGCAAAAGTTGTATGAACTTCTATAAGTGGAATCATTGCTGTGTCAGTGTTACCCAGGAGAAAAAGTGACATTAATCAAAGTTTCCACAGAAGCCATGCATGTCAGGCTGACTCTCAGGGCATCGTGTAGACAAACACTCACAAGGCATTTAGAGTTATATTTTGTATTTAATGTAACGGAGCAGATGTCTTGGGAATGAACACTCCTTTTCAGTGATACTTTGGTACATAGAGCATATAGCTACAGTACATGTGATAAATTCATATAGTGTGGAAAAGGGAAAGTGATGATGACAGATGTAAAAAAGGATGGAAAGGGTCGGCAAGGAGAGAGAATATGAGCGGGTGCGAGGAAAGGAATAATGAAGCATATAAAAGAAAGTAAAGGTGGAGTAAGCACAGCCAGTTATAGGGTCCGCCGTGATGAATAACACAGACAACAAAGTGAGTGTTGACATTTAAATACCTCATGTCTGGCACTTATTATCACCTGGCAGAGGAGAGAACATGGACTGTGTTTCCTCGTCAGCTCACACTGTAATACTGTAAGGAGACGACGTGTGGACACAGATTTTCTCCATGTTAGTTTGTCTGCGTGTCATTTAAGTCAAATTGACACAATTTACAAAATTATTACAAATGAACGAAGAGGAGTAAACATGGCGTGACATGGACTGACAGATAACTCACTGATTGGACAGTTTTGGTGATGTCAGCACCACATGAGGAGAAATTAAATTCAGGTTCCTGACAGTAAATCATGCTGCACTTTACTGAACCTGATGTGTTTATTACACCGTCGCACCAGCGGCGGTCAGGAACAGAGGCATTATGTTTTCAGATTGTCACTCCATCTGTCCCATTCTCGTAAACACGATATCTCAGTAAGACCTTGAGGGAATTTCTTCAAGTTTGACTCAAACTGATTAGATTTTGGTTTGCAAAGGTCAAAGGTCACTGTGAGCTCACAAAACACATTGCTGGCTATCCTTCACGATTTCGTACACTAATTATGACACAACACAAATGTTTTAATAGCATAAAATGATTGAATGAAGTGATGACATTTTATATATATAAAAGGCCAAACTTCACTGTGACGACATCATCATGTTCTGCAAAAACACTTCTGGCCATTATTCAGTGCTGTAACACAGAGAGCTGATGAAAAAATAACTGGTTATGAGCATCAGACTGCATCTGGAGCTCATGGGTCATAAATGATGATGGACAGGTATGAACGGGACAAAGTAAGGGGCAAGGCCGGTGTAGTTACTGTGTTTCATTAACTCACTTTTTAATCAGAAAGAGCCAAATCACACCTCTGTTTAAACTGCTATTACCTATGATTAGTCAGAGAAAATGCCTGCATGTGCTGACATGCACAAGTGTTTCCATGGCTACTAAATGATCTTGCATAATTATATAATAATAATACTGCATAATAAGATGGCTGCATAATAAGATGGCTTCCCTGATGGTTCACACTGAGCAGGTTGATGTAATAATAGTGTAGTTTGATCAACAGCTTTGGGTGTGAAAGCACCTTAAGACACACAACTACCATTTTAGTTATTGAATTTGAGCTGGTCGTGACTTCAGCGCGTTTTACACTTAAGTGAAGGTAAAAAGTGGCTTCAAGATGGATAGCTGTTACTTAAAGCATCTCAGGTGAGTTTATGCTGATCCATCAACTTATTTTCCATTAGACGCTCTTGCAGCTCCCTTAATAGAGTCCTTGCTAAATTTGAATTTCCCTGCGTGTCCTTGAGCACAGAGTCTGTGATTAGTCATGTAAATCAGTGCAGCAGCTTTAAACTCTGCAGCAGCGGCTGTTCTGAAGGGAAAGGCCAGTGCTGGGGTGGCTCGTGTCGAAGGGGGTCACAGAGTCAAGAGTGGGTGAGGGCGTGTCATTCTTCTTGTGTGTCTGCGGGTGTCACGCTCTGATAAGCTTTCTACAGAGTCATCATGTATCGACTCTGCTCCTCAGGCCAGGGATCGACTGGAGAACGGATTGATCGGCGGTCGTCCGTATCAGTTCAGCCGGCGATAATCAATAAAGGAAATTGTGGAATAAAAGCCAGGCAGGACAGGAGGACTGACTGTTGATATTTCAGCCCGCTCTTATCACCCAATATCCATCCGACGGCCATCGTGGGCTCCTTTTTAAAATGCGCTGGGTCAGAAGTCACAGTCAGTCAGTCATTAAATGAAGCGTGACTGTGACTTGTGCTTTTACGGCTTTTAACTACAGAGTAACAAATTGTACAAACCTGAGTCATAGCAGCTAATCACGTGCTTTAATTGGCATTGGCCTAGATGAACCACATTCAGAACATGGCTTGAGTCTTCACCATATAACTACAGAAATACTGTATGTGTCAGTCATTCATGTTGTTAATGAGACATTGATTAGTGACTGTCCAGTCTCTGTAGTTCCTGTTTCTAGATGAGCCCTGTAAGCCCGGCCCTGTAGCATTGCTGTATAGTCAAACCCAGGCCTGGCTGCTGCTGCAGGGCTGATCATGCTAATTTATTCTGATGGGATAGTAATAATGTGGCAGGCAGCTTGCTGTGCTGGCTGCCAGGCTTCAGACAGACCAGTCATTAGAGACACAGAGCATTCACCGCCAACACTTTAATAACCCCACCAATGAGCCTCCTACCAGGACCACACCAGCCGCACTTCTCACCTCTGAAGAGAGGCAGTGATTGATATGTTGATGGCGTTCTTACATTAAATGTGCTACATTTCCTCACAGTCGTTGCACCGTCCTCCAACTCACAATGAAGAGGAGGAGAATGTAAACACGTTGTGATGAGTGTCAGTCATCGCTTGGGCTGATGTCAGCGAAGCAAAGACGGGAGGAAACGGGAAAGAAAAAGAGAGAGAGGGGATGGAGGAGGAAAGAAGGGCAATATTTAAACTGTCACAGCAGGTGAGGGTAAAGTCATTCGTCTCATTTGTTCACTCCGGGGTACTCTCGAATCATGTATTCACATGAAATGTGACAAACAAGGAAATATGGAAATGGATGGAAATAAAGGAATGAAGAAGAAAAGAGGAGAAGAGAAGAGGCAGGAAAAGAAGAGGAAGGACAGGAAAGGAAAGGAAGAGAAAATGAAGGAAAGAAAAGATAAAGGAAAGGAAAGCAAAAGAAAAGATAAAAGAAAGCGAAGGAGAGGGAAGGGAGGGAGGAGAAGAAAGGAAATTAAAGGAAAAAGAGAAAGGAAAGAAAAAGCTGAGGAAGGTAGAGAGGAGGAAAGGAGAGGAAAAGAAGAGGAAAGAAAAAAGAGGAATTCAAAAGAATGGGAATAGCAAGAAAGGAAGAGAAAGTAGAGGAAAATGGAGGAGAGGAAAGGAGAGGCCCTGATGCCTGCAGCGTTGCATCCTGAGAGGATGTGACTCTTGACACCAGCTCTCCCCAGACTCCCAGCGTCTCTATCTGACAGCCTCCGAGTCCCACCGCCACGTCTGACCTTTACATCATTATAGCCGGCCTGTAGCCTCCACTCTGGAGCTCCGAGAGCTCTGAGAGGTACGAGAGCGCCCAACCCGGTGTCTCCACAGCTGTAGACTCATTAAGTGTGACTTTTAGTGTTCGTGCCTACGAAGGCTTTCATTACACTGTGTTCTCATTGGATATGTGCTGCTCAAGTGCTCTTCTTACTCTTTGTATCCAAGGCTGAATCATGCTCTCTGTGCCTATATATATATACACATACACACACACACACACACACACACACACACACACACACACACACACAGCACATGTGGGTCTGATTCTGTGTGTGTATTTGCACAGACTAAAGCTAACTGCTTTTAGTTATGACTGTGTTAGATAAACACTTGCAGGCAGGAGAGATGCCACCGTGGCTCCTGTAGATGTCTTTATGTTGGTACAAAGGGGAGAACCTTACATCCCTCCACTGCTTCTTCCCCCATCCAGCTTTTTTTCTGCCATTTTCTCTTCTGCTCCCTCGCCCGTTCCCTTCGTTTCCCCCCTCCTCTCTCTTCCTTGTCTCTCACTCTCTCTACCTTGTTATCCTCTAATGTATTTTCAGTGTGTGTGACCGGGGGGTACAGGCAGAAGGGTAATCTGTCTCAAGGACAGACGGACAGCACCAACAGATTGCTACAAACTGTGGCACCAACCTTGGCTGCAGTCTTGAGGAGAGGCATTTTATCACATTATGCTCTTGTCTGACTTATTTCCCCACCTGAGAGGCAGCTGAAGCTTTGCTTTCATGCACACGAGAATGACCAGAGTGTTGGTTTGAAGACGGGACATTTGTGTAAAGAGTTTGGTCTGTTGGAGTTTTTAAGGCACGTACCCAGAATTTGTTCATTTACAACCCCCAAAAAATATTTTTTATTATGTTCTATCAAGATATTTTATATCGTCTGCCTTAAAGTTTGATTTTTTCAGACAGCCAGATTCTACAACTAGTAAAACATTGACTGCCTGATATCAAAGTTTTATTGAGAGAGCTGTATCAGACTTGTTTTCTGGCAAACCAGTCAAATCAATCAGCACCCAATCTGAAGTCTCATCAGAGACCATCATAAATAATGTCCTTTTAACAAGACAAATCTGATGTGTGTGTGTGTGTGTGTGTGTGTGTGTGTGTGTGTGTGTGTGTGTGTGTGTGTGTGTGTGTGTGTGTGTGTAATTATTCAGACACTGACTTGCTTGCTACCTCAGTGAGTATTGCATGTCTTGCAGACAGAAGCAGAGGCCTGACTCTGCTAGCGCAGCACTGTATCTGCCGCCCCTGACAGAGGAAATGCTAATAAACAAGGCAGAACCACACATGTTGCTGTACCCTAACGCCCCGAGAGCGGTGGACCCTGCCACCGCCGCCTTGTGACTGATTATTCCCCTGTTAGTTATTCATTGGATTTCCACTGCAGGGTCGAAGAGGGGAGAAATCAGTGCTGGGGCAGCAATACACTAACTTGCTCAAGGCTCCCACCAAGCCTTGCTTGAAATGCAGTTTCATGAAAGCGACTCAGAGGCCAGGATTTAATTAGCAGCCATTCAATAGATTGACGGAAGAGTCAGGTTGGGCGTTAAGTGGCTGCTCCTGTTGCTCCTTTACTTCTCATAGTTGCATTTCCGTTGGGGTGTAAACATAGCTGGAGCGTCTGTCCTTGAAAACAGTATTTTCCGGTCTTCAGCAGCAGCTGTATCGTCACAGCATGGTATCAAATGAGGAGTTAATCACTATGGCAGTTGACAGTTATAGCCAGCGCTGCAGGCAGTACACCGGTGTTGCTCTCTTCTTTTGGTTTGATGTAATTGTCTCAGGTGGCACGTCTCTTGTGTTTACACATCCGGATCGTAGCCAGAGGTGGCAATTACAACACAAGCCTCTGTGAGACCGCCACCGTCTCTCTTGTTTTTTCTGTGGAAGTGGGACAACTTACAGATCTGTGACCATTTTCAAAGGGGATGAAAATAATGTGTTTGACCTTGGCGGTAAAGTTATTCTCTGGATGACTTGAATTTTCACTTGCTCAAACTAAAAATGTCAGATGATTCCAGTCATGATGTGCTGTCAACATCTACTTCTTCTGCTGGGATGACATTCAGTGCTGAACCTTTTGGACCACTGATGATAAAAGACCTAGTAGTAGTAGTGATGTTTCCATGTAGCACTGACCATCTGTCAAAGACGCAATTCAAAGCAAAGGGAATTACATGTATGTGACCCCTGTTCTTCCCCAACTAAGTTGTTATACAACTAAAAATAGCAGCGTGTCTCAGCTTGTTTTTGCCGGCATCTGTATCTAAGGACCTGGTGAATAACCCTCCTGCACAGTCTAACGACTGGCTGCTAATGTGTCCAGTTTTCTTCCATATCGACATACTCACTTGAGTTCAGGTTCATGTCACAGAGACATGTCTCTTTCATAATAATTACCTAATGTGACCAGACCACATCTTGGTGCAGGCATTTTCTTTGATTTCATTTGAGCCCATGAGGCCATTAGTGCAGTATTTATTAGGGCTCCCAAGCAAAATAAATTCAGTTTGTACAAATAAGAAGTAACATGTTTGTTGTTCAAATGAAGTCAGACTAAACCCACAGAGCCTGTCCTAACCCACATTATAGAATTGACATTTTTCTGTCCATCTGCTGCCTCACTCAAGCGGCAAGCTAACAGATCAGCCTTGTTCCAGACCTCTGAATCATTGTCTACATCTCCACCGGTTTATCTGAAGTGAAACAAAATGGTAACTTAATAATTTTTTCTTAATAGGTTACCGACAGGTTTATTTCACGGTCATTTTAGAATATAAGCTCCCACACATCCTTCAGAGGCTGCATTTGAAGTCTGATTGTGCCACAGTGGCGCAACTGGGCTGTCCCATTTCGAAGGCTCCTTCAAATGCAGCCGACAAATGTGGCCTTATTTTCCTTGGCAGCAAAGGCTAATGGGTGGTTCCTTCATGGCCCAGCCTATCCCAATAATCATTGCTCACCGGTAATGAAAATAATATGGCAGCAAACAACGACAACAGAGAGCCACAGGATTACACTTCTAAATGTATCCGGTTTCAGTTCAGTTCAACAGCTAACGGTACAACTGTTTAAAAACCAAGGGTCTTAAAACCTCAAGTTTTAGTGAAAAAAAAAGTTATGCATTGTTAAGGTTGCTAGGCAACAGAAGCAGAGAGCTTTGTGACACGATGGTAAGGGTGGGCACAGCTGGTGACACAAAGCAGAAATCCTCCGCAGGCCAGAACGTCATATTTTGGAAGCACGCGGCCCCTGAATTGGGACACAGCTATAGTGACCACTGACGCAAATAGATCAGAGCGGAAGTAAACTTCCTGTAACAACCTAGATTACGACCAGATAACAGATCAAATTCTGAATTTTTCCCACATTTTAATAGTAGTTAGAATTTTAAATCAAAATGGACAGTCTTTGTATTCGTACAGCTAGATGCTAGCAGGAATGACAATAGCTTATTTTCTGCTGTGCACTGTGCTGATTGTTAGAGGCCATGACATCAACTCCAGGATGTCAGTCAGTATAGATTTCTTCTGAAGGGTGACTTCTGTAAGGATTTGTGGTTGGAAGTGTTGATTTTATGTAAAGTTAAAAGGAAACCATTTAAACATTTCTCAGGCTTGGGGGAAAAAAAAAACCTAGAAAACATTGTTTAAGTAGAAATTTGCCTTTATCCTTTTGGACAGAGCATCAGCATTTCAACCAGACAAATGGAAATATCCCATTCACTCACTTCCATGCTGTCATTACAGACACTGTGGGACTCAACTGTTAAGTAAACAGGAAGCCGCTCGTCTGTTTTGAAATCCACCTTAAGTGTGAATCGTCCCCACGTTGTGCATCAGTATCAAACCTTTACATGCTCTTCCCAAGTGAACGAGTGAGAACGAGAGAGTGAACGGGGTGAGAGAGAGTGGAAATGAAATGAAAGGAAAGAGAGAGAGAGAGAGTAAGAGCTATCTGTCACGCTCTGACAGCAGCACCCACAGCCATGCCATGGCGCCTTTGCCAGCAGAGCTGCTTGTGTGCACTGAGATAAGCCCGAGCCTTCTTGCCTTGGCGGGCATAGGCTGGTCACGTAGCACCAGAAGGCAGCTTAGCCCCACCACAAATCCAATGGAGGGTTTTTCTCTCAGCCGCTCTTACTTTCACTTCCTCCCACACAGCCTTTCTCTGTCTCTTCCTCACTATCTCTCTTCCTGTATTTCTCAATGTCTCTGGCTCTTTTCCCTTCCCCTGTGTCTCCATCACTGTTTGACATATTCATTCAAGATCAGTAGTCACACTTCCAAGCAACCACCAACATGCAGTAGGTGGTCACTGGTTGGTGCTTGTTATACAATGTGATTGTGTAGATGTTTGAGGAGGTAAGGGTAGTGGGGAAGAAGAGATTACCTTTTGTTTACAAAATCTGTAATCCGTAAACTGAACCGTTTCACACTGAATGGCATAAAGATAGTGGTCTAAATCTATGAGTGGATAAATAGGCAGTGCTTTGGGAATCAGCCTTATATAACATAGGGTTGGGGTGTGATAGCATTTCATCAAATAAAGTATCTAGATCCAGTATCAAATCGAATCCATTCAAATCTTGTTAAATCAAATTAGATAATGTATGAATAACAAAAACTCCAGTTAAGACGCCAGAAACATCTTGTTTTTACTTACAACCTGAAAATGAACGTTAGTTAGATTTAAATAGCTGCTTATCATACTTACTTGTAGGACTTAATTTTCACAGACCCCAATGCAGAAATATTAAGTAGATGACAATAATAGAAATTTGATATGATGTGATTTTCCTCAAACTGACGTGATGCAGTCAGTTGCATCAGTTGTTGACGGACTTGTTGGCGTGAGACCTTTCAAATGAAGCTCCTGTATTTCTTCAAAGGGTGCATGTGAGTTGTGACCAAGCTGACCAAAAAGTAAAAGTTATTAGAGTCGTTTTTTTAGAGGCCTGAATCCAGGACAGTAATTTAATTAATTAGATCTCACTGAACAGAGAAGATGCAGAGAGAGGTTGGCCTCTTGCTCGTGGGGCAGTACTGAGTACTGGTGACTCTCTTCGATGGAAAGTATCTAAGGTTTGTTAAAAAAGACACTGGACTGAAACGGATCTGAAAATGAAAACGGTTGTGGACCCCCTGTAAACGCCTCCTGAGGACGTAAGAGAAAATGTTGCGCAGGGCCGTGGCCGGTCCGGCAAAACAGTTCTCCACTGTACCGTAATGCATTGCCAGTATCTTCACAGTAACTTCTACACAAATAACCGTCTCTTAGTGGATAAGCAGGGGAATATGTGTGTGTTTTTATTGAGCCTTAAAAACAAACACCTTGAGTCATAAAGAGTGAGATACAACACATTCCTGCTTTTGAGGAAGACAACAATAAAACATCCCACCAACTTACCATCTGGTTTATTGTCCCATATTTATTCTCCCTCACACATGTGACCAACCCTCACTCACAGAGAGCTTAAAAACAATCCAGGTATTTTGCCAACCAGGAGCAAGATCCAAAATTGAACCAGTTGATGGTGCTCCACCTTAATATGACAAACAGAGTTACAGACAATGTAAAGTGTCTGTTAGATTGTGGTGCGACTTGCCAAACCATATAAAACCTGCAGGACTGTCTTCATTCTTACATTAGCAGTAAAGTAGTACTGATCAGGTGTGTCTCTACAGAGGGTGTCAACTTTCTAAGGAACACTCATTCAATCAGGTCCCTGGTGACACTGAACATCTGACTGATGTTTGTGACATATGGGAGTAGAAACTATCACTGCGTACAACCTGCACGGGACTGTGGACAACATCCACACTACAACGGACGGGTGAAGGACGGCCAGATATTTTATTTCTCATTAGACTATGATCTTGTAAAATGGTGTCTTACAGTCTATTAATCAATTAGAGTATAATTTGGTGTAATAATGTCAAAGTATCGTTTATTTTGTATTTAATATGTAATTATAGGCAGTTTCTAATTGCAGGATAATTAAGATGTAGCCACTAAAAAGGGTATAACTATATTTGTTTAATGTCTAATAAAGAACATATTATTTTGTCTAATTTGATACAAATTACACCTTGTTACAGCTTATTAGAGTACCCAAAAACAAAGTGCGACCCTACATTTTAGCGCTCACATTTTAAATAATGATACAGGCCATCATACCACCATGTGTTTGTTGTCTAAATGATTGCCTGGCATGAGTCCTGGTCTTATAGGCTAATACATAGTTTACAAGTATTCATAATAGTACATGCACATGGGCCTGGCCCCACACAGACTCAGTATTCTCTGCACAAGAATCTCCACAGTAAATCTTGTGAAAGTGGTGCAGTCTACAGGGTACCATTGTCTACATTGTGCGTTGATAAGAAAAGCCTGACAACGAACGTGCCTCCAGGGCTGCGTTCACACTAAACAGCACTAGAAGCGGCCAAATCACACTGTTCTTGCAAACCTTAATTGGGATATCTGATGCGTCTGGATTTTCTCTCTGTAAACAAAAAGCATGTGATTTGTTTTGTTCAGGTGTGAAGCGCCTGCAATGTTTGCAGCACTCCAGCTCCGCTGGAAGTTGAATCTGGGTGTGCCTCAGACAGACGGGAGAGTCCTAGTTGTCGTGTGTAGATGTTTCAGTTTAATGTCCACACTGCAATATGAGAGAGTTGGACGGCCGCGCAATTACACACACACACTTCACAGCAACCCGGGAGCGCTCAGAAACCATTTCCACAAAGGTTAATAGTATGCTTCAGTCATCCTCAGATAGCAATGGAGCAGCTTTGCTTACAGGAGTCGCCTCTGTTTATCCAGGTTTTGACTTTTTCCTCTGTGCTTATTATTCTGAGAGCCCCCTCCACGTTCTTATCCAGACCAGACTAGCTGCTCTGCACAATTTATCACCGCTCTGTGCTGCTGTCTAGAACTTTGTTTTGTTTTTTTCACTCAACCATAAATAATAAGAGATAAAAGGTTATGTAAGTAAAAACAGCAGTATAAAGCAGAGTTTTTTGACACTGAGATGGTTGATTCATGCCGGCCTTGTCTCTGTTTGTAGCCCCAGAAAAAAATGAACATGGTACTGTCTGGTTCCATCAGTCTCATGCTAACCAGGTTACATCCAGAGGAAGAATTAAGGTGAACGTCCGTTTGCTCCCAATCTTCAGTAAAGACGGTTTTATGTTGTAATACTGTAACAAAAGGAGTTGCAGGTCCTGCCACAGGTATTTACAATCTCATGGGAAATATGGCCATCAAGAAATTACAGCAGAGGTCAAGGTTTGTGTTTGCTGTACACACACAAGCACACACACACACACACACACCTGGGATAAGAGAATGAAAATTACTATGATGTTAGCTCTGCCACAATTGTCCTTTATCTATATTTTGTCTGACATTTGTCATTTCTTAACGTCCCCAGAGACGGTGAATGTATTCTTAAATCAATTCTGTGCTTTTAAGCAGCTCCTGTGTCTTTGTTCTTTTTTCTTTTCTTTTTTCTTTCCTTTTTTTTTTTTTGCAGAAGCGAATGATATTAGATGGATTTCAGTAGTGCTTTATATTCACCTGTTTCAAGGGTACCTAATGCAGATTTTCCTCCGCAGCACACTACGCTGTCAAATGCATGAGTCAACAGTGTGTAGCTCTAAATCTCTACACTGACTCACAGCTTGGCCACAAGCGAAGGCCACAGAGATGTGTAGTTACCAAGGCCACTATTTGTTTTTGTTTTTTTACTGTAGACAGCAACAAAAACATTAATGTTTCCTTCTCTAGTGCAAGAAAGCAATATAAGGAAAGCGGCTGAATTTACTACAGTGCTACTGTAAAAGATCTGTTGGTCGGATTTATTGGCCTGCTGGTGTAATTATGTTGACCGGGAGTCTCTTGGTGGCCCTCTTCTCGTTGGGTGCAATTTATAAATGCCACTGAGCTAGTAATCCCACTGTTTCCCCACTTAGTTTGGAAAGGGCTCGAGCCATTCTCTGGCTAGGATTGATTACATATAGCTCAAATGAAGAGTAAGCAGTTTTCTACTGTGGAATGCCAGGACCAGCCCCTGCTATTGATTCATTTCACAGCAGAGGGAAAATAAGACCTGCCACTTCACATAACTGTTGATATTTGTTTCCCCTTTACTCATGCATTTATGGGCTGCTATTATTTAAAAACAGCTCTATTTTTGCCTCTGTCTAATATACATGTGCTGGTGCTGAGGTGAGCCGAGCTGAAATCAGAACAAACCTTGTTTGTGTGCAATCAGCCAGTGCAAATCAGCATTTCTGAATAAATAAGTCAATGACTCTGAGGAGCAGATAAACCATTACACAGTTATGGATGATATTTACATAACACTTAATTGAATTTGCAGAGACATAGAGTGTCAGTGGAAAGTGACGAGTTGCAGTTGTGTAGATTTGAAATGCAGGCCTCTGACTAAGTGTCATGTGGATCATTAATAATATTTCTAATTAAAACAAACCTAGCTGTTTCTCTGTCTATAGTCAGTGTGTCACTGCTTGTAGAGATTTTATGCTTGAAAGTTCAGTATCTGTGATGACAACACCCAACAACACAACTTTATGTCAGTTCTAAAACTTGCTGCAGACTTTGCAGCGTATTGAGAGACTCCTCCATCATTGAACCGTCATTCAGACCAAGCAAGTCCATTCATGTCTTTGGAAACAGTTTGAAAACAAATAAAACTCAAGTTCCACTTTCTGTACATTTACATTCACTCATTTGGCAGATGCGTCTATCCAAAACAACTCACAAGTGAGGGACATCACTAAAGCTTCTGTGCAGTAGGAGACCAGCTGTAAGTACGAAGTACTACATCTATACGAGGAGGTCAAGTAAGAAAGTGTACTGAAAGCGCATAGAAAGTGCTAGTTAGGCATGTACAACCATGTACTTTCAAGCTTTTTCTTCTGCCTTCAATGATATTTCACGGTCTGCTCATTCTGAGCAAGACCACAAGGTCCATTTACTGTACTGGTTCAGTGAGCAAACTCCACTCAGCTCTGTTTAAAACCTTGTAAAAAGCTAGTAAGTGCACATTGAGTGAAATTTATATACCTATAGATTTTCATTAAATGTAAACTATTTGATAAGTTGACTAATCATTAACCTAAGCTATTTATGATCTGCATTTTTCTCTGCAATAGCCAGTCAATGTGTTTACATTCAGTAATTATCTCTCCATATACTGTGTGCAGTTTATAACCCGTGCTCTCGGATTTGTAAACCATCAGGATGGATTTGCAATCTAAGTCTTTCTTCACAGAACAAGGAATGGAGCATGAATGCAACAAAACACGATACAGCATTAAATCTATCTAAACTGGACTTACTTGGTGGATGTGGTCGCCATAAAAATGCTCCACTCCTTGTTCTCTGAAGAGAGAGGCCGTTTACTAATCTGTGCACACTCTTTGAAAAACTGTCAGCACAGATTACCAATGTCAGAGCGTGGCTTATAAACCGTGTGCACAGATTTGTAAACTAAGAGTACAGATTTACACATGGCTCTTCTTTTCTCAGCTGACCCTAGGGGGCCTCCATATTATTGAAAGAGACATGATTTGAGTTCTGTTGGGTTTCATTTTTGGAGCATCCTTTGTCCTTGTAAGTTTTACTTAATCGGTGGGTGTAGTGACAGGAGATGGGAATGTTGGATCCAAATGGTTGAGCTTCAAACAAACCATGATTACAACTCACCCCCGTCCACCTTGAGCCCTGCCTCCCCCTCTCTCCTCCTCCTCCTCTAGCTCTTCTTATTAGACGGTGGACGACTTTGTATTGTACATGCTTCAGGGCCACGTTTGCTATGCACCGGTTTATCCAAGAGGAAGAATAGCTGGAGGACAGGATTTAGCCGGCCAGTGCAGTATGCTGTCTACTCCACACGGGTCATTGCTCTGGACATTCAGTGGATGGCGGGGCTCTGGAAGACTATCACAAAGAGGCGTAGCAGCAGAAGCCACATACATCAGGTCTGATTGCCTCCTCCTCCTCTCCACTCTGGCTGCACAAAGTATTACTGGAGGTACAGCTGTGGAGAAACACATGAGCCTTGAAGAGCAAGCAGGCTTTATAGAGGCCTGCTTTGTTTGTGCTGTTGCCTCATCTAAAATATGTTGATGCCTTCAATTCTGAGGCACTGTGTAATTATTATTATTATACTGTATTTCTGCGGAGCGATGCAAAACATTGTTGTTAAGTCATAATACGTATATAGTGCATGCTGGGTCATGGCTGTGAGCCTTCAGTGCTCAGACAGTCTCTATGTGAAGCCTCAGGTATGGTTTCAGTCTCCTGTTCCGACATGACAAAGTGCAGGCTGTGGGCATTCATCTGCCACAGTGGCTTGACTGAAGCACGTCATATCATCTGTCCGAACATGTACACGTTCACATACTGCCCTGAGTGCTGGATGGTAAACAAGGAGTAATACCCACCCTGACAACCTTAACACACTGTACAGAACATCCACGCTGAGAAGTGCATTAATCCTAACTATACACCTGTAAAGATTTGAGACTGCATCTTGCACAAAATCTGTCTGCAGACAGACAGACAGACAGACAGTCTCTGTGGTAGCTCCCACTACAGCAGGTGTCTCCAGAAGCACATTTTGCCATGATGACACACACTCAGACTCACAGGGTGAAAACAATACCAGCAACACTGTCATGGCTGGTAAACGCAGACTTGAAATAAAATTCAAATCTGAAAATATGCTGTGGGTCGCGGTTAGGGGCGCATACCGTGAGTGAAATTCAAACCTTTATGATTGCTAACTTTTATCTGTCTGCTGTTTTGAGCTGTGCAGGTAGTGTGCGATGGGATTTGGGGTTTCTCACTGAAAACTGCTGTGGCTGAAAACAAAGCAGCAGTGAGCGTGAACCAAAACAGTAACGTGGGCCAGACAAAAATATAAAGCCCCATAAAGCTGAGGAGGGCTGAAGCAAAGGCTAATAAATTGACATGTTTTGCTGGTTTATCTGAATCAGTGCACCAGCAGAAATATATAAAAATGACTATTTGTGGTTTTAGAAGGAGTTGCATATGTTTTAGCGGTTTACTGGTAACTTTGGAGAGAGCTAGGCTAGCTGGTTCTACAGTAGACTTAATGCTTATCTAAGATAGCACATCCCTATGCTAGCTCTGTCTTAATCTTACAGTCATAAGAGTGATATCTGTCTTCTCATCACGCTCTCAAGAAGAAAGCAAGTATTCCCTGAAATGTGAACTATTCTTTTAACCATCCAAACTTTTCTGTCAATCCTCTCTTTTTTCTTTCTCTCCTCCTTTCACTTCTTCCTCTGTGTATACCTAAAGGATTTTATTGACTCTTGCTCTATATATGAGAAAAAAGCTCTCATAAGGAAAAACCTGCCATTTTGAAAAAGTTATAAAGGTGGAACAATCAGTCAGTGAAGAAAAGAACACAGTCAGCTCTTGCTCAGCATCATCTCAGCTCTCCCGTGTGTAATAAAAGACAGTAATAATGCTTATTCTGTAAGCTGCTCTTTCTCAGCACGACATAAATGTATTGACTCGTGTTTTGGTCCCACAGTATAGGATATTTGTTGAAAAGAAAATAGTGAAACAAAAAGTAAACAGTAGACGTAATGTGTGATGGAAGCAAAACGGCTTTTGCAGAATTATTTTTACCCTCAGAGATAGCAACTTCATAACCTGTGTATTGATACCTCGGCAGCATGTTTGACTCAAGTTATGTATCATTTACAGAGTCAGGCACAGTTAATTATGCCTTCATCGGGTCCTAATTCACTCATGTTACTCATGTGAACTCCAAAAGGTTGCATCCATTTAACCACACTAATGTCTCACACCACGAATGATGCAATATGTCCCCGGCTCGTAATTTAACCAACAAATTATCCATCTACTGCATCTCCCGGGGAGACAGATTCATTATCCAATTTAGCACACTTGTGGAACGGAGGATATCAGGTGATAGATGAAGGGTGTCCGGGGTGAAGACAGTTTTACAGCAGATAGAGACAGTGCAGAGCCTCTTACCGTCTTTGTCATATTTAAGACGTCCATTTGGTTCTAATTTCCTCCCACAGTGCATTGCTGTAACTAGTTGCGGCCTGACTCTAATGCCCATCGAGGCGAAGAGGCGTATGTAGAGCAATCTTTGTGCTTGTGTTGTAGCAGAGTGATTCATGAGAGGCTTTGTGGGGTAATGATGAAATATATGACTGTGTCTGAGTTTAAAAGAAAGCAATTAACTCCTTCCAAAGAGTTCAGCGCAGATAATAAAGTGGACACTGACATAACAGAGCATTTCTTTGGTTTATTTGTCTGACAATAGCTCAGTCCTGTAGCCCCTCTCTCTGTCTCGCTGTCAGGTTTACAGTGGGCTCAACCTTCAGCACAAGGCTGGGCTTTATTATTTTAATAAATTGCCCTGTATGGAGCGAGCAATGGTGCGTATCTGATGCATGTCCTTTCCCTTTTCCCTTCCTCCTTCACCCTCTTTGTTTTACGTCCAGCGCTGTTGTGTTTTTCCTCTTTTTTTTCCCCTCTTCTTTTCCTGTACCTGAAATTAAGTGTCTCCTCATCATAAGCAGGACGCACACCAGGGAATAAAATACAATGCATGCACCGAGAGAAAGAGAGGAAGAGGGAAAAGATTGAAAGAGCGAGGACGCAGCCCAGCAGATGGATGTGTTCTTCCCGCTAAGCCTGCGGCCATCAGTCGTCGGGGCCACCCAGCCTCTCGGGGCGGCCTCAGACAGCGCAGACACCCACAGAGGATAGATGACCATGAGCGGGGGCAGTGGAAGTGGCGGTGAAAGATAGCCTGCTCAGACGCCACCGCTCATCGATCACCACTAGGCACCCTGTAGAACTGTCCTGAGGGAGAAGACCAGGCAATAACAGCGGGTTGAAATGTTGCGGCAGCAGGTCGGTGTCGGACCGGTTGGCAAAACAACACCTCAGCCATCACCTCCTTGTTTCCTGTCTCTTCTGGAGGCATTAAGCTGGAATACGGAGGCTTATTTCCACACTCTGACAACATCATGTATTAACTGAATGCGGAGGCTTTCTCTTTGCAGCAAGAATACACTGTATATTCTCTCTTCACTTTACATAACACATTCATAGCAACAAAAGATTCACTTTTTTTAGACAATGTATTTGGCTCCTTTGGTCACACTTGGTTGTCAAGTGAATAAAAACTCTTGGCCAGGGTTTCCTGAATTAGTTAAAGGGAAAAACCCAGATACATAAAAGAGCACAATTGGCTGCGACAGGCGGCTTATCTTCTAAAATTAGGACAGTGTCTCTGATGGGATTACACTGTTTTGCTTGGGTCCCATATTCTTTTCTCATGGCAGTATAATGTTGTGGTAGATGTGTCATTACTGTCATGAGTTGTTCCAACCATAGGCCTTGACCTTTTGACTCAATAACCATGAGCCTGTAGGAGCTCTTTGGTAGCAGCTAGGGATGGGATGGGATGGGATGGGATGGGATGGGAGGTTGCCTTGGAAACAACTAGTACCCTTACTCCCTCCCTGATTCTCTAACTTTGAGGCCACTGTTTCACAACACTGGAAAAAAAACACATTCAGTGTGAGCGTGAAGGTTCTTTCCAGTGTCCAAAGTGTTCAACTAAATCTCATGGCCTTCGTCAGCTGATGGAGTCACTGAGTTGTCATGGAGACAGTTTAGTAAAATTACAGTCATGTTAGCCTTTCTTTGTGATCATGGTTGTCCTCATTTCTTTGCATATTGTTTCAACTGGATTATTCGAGATGGACTGAAAACATGTTGGGGGAGGGGGAGAGTCTAACTGGTTCTATGCTTCTTAACCACTAGACCACCAGGACGGCACCCCCCACCCCCCACTCCCATTTCCTCCCACAGTCAAAAGTAATACACATCAGGTGAACTGGAAACTCATTGGCAAGAGTGCAAATGTGTTCATCTGTCTCATATGTGTTAACACGGCAATATTCTAGTGACCTATCAGAGGTGCTTGATTTTATCACCCTTCACCTGTTGCATGCTGGGATAGGGACCAGCCTCCCTCTGGCCCTGAAAAGGAATGAAGGGTAGAGAGAATGGATGAGTAGGTGGAGGTCACACTAGAAGTCTATAGAAAGAAAGATCTCTGCCACGGAAAGTTTGTTGAAAAGTGTTTTTATATTCATGTCATTCTTGAAATTAAAGAGACAGATGAACATTGTGGGAATGAGAACAAGTCATTTTAACAGTGAGCGTAGCACTGTCAAATATATCACATCTACACGGTATACCTTAATATAATTTCACTAAGTCACAAAATGAACATATTACACATTGAAGCACAGTAAATATGCACAGAGCAAAACTACCTACCTCAAGTATATCTCTCATGAACAGGCAAAATCATTTATCAGCAGCATTTACTTAATAAAAGAGAGCACATGTGAGCTGGTAAACATGCAGCACTGGACATATGGCAAGCAGTGTTACACTCACACAAAGAGAATTGTGAAAACATCAACTTGTCTCTTGTCATTTGTCACTTTTAACACAACTTCCCCCAAAAACAACCGAGCCAGGCTTGCAAGTTACTTTCCCCGTTTTAAGATAATCTGCGTGTAAGCTCATTGATAGAGCTGAGATTCAGAAATGATTTTAATATCAGTGCTGACGTCACGTATCGGACAATGACTCATACTCAGAAACATCCAGCCAAACTCCGTAAATGCTGGTACAGACATTAACTGCAGCCCACATGAGCTGCAAGGTGGGAGAATCTGAAGGTTCAGAAATGAACAATGTGGATGTAAAAGAAAGAAGAACGATAAACAAAGTCTGAGTGACAGCAGTCAGACTTACGCAACCACAGTGTTGAGTAATTAAACAGCCGTATTCCTCCAGATGATCTGGTGAATCAGCTTGGCATTGTCACAGTCTTAACACACGCCACACAACATTTGATTCACATTTCTCCTCTTATGAATATTTGGGTGCTGCTGCCAGAGTGAAAAACATGTTGGGAGAGCTGACAGCTTTTGAGAGGCGAAGTTTCACTTCCGCAATGAAAGACCTCAGAGAGGGTGGGATTCTCTGACAAGGGCTGTTAAACACCTGTGATTGCTGCCATTGTCTGGATGCCTCAGCCTGATTTCCTCCAGCAGTGAACTGTCTTTATTGGTCGTCATCTTGTTTATGCCTCTTGTACAGGCTGCGGGATAATAGAGCAGAACGCTCGTGAAGCGCAGGACAGTGAGTGCTGTGTATGTTGGGTGTTTACACTCCAGGAAATGCCATGTGAGATCCATCACTTCTGAGAAAACTATCTTAAGCCATCTCCTTTGCCTCACATACCTCAATGAGTCCTCCCAATTACCACATGCTGAAAGGCTTGTTTGTGTTTGCCAGCAGGTGCATTTGTGTCACATGAGTGAACTCTCTGCTGCATTCATGTCATTGTGATTTCCACTGTAAACAGGAAATGTCTGGGAGAAAGGAGCAGATTGTGACTGTGTGAAAATATATGTACAGTATGTGTGTATGTGTGCGCGCGTGTGAACATACTAATACGCACATGCTAGTGTTCACACCAGCATGTGTGTGCACTGCTGCAGCTCTGCTTACGTAACCTTGCTTGTGTATTCCGTCTGTCCGTTGACAGCAGAAAAGCGGCAGCTCCCCAGTGGCCTTCATGTTTGTTGTTCGGTAATGAAAGCGTTCCTCGTCTCAGGATTAGGCTGCAGCCTACCTGGCTCTCAATTGGAAACTGTTGAGATTAGCACTCACTCCCCAGTGCCCCGCTCCGAGACGATGACAAAGCCTCACACGCAAGACCCTCTCAGGGCTTTGGCTTTGGCTGCCGACACCGGGAGGTTTTTATACAAGTTGTTGTATAACAAGACTTCTCCATTTTAAAATCATTAAACAGAATAGCTCCCTAAATAGAGACGCAATCTCAGGCACCGATCTGATCGTATTAGAAAAGTGTTAGGAAAGGTGATGTTATGACTTGTGCATGCATACTTAAACATATGCACAAATTAAAGTGTATCCCCTTGAGGATATCGTAAACACATAATCAAAAGAAGATTATAATGACCTATCGGCCACAAACAAAGAGGCTAATTTGTAAAAATTCATAAAAACATAACACCTTAATGAATGTCAGTTAACTAATTAATCACCTGTGAAACACAGAACAGGCAGTACATCAAACATGCTAGCTTAAGGAGAGCAAAGTAAAATGCATAATTTCCATGCAATGAGGCTCATGTTGTTGGATGAGCACAGAGGGAATTCTTTCATTCTCTGTCTTTGGTCACACTGAAGCTTAATTAGAGAGTGGAGGAGTTC
Source organism: Seriola dumerili (assembly GCF_002260705.1). Taxonomy (NCBI): domain Eukaryota; kingdom Metazoa; phylum Chordata; class Actinopteri; order Carangiformes; family Carangidae; genus Seriola; species Seriola dumerili. Next base: position 2,493,382 of record NW_019174446.1, on the reverse strand, counting down.
TCAGAGAAAAAGGCCTTTATTACCAGATTTAGCTTTATTCTTTGGGCTGAACTACTAGAGAGTATATCTTTAAACCGATGAGGTTGAAATGCAGAGGAATGTAGGAGGAACCCAGTCAGGCTCCCTCTGAGGAAGTTATGGATGATTTGATGACTGCTCTAGGGAGCTGCACAGCTACACAGTATATCACGCAGCTACAAGGCGCGATGGGGCGGCATTGGGCCAATCTGAGACCCGCCTAAATACACTGTCTGAGTGCCAAGTGTACCAGCAGGGCCCTGTGCAAGGTCACAGAGGAACAGAGGGCAAATGAAATCCCTGACTGAAAGTCCAACAACAGTCTAATACATCAGTGTCACAGTTGTTCACAAAAGCGTTGGCAGCTGTAGGATCAAGCACACAAGTTTGAAGATTGCATTTTACATGTTCGAAGGATATTATTATCAAAGATAGAACTCCAACCCAGCTGAAGTGCTGAGGGATTTGTTGATTTACTGATTAGTCATTCTACAGAAAATGAATCACTAACAGTTTTGATAATTGGTTCATTGTTCAAACAATTTCTCAAGAAAAAGAATCCAAACATTTATAGATTCCAGCTGTTCAAAAATAAAAACACACATTTCCTGGTTTTCTCTGTTTTATATCACTGTAAACTCGATAACTTTGGGGTTGGGGCTGTTGGTCAGATGTCATTCAAAGTCATTCCTTCAGCTCTTTCTATTTCTTATCACTTTAATAACTATTTCTTGATTAATCACTGAAGTTATCAACAGATAGATCAATAATGAAAATAAAGCCAAAGCTGCATTCAGAGTACATCAGGTAAAGGCAGATTCCATTCGAAAATAGCATCCCTACTCTGTAGAAAAGTAATAAAATCTGCTTATTAAACGAATAACACAATCTTTATTTTACAAAGGATTCGATTGTTACATTATCTGTATTTTTTATGATGCTGCTGCTCACCTAAACCGTCTTGTCACAGAGGGACATAAAGCCTGCACTATCCTGTGTGACCAGCAGATGGAGCACATTCAGTATTGAACATGGTCCTGATTCAGTCTCAGATCTCAATAGTTCAATTATAACAGCTGTGTCAACCTCAGCCCGCCTACCACAGACCAGGTGCAGTTTCTATCAGATTTGAGTTTGCCAAGGAAAATTCCTCGCATCTTTACCTTCTCTGATTTGACGGAGTGAACAAATGGATCCATTTGCCTCATTCTGATCACGTCTCTAATTCACCTGAAACATCACAGGATTTCCTTGCAGCTCCTGACTCCAGTCTCACCACAGCTCTGCCCCTAAAATGAATAATGCATCACAGTCTTTCCAGTTCACTGCTCACCTGAGTCTGCTGCCCCATTATTACTCCCTGTTCTGGTCTGTAGGTTTTTCACTTTTTCACATTCATTTGCACACTGCAAATGCCATCTCCTGATTTCCCTCACTAGATAAGCAGACACTTATATGTCACAGGTCTTAGAGTTCTTACTGTGTCCCCTGGAGTCGAGTATGGGCACAGAAGTGTGCTCAGGCTCTGAATGTGAAAGTCTCACTTTATTAGAATGTTATTATGGTGGGAGTCAGATGGATGTCATTCTCATGAGTGCCATAAAGACCCACTCTTGATGGCTATGAAATATCCTAGCAACAGTCTGGAAATTGGTGTGGGCTGAGCTGGGTCACATTTTTGTCCATACATTTATTTATTTATTTATTTATTTGTAAAGATTTTCTGATCTGAAGATTGATCAGAATTATAATAACCGTTGTAAGTCTGCCTCCAATCAGTGCTGAATTTGCAACTGTGTTTATTTCTAATTAAATTATAATAGGCCTACAAAAATATTTGTAAGACAATGTATACTTTTTCATTTGACCCAAAGTAACATGCAATTAGTCAATCAAGAAAACTTAAGATGCATTTGATATATTTTCTCAATTAATCGTTTGGCCAATAAAACTAGAGAAAACAGTGAAAAATGCCAATCACAATATCCTATATCACGTGGTGACGTCATTAAATGTCTTGCTCTGTCCAAAACCCCCAAATATTCAATTTACTATGTGAGACCAAAAAAACCAAGAAGTTCTCCCATTAGAGAAGCTGAAACCATCAGATTTTTGGCATTTTTGCTTTAAAATGTCTTAGAAGAAACAAGAAGAAAACCTACTAGTTATAGAGGAGAAAGTCATGCATATTTCAACACACAGGCATTGTTCAGACCTGTTGCTCTGCCTTTTAGGATTAACTGGAAATGGTTATGTAGATCCTAGTAGTGAGGGTAGTATAACTATATCAGTCTTTGCTAAATCGAAAATAATCCTACTTTTTGTTCTTTTAGACTAAATAAAATATGGTATTGTTTTGTATTTGAAATATGCATCCATTAACAGAACTGTAGATATAGGCCAATGGGGCAGTAGGTTGCTGTAAACGGTGCCAGTCAGTTGCCAAACTGCGTTGCACAGCCTGACTCCACTAGGGGCAAAAAAAAAAAAAAAAAAAAAAGTTTGCAGTTGTTGACGTATTTCAAATAGTTCCTGTTTTGGAATGTGTAGCGTGTTAGAGGCTTTTCACACATCGAGTTTGAGCCTGTGACTTTGTGCCAACACTACGCTATGACCTCGGGCTTTCTGTCGCTTTGAGAGCTTTGTTTTTAGCTAATGTAGCTAGGTCCAGCAGCAGTATGGACTACATATTTTCTATCACTGGCAGCGGCGCGAGAGTTGTCAGAGACGCAATCTCTCAGAGACTGTGGCCCGGATCCGGACAGGACAATGTTGAAATTCAGCAGCACCAAGCTGGGACAACACACAACAGTATCCCCGTCCCCTCCAAAACAGGTCAGTGTAACACTCAGTGCCGTTAGCTGATAGCTGGGACAACACGTAGACAAGTATCCACAGGAACCAAACCCTCCAACTGTTGCTGTCCTGCAGAGCGTGGTGCCAAATCCCCTTTGAAATATGCTCACTTTAATGATTCCTGGTTCCTCCGATAATTTTCTTACCTGGTAGAACACTGACAAAGATGTAAAAATAAACATTAAGTGCCACTCTTACTTTCGGCTAAGTCCTATTCATCAAGTATCGCTTATTCCAATATAATTTAAACTTTTTTTTATTTTGCCCGTTGTTTTCGCAGCCCTCTGTCACTAAAATACACCGCGTCCATTGCCTTTTAACTGCCTGACAAACTAAAGTCAAGTTTATTGAAATACAGCAATATTCTAAAAATTATATTGAATTCGTGAATTAAAAAAAATACGAATTAGCACAGGACATTTAACGACTTGAGTTCTGAGCGAAGTTTTCAACTCTCGGGCGCGTGCTGCTGTTGCTGTCAGCAAACAGCATGCCCAGCTGAAATACTGACGTTTCACACGTTGTTTCTTTTAAGTGTCTTGAAAACATGAAACTTAATGTTGCGGGGTCTGTCATGTGACATAGCTATACTGCAAGTAGGTAAATAACAACGGTTAACAGGTAAAAGGTGTCATCCCCATACATTTCCCACAAAGCTAAAGGTGAGAAGAATTACATGGAGCCCCTGTCTGCCCACCAACAAACCCCCCTTTTCACAGGGCTTTCAAACATGCATGTCAGATCAGTGCATTAGGCTGAACAGGGAAGGCAAATACATTATGCAACACTAGCTGTTGCACACATGTTGAAGAAGACTTCCTGGTCAGTGCAGTCATAGGACTGAGGGTCCTCCTGCTTGCTACCATGCCTGATGTCCTATTTTTGAACTGATTCTAACTCGTTACGAATCACTTACATTCATGTCCTCAGTGGCTGCTCTCTGCCTGCCTCTCTGCCAGCTTGTTGTGAGGACACACTGCCTGTAACAACTGTGGCATCCCAAATATTTCAGATCAGAAGGCAGTGCATGCTTAAACCATCCTGCCAGTGAGTGAACAAGTATGTCCTCAAGGCTTTTCACATCGGGGAGTATCTCCATGTTAATGAAAATTGGATTTTTTTTCTCCCTTTCTGCTTTGCCTCTCTCACATAATTTATTATGAGACCTGTCAGAGCCTTCTCTGACTTTGAATTAAATGCGGAGAAATGTAGTGCTGTTGAAATGAAAAAGCAGAGACTGATCTGAGCTATCAGGCCACATGCTCCACAGATATATCACACAGAATGCTGTGCGCTATTTGTTAGCCTTAATTGGTTGTTCTGAAAACACAGTGAAAGTTGCAGTGTGAGGGGCACACGCTCACCCTGCTCTGGTTTAATGTACTGGGGGTTTGCAGCTCATGCAGAGTCATCAGGCTCCAGAGCTCGGTGGCGCTGCAGGTTAATTGTTCGATCTAATTAGGACAAAGATTAATCAGATGCATGCTCTGCTGCTCTTGAAACGCCACGGATGGCAGTGGGGTTCATTAGCAGTCCCTGTGCCTCTCTTCCAGCAGCAGAGTGGACCGGCGGGGGCGGCTTGTGTCTGTAGCCTGCTGCCCCGCTCAGGGGGTGAAAGAATGAGGCTAACTAGACGTGGAGTCAGGTAGTGGTGTGTGATGTTGGAGACGATGGTGGCCACAGAGGTGGTGAGCGAACCATGAGTGGGCAGTGCAGTATTTAACAGGGGGACCACTGATAAAGAGCCCAGTTACACCGTCCACCCTAAACCCTAAGCAGCAGACTTTGTCGTTACCTCTGTGGACTGTGGCTGCTGTATGAGGAATGGGACAGCAGTTTGTGAACTCAAATTACCTGCAGGCGGAGGCATTTCTGCGGCCAGTAAAGTGTGAAGCTCATATTTCATATGTAGTTAAATAAAACTAAGGGTTTTTTTTGCTCAATTTCAGAATAAAAGTCTGCATATTATCAGGAATGTTTTTGCAAGAGAAAATCAAAGAGGCCTTTCACATCTGACGGCTAAGACCATCCTTGAACTGAGACAGAGATTACAGTCTCAATCTGTTTGACCACCAGTTATATCACATGAGAGAAGTTCCACATGTAAGTCATGTGATGACACCTGAGCCCACTCCATGGGCTGAGCTAAGACTGTAAAATGTGGTGTAGGGCTGCAAGTAATAATTATTTCCATTATTTCCATATCAATTAATGGGCCAGTTATTTTCTCAATTAATTGATGACTGATGATTTGTTCTATAACATAACAGTACTTGCTTCTATGTGTGAACTCAGCCTGCCAGCACTTTCATTGTTTTTGATGGTCACATCCTGTTCTTGCATCAGAATACTATCAGCTATCCCTCAAGAAAACCTGTGTAAAGTTTGCATAAAGGGCTTAAAAAGTCAGTTAGGAGTCTTCCGGTTCTCTCTGATTACACAGTGAGACAGTCTTGAGCTTCTACAGATTCCTCAGGAATGCGTGTCGAAGTTGTGAGTTCACACGGCTGGTCAGTGGAACAGAGAAGTTGTTGCTCTATCAGGGACCGATGTAAGAAAAGATATAAAGTAGAGATGCAGTTTTGCTTTCACATGCTACATAATGAATTATATCATGCAGAATTGTATTGTGAAGGCTGTTTGGCACTGGCTTTGTCTTTACTATTGTTAAGATCACACAGCTATTTAAGGTATTGTTTTATCTGGCAGTGATTGAGATGACTGACGTCAAACTCCTGCACACTTCCCCGCAATGAAGCAAAAGTACAAGCATGATGGAGAGATTAAAGAGTAGCATTAGTGACACAGTGGTAGGATTGAAAGGTTCTACTGTAAACACAGAATTGTCACACCTGCAGGCATTGAAAACACATGGTACAGCACAGCATGCTCCTGGATATCATCATCCTGTCTCAGATGTAATCAGCAGCATGTGACTTTTCTTTCAGAGAAGACACTAGTGTAACAGATACAGTTGTGTGTATTCTTTTAATGTACTTTCTTCTTTGATTATCGAGGTGTGTGAAGTTACTAGAAAGACACTATATTCTGAAAGGTGGTTCTTCTGTTTTCACATTAGATAGACGGATGGATAATTTGCTTTTTATTTGAAATCCCTGGAACTGCTTTTTCATTCGTAACACACAGGTATTTCTATACTGTTCCTGATTCCTAAAGAAGAGTCGATGCAAGGTTCTGAAGTTTTAAGATGTATTGATTAAATCTCCGTTGGGGAGGGAAAACTTGCTGGAAAATAAAGAACTCCAAGTGAGTTATTATTAAAAAAAAAAAAAAAGTAATACCAACTAACTACCAACAGGACATGCGGCAGAAGTAGTCCTGGCCAATGCAGAACATTGTAAATTATAAATACAACATACTTCATCAATGTAATCCATGAAATCACACTTCAGGACTCGAGAAAAATACTGGTTTATTAAAAACGGCATATTTAAAAATGGCCAGCTAGGCTACTGTAGAAATAAAGCACAAGCTCTGATGTTACGATGATAAATGAGAAATTCTCTTTTTAAATAAGATCATAGTTCCATTGCATTTGCGTTTTGCATTTCTCCCCACATATAGTCCTATTTACCTACAAAGCTTCTGTGATGGTAACATTTGAAACTTTATCTGAAAGGTTTTACTCCAACAACAATCTTAAGATTGATAAGTTTCTTACGTCACAGATGGATGGATATAGATTTTGTATAGAAAATGGTTAATTTTTTCCACTTTCCTATCCTGTTAATTGTGACCCCTCAGGTTTATCTTGTGACCCCACATTTCCACTGAACCAACCTAGGAGAAACATAGCCTGAAAATTAGTTATTTTCTTGCCCTTGTTATGCACTGTAATACATTTTGTCATATTTAGAAAGACAAAACAGATTGTGTGGCCATACTCTTTATTAGTAGCTGATGATTCACCAGTGCCACAGTGCAAGAGCTGCTTTATCCTCATGACATTGAACTCCTCTCTGCATCCCTAAGTTCTCTCTGTCCCCAGGGTGTTCACGTATTTGTCACTGTTCACGTTCACCCTGTGGTTGACACCAGCTCTGCTGCAATTATCAGCATGATTCAGAAAGTGCAATCTGCTGCTGCTCTCAGAGCTGTAATAGGTGATTTTAATCACCTTAATTTCCAAAAAGACCTTGAGCAGTTTGTATCAGCATGTCACTTGCCCTGCATGCCATTAGGAGGATCTGTTATGGCTCTGTCAAGGGAACATAAGTGGCAGGAGTCCCAGTGGGATCGCCAGACCACAACACTGTACACCTGCTTTGCTCGTACAGAACTGTGCTCAGGGTCTGAACTTATGACTTTTCCCTGACTTTTCAAGGATGTTTTGTCCACACAAACTGATCTATGTTTCAGGATCAGTTACCGCACTGAAACTTTATCGTTCTCCAAGGACTTTGTCACCGAAATGATGACAGTCTGCATGATGCATCTCCTGTGAGGAAAACTAGAAAGGAGTTCAGTTTAGAGATAAAAACAAATTTCAGATGAAAATAGAGACCCAGGAACTAAGCTTAGTAGCAACAACTTCACATCTGTATGATGATAGAGGAGAGTTCAGAAATTATATAGCCATCAGACATTTGTATGGCCAATAAGCTGAACAGTGTTATATATTGTATGTCGTGATTGCCAGTTCTGAGATACTTCAACAGCAGATGTTCGAAAGAGGCCAGATGATGAGCACAAATGCTGAGCACAGTTGACGTTAACGGGAAGGTAATTAAGACCTGTTCTGAGTGACTCAACAGCAGCTTTTGCATCTTCATCCCTTCATCTGAAAAGAGTACTCAGCCTCTGGAAACATGCTGCTCTTATTCCCAAGAATCCCACACCTTTGGTGGTAATTTCCCTCACATCAGATAAATTAAACCATAGACTGCATGGATGTGACGTCAGCTAGAATTTTCTAAAGAGACACTTTGAAGCTTTAGGTTTGGGTGAACTGCTTCCCGTTCATAGTTTTTCATAAGCCTTTTTAAGCTGATGGACTTTTTTTATTTAGTTTGGTTGTGTTAATGATGACAGAAAAAGCAGTTCTTTCATTCATTGACTCAGGGTCGGAGGATTTCACATGATGAAGAGTGAGCTTTTCAAATGTGCTCAAAAAATGAATCATGGGCAATGTAATTGCCAGTGAGGCAAACGGACCTCCTTAAAACTTTCCAAGAGCTTTACTTAGTATTTGGCATTGCATGACACACCCCAAAAGACTTGTTGGCACAGCACAGGTTTGCTACACCAGCGCTTCAGCTGAGTCAATTTAGTCTAAACACATTGGTTGCCAATGATCAAACTTTATTTCTATGAAAGATTGTAGTGCTAGATTAGTAAAAAAGTAAATATGAACCTGGCTTGGTTAAAACTAGTGCCATTCACTGTTGTCCCTGTCAGTTTAGTTTACTGTGTATCCTCTGGGCCCAAGACCTATGAGTTTGTATGTGAATTCAGCTCTGACCAGACGGTGGTCAGTGTGGAGCTGCAGTCGTAACACTACTTGATTTATCTGCAAAGAATAAGGCAGGTGTTAAATGAGGTTAATGGTCATCCTTCCTCATTGAACATCTGTGAATGTTTGACTAAGGTTTGTTTGTTTTGACCTGTGATTTTAAATGTGTTACTCAGCTCCTTCACCAAGCCACGATCTAAGGGAAGGGGGAAATCATATGGGAATTTTAACATTTTTCCGCCATTGAGTTATTATTCTTTTCTTACCTGCTCTAATTCTAAGCTTGCTGTATTGAGAAGGATCAACATTTGGCTCTAAAACTGTTTATAAGATGAGTTTTGCTTTATTGCTGAGGAGAGAGACAGTTCATCAAGTTGTCAAATCTCATCCCCAGTGTGTAATAGTTAGTCAAGCAGATGGATTTGAGGAGACGCTGTCATCATTTTTTCGTCTAGATCGCAGCAGACCTGTCTGGATAAATGGAAAGTAAGCTGTCTGTGTTGGTGATCCGGCCTCTATTACTGGTTTGCCATTACAGACTGTGGTTGGACGGGAGGTGCACTTTCTGTGGAGCATTTTACATTACTCACAGGTTGCCTTTATTTAATGCAGTAGTGGGAAAGGTTTTCAGATCTTCTACTTAAGCAAAAAGAACAATACTGCATTACAGAAGTACACAGGTACAATTGAAAGCCCTGCATTCAAAATTTTACCATTATTACCAGTAAGATGTGCTTTACTATCAAAGGAACATATAGTCATTAGGCAAAATGACCCCTCTGAGTGTTGTATTATTAGATTTATTTTACTATTAGATTGTTAGTAGTGACACCTTAAAGGAAAAGTTCCACCCATTTTGGGAAATGCTTTCTTGCTCAGAGTTCATTGAGAAGATTGCTACAGCTCTCATGTGTATATGGTAAATATACGGCTACAGCCTGTTGACAGTTAGCTTAGCTTCGCACAAAGACTGGAAACAGCTTACCTGGCTTTGTTTAGAAGAAAATACATATACATATATATGTATATCTAGCAGCAGCAGTAAAGCTCACAAATGAACACATCTTTATTGTTTACCTTTTTTACAAAATCCAAAGCACTACAGTAATATCTACTGTATCTTAGTTTAAGTTAGCCAACATTATCCAAAATAAGATAACCAGTGGTGACTAATGTTAGCAAACTTTATATTGCCATATAATGAACTTTTCTGAGTGAGTTTGCAGACTTCATGAGTTCTTGTGCTAATATTAATACTCCTCCATGACAACGTTTAGCATTATTTTCAAAAAGTAACCATTGTTCAGCAAACAACACAGGCTTGCTCAAAGTAGTTTTTGAGTAAATGTGCTTAGTTCCTTATCATTCTGTCCAGAATGTGTATAAATATATGAATGCTGCTTCAGGGTATTACAACTCTTATAGTGTACTCTCTGTACCTGCATTTGGCCTGTACCACACTAAAGCTTGTTCAAATCTTTGTTCCTGAACAAGACTATTTGCTTTTGGCTCAATAAGAAGATCTGATAATGCAGAGTTTGTGTTTCTCAAAGCTGAGCTCATCACTTCTCCTGTTATTGATTAGATCTGTAACCTGAGAGGTTAGTGTTGCTGCCGAGATGAGATGTAGAGTGCCAGGGCTCCGAGAGGCGACGTAAACCAATAAAGATGCGCTTTTGTGCCATAAAGCTGGATAACGTAAGTCTGCTTATGCTAACCCTGCTTCATTTTCTACCATGTGGTTCTCTTGAGGCAGACCAAAAATTATTTCATTATTTCAATAATTAAGCGCGATTACATAATGATAATGAATGGACACTGGTCATTAATGTCCCTTTTCAAGATCATCACATCAGTTGAGTCACAGTATTGCATTACTGTCATGGTCAGGATGGATCACAGAGTTGTTATGGAAGCTACAGCAAGCGTACATTATGTATATGTATCATCGCTATCGATCCAGCCACTGCAGCCATACCATTCATCATGCCCTCTTTTTCCCCCTCAACATACACACACACACACACACACACACACACCCTCCCACTCCCAACTTTGACTTGGAAAGAAATATTGCTCAAAGTGCAATAACCTTAACGCCAGAGGTTGGATGAATCACAGTGTGATTAGTGAGCCTGGAGTCAGAATGCATGTGACAGTAGGGAGGAGGAGGACAGGATGTCTGGTGCTCAAGCAGGACCTCCTGTTTTCAGCTGCATGAGCTGTGGATCAAAGTGCTTTCACTGCTACTGAGAAAATGTAACAGATACAGTTTTATCGTGGTTGACATGATAGTATGCAGGATATTGTTTCATCACAGTGTTGTCTGTGTCTGCATGTGGATATATGCTTGTGTCAGGCTGCAATCAACAGTTGTCATAATCCATTAATCTGTCTTATTTTTCAAATGTCCAAGGTAGCGATGAATATCGAGTTAAATATTAAGATATGATCACTAATGTGATGACTGCGTTTAAGTACCGATAACAAAATAATACTTTTCTGATACTTTATTTTAGAAATAGTAACTTTTTCTTTTCTAGAAAATTCTCTTTTGCCATGCTAATGGCATAGCTTTAGGGATGGCAAGGTCAGTTGATCTGCCACTTCGGTCCAATGTCTTGACAATTTTAGGATGGATTGCTATGAAATTTTGTACAGACATTCTTGGTCCCCAGAGGATGAATCCTACTGAATTTGGTGATCCCTTTACTTGTCCTGTAGGGCCACCATGAGGTTAACATTTCATTTTTAATTAAATGTCTCATCTGTTATTGGATGGGTTGCCATGAAATGTGGTACAAACATTCACTTTACTGCAGGGTGAATCGTGATGTCCTCACTTATCAATTAGTGCATCATCAGATCAAAATACTTTGATTTATTGCCAATACTTGAGCACAGTAACAAGAACAATATATAACTGAGAGGCTCAGTGCGAGTGTGCCTAAAGTAAGCCCGATGGCTTACCTAATAGTTTTAAAGGAGCTATTTGTAAATTTTGCTAATTCTACATAGCCAGCATTAGCATTAACAGCTGTTTACTTACCAGTCTAGAAGAAATGTTGTGAGTTCAGCATCAAATTTAATTCCCTTACTCACCAACAGCTGTGTCAAACAGTGGAAATCAACGGCAATGTTAACTCTTGTCTCTATCCAGTGTTTCCTCATACTGAAGTTAGCATGCTAACCAGCTATCCCCGGCCGTTTCATCACTTTCCCATAGGGGCTCACTGTAGCCTTGTTGTAGTCTTGCTTTGGCTATCATTGCATTTACAACGCAAGAGGTTATAATGCATCCTCTGAGCAGCGCTACTTCCTCAGCGCGGCCTGCATTCTACAGTAATCGGCATTGAAAGAAGAAGTGGTAGTAATAGCAGCAAAATAAGAAAGGGTTGCTTTCCACCGCTGTAGATGACTCTTTGCAAGTAAAGTTTGATGCTGAACTAGCAACGTTTCGAGTAAACAGCCGTTAATACTAACATTAGCTATATAGTAATAGCAAAACGTACAAGTAGATCCTTTAAGACAGGGCTTTTATATTAATAACACAAATGTAAGGTAACCGACTAGTATGCAGACATACAGTATTTTTAATTAATGCTTTACTTTAGGTGCCTCTCCTGTACATTCAGAATATGATTTTCCCACAAGATGAAACTGCCACTGTAAAATGCAGACAGGTTTGTGACTATTTTTTTTTAATAACACCCTTTTCCCTTTAAGTCTGCACCAGGTTCATCACTATGGAAACAGTCATGTACACTGTCAGAATATTAATTCAAATGAGTGTGTGTTAACAATGACGTCCCTCAGTACAGACTGGAGTCCATTACTTAGTGTGGAAAGAGTGTCTTGTAGCAGTGTGAAGAATTTAAACCACATTAACAGCAACACTACTGGTGTGTGATCAGCCGACATGGGGAGAGTGTTAATGAGAGGACAGGGCAGATCCAGTGCCTCCTATTCTAGCACAGACATGGACACGGACACACACACACACACACACACACACACACACACACACACACACACACACACACACAAATCTGCAGTTCAGCAAAGTTTCCCATAAAAGCTGAGTGGTGTATAGGCTGGTCCGAGGAGGCTGGCAGTGTAATACAGAGCTGAGTGGTGCTGAGAGTGTTGGCAAAGGGATGTTGCCTGTCACACTGTGTTCTCTGTGTTTAAGTTGACAGCTCCACTAGACCAATGCACTGTATATTCATTACAATGGAAAGACTGCAGCTTATGCTAGCACCATAGTAAAGTTATAAAGGCCTGTTTCTTGATACAGTGCTGGTGGCTCTTCTCTTCTACTCAGTGGTATTTATACAAGGACTATTGATTCAGAAAGTTGACATTTGATGTTGTTGCTATGATATATTACTTTTATATTCCCACAATTTGCAATATGAGACGTAATGAGAGGATCCATAAGTGTAATTACTTTCCTGCAGGTCAGAGACATTTAAAGTATTAAAAAAAAAGTGTATGGTTATATTGAATGATATCTGGTCATTTAATACTGGTACAACTTGTGTCTGTCTTTTCCGGCTGCCTCCCCAATCCTTTAGCAGACTGCCTTAAATAAAAAAAGCATGCTCTTTCTGATTCATGACAACATGAAACAAGATAATCCATTGGTATGTTGAGCTGTCATTAAGGGTTCAGTGAGGATTGTATCTGCCTGTGTTTTTTCTGGAGCCAAACATGAAGTAAGAGCTTACTCCCTCAAACAGCATGCTCTCTGCATCCACACACAGGCCCTGGCACCAGCAAGACTCCCCGCACACCATCATTAAACTTGGCCTCCCAGCTCTCTATGAAACTACTTATATTCTTTCCTTATGGTATATGATAATGTACTGTACAGTAACTTATGATACATAATGGATTACCTCCTTTTGCACATGAGAAAGAGGCTCATGAAACTTGCAGCTCTTCTTCGCTGCAATAAGATTGTCATGTCCACCTAACAACTGGGTGTTGAGACAACAGCACCGGCCACTCAGCTTTAAAGCCAGAGTTAGTCACTGTGTGATAGTCAGCACTTTTTACTCCTGTTTTGTTTGTGTAAGCATTTCACTGCATATACTAGTGTCTTTTCACAGACTCTTGATTCAAGTCAGAGGTAACAACTCTCCATCAATCCCTCTTAGCCCCGCATGGTGGCCTACATGTCAGGATAAGAGCATCTGCAGTGTTTTTTTTTTTCCAATGTTACACTTGTGTTTTCTTTGAAAACAACTTTTACTAACCAAGATATCACTGTATGTGTAACACCCCCCCACCCACCCCCCACCTCCTCATCTTTATCTTCATCCATTTGGAGGATGTTGCAACAAGCAAGCTGCTTGTGTCACAACACATTGTTCACAAGCCAGAAAAGCAAATGACAAAGAAATATTGTTTTGTGTTGTGAAACAGGCCTATTGTCTCCTGACATTCATATTGGATTTCTGATTAGCAAGCTAATTTTGTTAAGAAAATGTAGCATTGGTGTTTCTGTCCTTTTACAGGTTATAATAGACTGTGGAAGAGGGCTGTTGATGTTGATCAGTTCCTTTAATGCCAATAGATGTTGAAGCCAAAAAATATTTAATGTCCTGACTTGCCATAACTGAGCTGCCTCATTCTGTTAGAGAGAATGTAAGTATATGATACAAAGATGTCATTTACATACAGTTCACAATGTAGTGAACAAGTGTACAAAAAATAGGTAAACTGATATATATTTTAATGCGTCATTTTTTTTTTGTACTGTTTAGTTTTGTTTATAAAATGTGGCAAAAAATGGCAGACGCCCTATCTTAGTGTGTCTGAACAACACTTAAAAACTCAGATGGATTCAGTTAGGCTCGGGTGATATCCAAAATGTAATATCTCGATACAGTCCAGCCCAAATAGCAATATACGTTATTATCGCCACTAAACAGCAGTTTTATTGTTTATATTGAGTTTTATTTGTCACATGCTGCCAATGTACAATGTACAGTAAGCTACGCAGTGAAATGAGGACCAGAGCAGCAGAGTAGACTGTGCAAAACTGCAAAAGAAAAAAAATAATGATTATATAGAGTAGAATTCATAATTCTCCGACTTTCCATCTGAACCATCATTATTTGAATATGTCAAATACTTTGGTTTTATGACAAATACCAGCAAAACTAATGACATCAGCCTCATCAGCCTCAGCTGTACTTGCACTAAATGGCAAATGTTATGTTAACATGCTAAACCAAGATGGTGAACATTGTAAACATTGTAGCTGCTTAACATCAGCATGTTAGCTTCTTTGTTGTTACCATTTAGCTCGAAGTACCACTGTGCCTAATATATATATATATATATATATATATATATATATTATACATTGAAATGAGTGGAGAGTGGACAATATGGATAAAATGCTTTAGGGCTATATATGTCTAGAATTTTTATCAAGAGTTTATATCAAAATATCTCTGTATATTAAGATATAGTAAATCCTCTGGAGAGCCCAGTGAGAAACTGTTGATGGAAAAAATATCGAATAGCAGTGTCAAGCGTGTTTTTGCCGTCAATATGCAGACAGATAGTGTGTCAACTTTGATTTTTCATGTTCAGACACACAGGCTTTTCTACCACAACACACATCATGCACATCATTCATTGAGACAGCATGACATAACATACTCAAAATGGCAGAATCCAGAGCTCCAGGGGGTGCAGAGGCTGCGCTGGAAATGTTTGAAGAAATGGGCCCGTGGCCAGTGCCAATCTAGATAAAGTAAATGCACTCATCTCTGCTGAACAGCACAGTGGAGAAATTTTTAACAGAGGTGAGGCGAGGTCGCTAGTTATCTAATTTGTTGTTCAACCAAGTAAAACAGCGGTTACCACAGCCTATGCAATTTTACTGTTGTCATTTCCCATAAAGAACATTTTAGTTGGCTCATTAATGGGCTGAATTACAACAACACTGGGTCAACTGTGTGAGAGAAGCTGAAAGGAGCTGCTGTGTATCAGGGAAAAACAAAGGCTGCCTCTCACCAGCCTGGGATGTAAACAGTCACAAGAAGTCATGCCTATCTGAGGAACTTAACGAAAACGTGTGTTACAATGGCTGCATGCACGTTATGGCCCGCTACACTGCAGAGAGGAAGGTATCAGTGTGTGTGGTGGTGGTGGTGGTGGTGGTGGGGGGGGGGTCTGTCCACTTTAAATTCATTACAATTGAGAGGACATGCAAGTCATTTTCCTGGACCTGTAGGAGGTTTAGCTGTCACCTCTCAGCAGGTCTATGGTTTAATGTGTCTATGTGGGGGGGATCTGTGACATGAAAACTGTGATCAACCCCCCCACTGAGTGACAAAGTTCTGAAGTGAAGCCTCTTGAGGACAAAAGAAAATAATATTAATCTGATTCATTGCATTTCCTGGCGTCCTTTGGGTTTAAGTGTACATACTGTAGTTGTTGTGTCAGCTTTGATTTAGATTTATCTCATTCTTTTTCCTGCTAAGTTTTATCATTGAAGATGCACATTAATGGTAGCTATGAAAGAGACCTGTGAGATATTGTAGTCATGTTATTCACAAACTTTTCACAGTGGCATACTTGCTAGAGATCTTCAGTTTACAACCGCCTTATTTGTTGATTTGTTGTCATTCTTTTCGGTGGGTCAGATGAGAAAACTTATGAAGAGGTCTGCGCTATTTTTATGTAAAATGAAGGACAAACTGATTCATGACAAGAGCTAAATGCAAATGCTACTGTATTTGAGTCTAAAAACGTGCTGTGTTCTGTACCCGTGCAATCTGTTGAGTATGAATCACGGCTGCTAAATATATAGTTTCCCTTCGCTCTGTGCACAGCCATGACAAACCGAAGCAGGCAGGGAATAGGAGAGTCAACAACGATCTGACTAACATTCCCTCATGGTCTGATAGAATACACAAGCAGCCAATTTCCCTCTGCTCCCTTGTTTTCCCTGCCTGCTGGCTATATACAGCCCTCCCCAGATGTTATTTTTAGAAAACCCCTAAACAGTAGGGGAGGCAATAGCTCTGCACCACAGCCACACTGAACAGGTGCTGTGCAGGATGAGTTGAAAACTTTTCCTCAAAAACTTGTGAGGATGGACACAATAACAGAAATCCCTGTGAAATATAATGCAACACATACCACCTTTTGTGTTTTGTGAACAGTTAGTTAAGTAACTGACAACTAGTGGATGCAGATGGATGACATGAAACAAGCAGGCTGTGGTTTGTGGACTTCAGAAGTAGTTTCCCCTCTATAGAAGCAGGGCGTATTCACAGACAACAGATGCTCCTGATGTCCTGTGGAGTGGGATGAAACCAGAGCCTCTGTTATTGAAGATGCCCCGGTGCTGTGCTCCACTGTGTGTCTGGAGTGTGAATAAAATGCCCATTTCCTGTGCCACCTTTCCGTGGTGAGGTTTAATTTTAGACCAGTCACCGGCTCACCATGTGCGAACACCCTTGCAGCTGCTAATGCATAAATGTTATTCTCCTTCACTTTCTCTCTCTTTCTGTCTTCTCTCTACATATCTCGCTGTGACTGTCTCCCACTGCTCATTCCCCTCGTTCTGTATTATCTGGAAGTCTGAGGCATCACTGTGCTCAGCTTCCACCAGTTTGATGTATACTAGTGGGGGTTTTTTTCTGTTTTTTTTTTTTAACAGCATAGGCAGCTGCAGTGATGCTAGGTTAGCAGGAACAATTTTACCAGTTTAGATTAGAGAGAGCAGTAATGTTCAAGTAGACGGACTTTGGAAATGATAACTTTGTAACCGTGGTAACTGTGTACAAAGATGGTAACAGCTGTAGCCTCAAAGTACTTAGAAGAAAATAAAAAATCTGGGACTAAAATTAGACTAAGGCTAAAATATTTATAGTTTTTGACCAAAATGACAAAAATCTGACTAAATCTGATGCATATTTTCTTAAGAACACTAAGACTTCAACTAAATCAAAATCTGGTGCCCGTCAAGCTACACCCATCATCTTTATTGTGATCCGGCAGCTCACAAAGTGCATCGACACCTCTGCTGCTTAATTACAGTCTCGGGTTACATGCAGTCTGCCGCACTGGCATGACTTGCTATTAAACGGAGACACCGTGGATTATATTTCATAACATGGAAGCATGGAATCACACCGATGCCTCTAAATAGAAACTAAGACACCATCATCCACAATCCAGAGCTCCAGTTTGTATTGTCCCACTGAAAGTAATAATCCTTCCAACGGTTTCATCTGGATACTGAATAATTGATCTGGCACACTGTTACAGTTTGTGTTTTTGCTCTACACAACTCCTTATGCAATGCTACCGGTTATTTCATACTCTAGTCTTAACAAAATACCAAGTACCTTTGTATTTAATGATGTACTAATATTCTGGAGATGACTATTTGTCCTGTCCAAAGATAATACACACAATGTAATGTGGAGGAATTGATCATTACTTCCCAGCCTGGGGGTCAAGACCCAGCAAGGGGTTACAAGATCATTCTCAATGTGGAGGAATGCGAGAAAAGAACTAGTACATATGACATCCCATCAGACCCATTGGACGGCTAAGTGTTTCTTCCTGTTCCAAAGGCAGGCCTCATTAAAGAGCAGGCGTAATATGGGCATAATGTTGCACACTTTTGTCTTTGTCTTTCCCAGAAGACACTTATTGTGCTGCGCCTTGTTGCACATGCAGAAAATGCTAGAAATTGTTGTGTAGAGAATAAAAATAAAAAAAAAACAAGTTAACAGCCATGTCAGCAGCTTTGTGAGGTTGTACTGAGGCGCAGTGGTTCTTTTAGCTAAAGGTAAACTTTGGCCTGCCATTCACATCCATGATGCTTACGTGCTCATAGTGACAATACCAACCTGCTGGTACTGGTGTAATGTTTTCTCATAATCACCAACTCAGTGTAGTGTGTGATCATGCTAATATTGGCTAACAAACATAAAGAGCAGCTTAGGCAAAATACCATGGTAATCTGTCTAACAGGTGATGAGATATTTCAGTCTGGACCACAGAGGTGGGCCGACAGACCATCAGGCCATTGTTGACATCCCAAGAGCATTGGCTTCACAAAGTCACAGAAATTGTCAAACTCATTCCAGTGTTGTAAAAGTGTGGGGGCGCTCTGGTCGAAGTATATCTACACCTGAAAGAGTCATTCAGTTCATCAGAACATACTTGTACAGAAAGTCATGCTTAGTATTTTTAGGGATTTTTGTTGTTTGTTTTTTATTCTTTGCTTTTTTTTTTTCTTGTGAAACATCGGACAGTTTCACCGCCTCCAGCCTCTAAAATCATCAATCGAATGAACAATCTGAGAAGGGAAAGAGAAAGCCTCAAGACAAATGCAACCTGTGACATGAGGTTGGAGAAAGCCATTTCTTTGTAAAGGGTCATGAGCCAAAAAAAAACTGGGAAGCTGGGACACAGTGAAGCAATGAAATTAAAGCCCCTGAAATGTAGCCTTTAAAACCAGGAAAAAATGATTTATTATTTATTCAACTAATTAAATAATGATATTTATTTAATTACTTAATATTTTGCCTGTTTTATGCTAATGTGGTGAGCAAAATTAAAGACGATATCTAGTGCGATGTTAGAATATCAGTATTGTGTCCAGCCTATGTCTACATTTCATGAACTTAACCCACAGCTTCATCTTTACAAGCTGACATTTACACCTGAAGCAGCTCCCATTTCCCTTCCCCTCTCACTTTCCGCCAGGCAGTCCCGAGCCCCAGAAATAGCAACACTGGTGTATGACTCATGTTTTGAGCAATCTGAGATACCTGATGGGAAAGACACAAATAAAGGGACTCTTTAGTCATGTACAACACCTAGGTAAGACGTGTAAGGGAGGTGTTTTAAGGCATTGGGTCTATACATGTCCGACACAAATCTTTCACCCAAACTCAGAATGACCTTCTCCAGTCAACTGCCGTCTTGGCTCTCGCGCCCTACACCCCCCAATGCTCCCTTTCTTCAGCCCCAAGTCAAAGACCAAAGTCGGCCCCTTTTCTAGATCCTCTCATTCCCAAGAGTCTCCTTCCGGTTTCTTTCATCTCCCATCGTATCTTTTGCTTCTTTCTTTCATCTACTCGCTTCGATATTCCATCCACCCTCTTGCCTTCATCTTCATGCCTTCTCCCATTTTCACCCAGCCCCCCATCTTCCCCATCTGTCACCATACACCCTTCATTTCTTTTTCCTCTGAACCCCCAAATCCATCCATCTCTACCACTTCCTATCCTTTTATTCTTAGACTTAAACCTCCAGTTGCCAGCTGTGACCTTCTGCCTTCATTCTCCCAACCATCCCTCCTTTACCTTCCAACCCTTCCACCAGTTCCTTTCAGAAAGTAGGAAAACTGCTGTAATCCACTGAAAGTATCCCGAAACAACTGGAGCCACGACAATAACTGTACACCTCCACTCTCCTCTTCAGTTGTCACTTCCCCATGCAACATCCCCTCATTACCCAACCAACTCATAGCGCTGAACCCCCCGCCCCCCTTCTCCTTCATCCACCCTCCAGTTCAGCCCCCACTTTCCCTCTGCTCCATCTCCAGCTTCAGCGTGCCCTGCTTCTCAGCCGAATCCATCTTCCTCTTCTCCTCTCGGGCTCGCATCCAGAGCGGTGGTGCCCTGATGGAGGTCAGCCTTGTCTCTGTCTGCCGTGAGAGGCAACAAGGGGAGGAAGGCAAGGTGAACTGCTTTCAACGGCTGTCATTGCGCTGCACAGTGGGCCAGGAGGAAGAAGGGAGAGGGTGAGCGAGGCGAGGACAGTGTGAGATAGAGAGAGAGCAAGAGCGGGAGAGTAGAAGCAGAGCGAGAAGGAGAGAGAGAGGAAGAGAGAGAGAGAAGAGAGAGAGAGAGTGAGAGAGAGAGAGAGAAAGGGGTCCGGCGCTCACAGCTCACATCGCTGGCTGGCTGGCTGGCTCGCTCACTGTTGACGAATGAGCTGTCTACCCACGGGGCTGGGAAACGGCAGCTTGTGACAAGCTGGGGAGAGAGGAACATGAATGTAATGCGTACCTTGCCTCGCTTGCTTTCAGATACCGGCCAGAAGAAGACTCCAGAGAAGAAGGATGGGAGGCGCATGTCGTTCCAGAGACCCAAAGGGACCATCGAATATTCTGTGAGTAACGCACAAGCGAAAGTGCTGTTTCTGTGTTAACGTCGTTACATGTTTTTGACGCTTTTCTGCTCCCGTGCTGCTGCTGCTTCTGTGTGTGTGTGTGTGTGTGTGTGTCTGCTGCTGGTGGTTTGTGTAGCTCTGACTAGCTCCAGTAATATCCGAGCTGTAGCAGTTGTGTGTGTGTGTTGTGAAGGCACCGTGTCTGACCACGCTTGGTATCTCATTAGTGAGGAGAGAAGCATTTGGTGGATTTTGCCAGTGGAACACGTGTACCTCATTCTCAAACTGTTTACATAAAGAGAGCAGTGTGTGTGTTTGTGTGTGTGTGTGCAAGGTAGCTCATAGAGAGCTTATGGAAAACAATGCATCCTCTGTTAAAGACTCCCTGTGTAGCAGCACAACACTCAGCTCCATTTTGCATGTTAATATATAGAAAGGAGGCAGAAACTGTAGCAGCTCCATGCATTTCCTCCAGCTGGACCAGAGGAGGACAGACAGGCAGGAGAGCTGGCAGGATGTCTATTTGTTTTTCCACTCGTTCTACGTGCCACGTATCGGCGAGCATTCCACCACAGAGCTCGCTGTGCTCGCGAATGACCTTCCAACTGCGTTGTCATTTCTATTGATTTAGCTGTTGTATAGGAGAAGGGGAGGGGGGTTGAGAGAGGGAGAGGGCTCTGGTTCCCTGGCGTGAACTGAAAATGGAGCCCGTCTCTGCTTTGCCTGGTTGTGTTCTTCAAATGACCCTCAAATCCAGCTGCAATCAGACTGCCTTTCTTGCCTCCCTCTCCGTGGCAACAGTGAGGAGTGGGATTTCTGTGGCTCATGTCCGACTGTCTGCCGAGGAGAGAGGAAGGGAAGGGAGGAAGTAAGGAGAGGAAGGGAAGGGAGGGAGAGGAGGAAGAGTCCGTGGTCTCCCACTGACATTCACGTCTCTCCCTCAAACTCCTCTCTTCTCATTCCCCCCTTTTTGACAGTTACTCTGCCACTGGATCTCTCCGGACGCTTGCTCTCGGCTCCAGGAGCTACTGTAGGGTCTCACTGTGATTGGCTCCCTTCCCCCATTTCGAACACCTCAGCAACACTGACACCACCTCCACGTCCACCGCCTCCCCGACCTGTCAGTCATCCTGGACCTGCTGATTGACAAGGCCCTTGTTTACTTCACCAAGGCTCGAACAACCTAAACCGTTACAACAGGATATTTGTCAGAGGCAAAGCACTGTGTCATGGGCCTGATATGAGTTCAGGAGTCAGCAGGATGGCTAGAAATGCTTGTGGTAAAAAAAAAAAAAAAAAAGAAAGAAAGAAAAAAAAAAGGGATAAATTTAGCATTTAGTTTGGGGGGGGGAGATTAATATCTCAATTACACAGCATACCAATCCTGTTCTTGTCAGCCATCACTCTCTCTCTCTGTCTTTCCCCCTTATTACCCCCCACTAGATTGCTGATAGTGTGATGGATGGATTGAGCTCAGCGAATGATTGTGTCCTGTAGCCTGACATGCTGCAACAGCACGTAGCGAGGAGGCTCGGGGCCGGTGAGAATATTTAAGGCAGTATAACCTCCACTCTGAGAGACACATGGCCGACAGTGTCTCTGTGATTGAGAAGCAGCTTTATCTTAAACTCATCTCCTGCGCTGGGGGGACGGCCGGCGATGTTTCCTTATTTCACTCTCCAGCAGATAAGTTTATAATCTATCGCCTGGCGCCCACAGGAAAAAGGAGGGCTTCTTCTTATGCTGCTTTATCAATACAATCTCCCTCCTTCTCCCTCCCTCCTCTCACCCTTCTACCTCACACACAGGCTTCTTTTCCTCTCCCTTTTTTTTTTTTTTTTTTTTTTTTTTTGCATTGAGAAATAACCTGAGCAGCTGCAACCCATCTGCCTAGACACTGATAACGCAAGTCCATTCAGCCAAGTCCAGCTATTGGCTGACCTGCATCCAATTAAAAAAGTGTTTGAAGTCTCTGGGAACAACAGAGATAGATGATGAGACAGAAAGACGTAGACAGAGAGGCAAGGAGCAACACAGAGGTGAGCCATGGAGGGGGGGGGGCTGGCTTTCAGACTGCCTGAGAGGGCAGCCAGTCAAAGTCAAACAAAATGAAAAAGTGACAAAGTGCGGGCCTCACATATTTATCTCCAGACACATCAGCGTTACCACACTGTGGACACTGACGTTCTAGTTGAGCTGCTATTTTGGTTTTTGCCTGAACTCCAAGGACCCGCAGGTTGTCCTCACTAACAAATGGTCGCATTTACAACCTGTGTGTTACTTTTGTAGCTTTGTTCTTACTTTCTATTGGTTCAGGTAACAAATTAAGGTGTATTTTACCTTTGAACATGGTGGCATGGCTAATAAGAATCAGACAGGGCAAGAAACATGAACTTTTAAAAGTTTAGGCAGATGGTTCTGGGGTGAAACTACAGATGCCCATTCAAGTTATTTGGCCCCAATCTTCCTAGACTGTTGATATTGAATCTGATCTGATAATTATATTTTCAGAAATAAGTTGTTAAATAGTGATGCTTCTTTTATATTAAAACAGTGTTTGGTTGACTACAGAGAGCACACAAACCCTGCTTAATGTTAATTAACAACAGCTGATGACAAACTACCGGAGGTCTGGTTTTTCATTTTTAAAATGAGAAGCTGCTAGCTGATTGTTTTGGGCACACTTTTCTAAGAAGAGAGGAGAGATAACAGTGAAGTGCAGTAAAGAAAGAAGCAGATCAGCTTCATTTTAGATAGCGATTCATTAAAATATGCCCAGCTCGGCTCTGATACTGATCCAATTGGCTCGGGATATCCCGAGGTGAAAATGAAAATGCACTCAAAATTTAGGTAATAATCTCTCATTCCATGTTTCCCATTAATTACTGTAGCAGCCTGCCACAGTCTCATTTGTCCCACCACAGCTTCAAAATTCTTTCATTCATTCATTCATTCTTTGGCCATACTGCTTATCCTTATAGGGTTTGCAGGGGGTGCTGGAGCCAATCCCAGCTGAACTTGGGCGAGGACGGGGTACACCCTGGACAGCTCCCCAGTGAATCACAAGGCTGACGTATAGAGACAAACAACCATACTCACATTCACGCCTGCAGGAAATTTAGAGTCACCAATTAACGTAACCCTGCATGCCAATCACAATATTTAATCAACCATCACCCACCTGACCGGAGTCGGTGAGGGTTGTTATTTATTTAACAGAACATGAAGCAATGGAGCTGTATGTATTGTTCAAGGATTTCTTTGTCACAAAGTACTTGGCAATTCAAATATTTGCAGTGGAGCACCTTATTATTTAATAATTAATTAAAGAAAGCCAACCCGTCTGTTGCCAGTGAGTGACATGTTGGCTCTGTATCCACAGCGATTGTTCATTAACAGTCATTCTTGATCAGTTTACCTGACCTTACCTGAAAATGAGCAAAGAAAAGCACAGAAAAGGAAGATTTGAGTGCAAGAAAATAAGCAGCGTCAGTTGTATGGATTTATTCATTCCTGTCTTTTTCTAATATAGCAGAAAAAAAACTTGCATTGTCAGTTTTTTCCAATATAATGCAGCTTTCTAACGCTGACCAAGTATTGTATACTTCCATAGCTCTTTCCCATCACATCTGTAATGCTTGCTATTAGATAAAAGCAAATATGCCCCCTAGAATTACTGCCTGATCATCTTTCTTATCCCTTCAGACTTTTTATTGTGATACCACCACATTAAAAGATCTAACTTGGTGAGTTCAGTGTCATCATAACCAACAGAAACCTCAAAGATAACATCTACGTTGTGATAAACTGGAAGTATTCTTTATTGTTGAGTCATGTTTAGTCAAATCTTTGTCCTGAACTCCCTTACCCACACTCTCTTTCAGTCTATTGCAGCACTCTCAGCAGAAATGGCACAGCAAAGCTCTCATTACACTTTGTATAGTGACACTAGAGAGCAGTTTTGAGGGGAAGCAACATCTGAATTCTAGTTTGTAAGCTGGGGAAGAAAGAATAAAATTGTCAGCAGTCATGATGTTGCCTTTCTTGCCAACAACATGAGGAGTCAGATAGCATTTTAAACAAGTCTGAGACCACTTTCCCAATCTTACATATATATATATGTGTGTGTGTA
The DNA here is from genome assembly GCF_002260705.1 of Seriola dumerili. NCBI lineage: Eukaryota > Metazoa > Chordata > Actinopteri > Carangiformes > Carangidae > Seriola > Seriola dumerili. Next base: position 2,468,738 of record NW_019174446.1, on the reverse strand, counting down.
AATATATAGTGCTGGGTAAGGATAGAAACATCTTGCAGCTAGTTGGCTGACTGAAATATCTAAAAAACTATTACAATGAAATTTTTCTTTAGACATTCATAGTTCATAGCACTTCCTCTCGCGCCACTGTACTAGAGGAACTATGAGGTTAACATTTGTGGTTTTATGTGAAATGGCTGTTTTAGTGCTGATTTGCAAATGTTGGTGAACATAGTAAACACACCTACTAAACATAAGCATGTGTTGTAGTGTGCTAATGTTGGCATTTGACTCAAAATTCTGCTAGCATGACTACTGTTGTAGTCTTGATTTGACACCTTGAGGAACATGTTTTTCTTAAAAAGTCCTTTTTTTCCACTTACCAAAATAAGTTTAATCCCTCAAATGTTAAGTGCTATCTAAACACAAGCAGCCATACTTCACAGGACAGCCACAGGAATTTCCTTAATAAAAAGTATGATTTAAGTCATTACATATGTGACTGAAGAATCTACAAATCTGAGCAAGCATTCAACGCCATTGTTTTGTAGTTGGCAGTTTTTGATACTTAGTGCTACAGACAAAAAATAATGAGGTTAAATACCCAGCTCTACCAACATGTCTATACACAGTCTGTGTTAGTATGATCCAGATGTGTCATGATTCCACCAGATGTGAACTAGGTAAGGCTGATAATGACAGAGCCACGATCAGTCAGTATTGCCAGTCTGCTGGTTGAATGGATCTCTGCTGGGCTGAGAGGAAGCACTGTGGGCATTAGAGGGCTTGTGGACGTTATATGAGTCATACACCGAGCACCGTGTGTGTGTGTGTGTGTGTGTACACGCACGCACACAGAGAAACGCACATCAGCAGTAATCTTAACTCTGCACCCTCCTGACAATCAGTCACTCTGATTGCATTATTCACTGCTGGGTAGGAGAGGGGTTCCCACTGTTTCAGCTCTTTCACAGCTCTGGATGATGGAGAAATGATGGGATTGGAGGGGTGTGTGGATGGGGATGTTAGAAGTGATGGAGGAGGGGACAGAGCGGAGTGCATATGGAGAAGATGGAGACTGATGGATGGGTGGTTTGATGGGTAGAGGAGCAGACTAATACATGGCTTTGATGTCAGCAGCTCACTCTGATACCTTTTAGTCTAAGCATTATTTGAACTGCCCTTGCCCATGTTTCTCCTTCATGTTGGAGGGAGATAAAACTTTTCAGTTTTAGATTTCGCTGTATCAACATGTATTCTGTTAGCCAAACTACAAAATGACTTGGCTGTTACCTGGTAAACACGCATCTCAAGCCAGAGTCTGTCTCTACGCTTTGCCAAAGAGGTTTCTCAGGGAGTGAAATGCCAGTCTGCTTCGTTTTCATATTTAAAGAGTTAGCGAGGATTGTGTGCATTATGTGTTCAGAAAGATCAGCAGAGTGATGAGTCTGTTGCTTAATAAACAATCTTGTGTTGGCTGCCTTCATACAGGCATCATTTTGTAGACCTGCACGGCAGCAAGATAGCAGTCGATTATAGACAGACACCTGATACAAGACGATATTAAATAATAATCAGAATCCCTTCAGTTAAAGTACATCATATTAATATATAATAATAATAATAATAATAATAATAATGTTAATGATGACTTTAATTAGAATCTTTGGACACTTAGAGCTGATCACCAGCTCGTTCTGTCAGTCTATGAAACTATAACTTTAGCTAACATTAGCTCAGCAGCTAAAAGTGAGGACTGAGATCTTCAGCTGTGAGGCCTGACAACAGTTTGTCGTTGTTACCATATGAGTGGAAAACTACATAATGGACCCATCTGATCCCCTCTCACACAGTCCTGGCTCAAACACTGCCTTTGTCATTATGCTTCTGTGTTTGTGTTGGCAAATCAGTGGACGGGCTGTCGAAGCCTGAAGCAGGAGGTCACAACCTGACCCAAGGAGGAATCCATGAAAGTGAGACAGCAACTCTTCCCCTCTGTCCCCATGAAAAGGACAGAATAACAAGACTTTCTCCCCATCACTTATAGCGGGTCTAAATTTAGATCTGCACATGATCAGCGTGGATATAGATGCACACAATACACATGCCATTAGGATAGTAACGAGAAAGTCACCATGGCAACTCTCATGCTAAAGCTGGGCTTCATCCTTCATTATCAAAATGAGGAGCGATAGCTGCCCTGATATGGTATTATGGGTGATTAAACCGAACCCTGGAGTTTTATTTCCAGTTTGATGACGACACAGTGGAATCATTGTGTTGATTATGGTTCCTCTTTTACTCTTTTCCAGTTGTTTAATCTCTTCCACTCCTTTTTCCTTTTTTCAGTTGAGAGTCCGAGGTGGCCGCCGACCTGTGAGTGGTTACCTTTTTAAAACATATCTGCTTATTAATGTAACCAAGAAGCCATAGCTCTGAGATCGCATCTTACTTCCTTGGTTGACCTTTTGCAGTAGCACTCATAGATTTGCTCGCGTGTTCCTCACTTAATGTTCTTACCAAGATGTCAGCGGACTCTTTAATGGAGCTATTAGTCTTTAACCGTCCATCCGACTGCCCTTGTCGAATCTGTAACGTCCTCTCCTGTTCGACAAGGTGAACATTAGCTAGATGTCAGTCATTCTCAAGATGGCTGCCACGGCCTTCATCTACCCTTCTTGGAAGGAGGGGATGTCACCCGAACAGGAAGAAGCTTAATTATTCATCCCCAGTTCTGGATGAATAATGGGTATTATTGATCCAATGGATAAGAAGATAGGGTCCACCTGTCATTAGTGGCTATGATCCTGATTGTGATTACTCTCTCTTTCTCCCCCTCCCACGCTCTCCTGTCAATGTGTCAATAACAGGTCTTTATCAGTGGGTCTCGTTTGCATGTCGCCTGTCCTCTGCCACTTAATCGAGTTAGAGATAGCTCCTCTTACAGTACGATCAATGACTGCATCTGAGATTTGGTGGGAGTCAGATGTGCAGTACATGTCATTTTAGTGGTGCCTTGATGCTTCTGTGACGTATGAAGCTTGCTGTGTTGCTGATATTACTGGCTCATTTAGATAAAGCGATTAATTAAGCTTAAAAGGCAAGAATGAATCATACTGTTAATACACCAAGATCAGCCCACTACCTGGCTTTGCCAATGTTTACTTCATTGAACACCAGATATTTTTATCCATATTGATCGACCGAGCTCCTGATACAAGAACTACCAGAGCAGCTTTTTGATACAAGAGCCAACAGCTGTCATAGGTGAGGTTAAGCTTTAAGTTATCTATTTGTAGAGCAAAAGGCAGAGGTTTCTACAATGTAAACCAAATATGTGACCTTATTTTACAGAGTGCAGCTGTAAATGTCCTGTAGACCCCAATGTCCCATAGGTTGGCTTTGTGCTGGGCAACAGAAGAGCTATAAAGCTAAAAATAAATAGGTCATGGATGAGATGGTAGCAAATAGCACCTAGGGAGAATCAATGCTATGTGCTGAGGCCGCCTGGATGAAAGGCTCCGACACTGTGGGAACCCTGCTGATTATTAACTCTTTATCTTCTCCACTAAAGTAAACAGAAAAAAAAAACCCATTATGTCCTTTAAAGTAAGCCTTCAATCTTAAAATGCTAGCCATGTACCAAGGACATTACACAAACACTGAACCGGGGGGGTTGTAAATACTTGGATGGACAGGATGAATGATGATGTAAGTTATGACACACCACAGTAATAATTTCTAATGTCTAGGGTATAATATGGTGTATAATATGGTGGTGTTATCCTGCTTTTTATGGCCATGTTCTAAATACATAATGGGTGTGTGTGTGTCATTGTGGTGTCACAGAGACATTGCCACCGTGGGTCTGATCTCTGTGACGCCTTCTGTTCTCTTAGGGACAGAGTATTTATCAAGTTGACATGCTGCTGTTGTCTGAGTGAACAGTGCGACTCTCTTTACAGAGCCGGCGAGATGACAAATCATGTAGTTCCTTGATGCTGTCATAAGATGTCCGAGAGCAGTTGTTAATGACAGTTATGAGGAAATATTTTAGGTGGGAGACAAACCTGTCACTGCATCCTTCTTATGTCTTCTTTGTGGCTCTGCTGCTTTCGTTTCTTTCAGTCACTGTGATGGAAAACACCACGGTATATTGTGTTTGTTCATCACACTTGATTTAACTAGCTAAAATCCAAACAAATAAGACTTCACTGAGTGTGTTGACATTCAAACTGGTATCTCTTCTTGGTTTTGATCTTGTTTGAGGTATGATGTTTACATGCAACATAGAGAAAAACTGGTTATTTAGCTCCTTGGTACTTGACAGTATCCAGGTTCTTGATCAATTTACATGTAAGTGCAGGCTCATGCAGGCATCCTCAACATTAATTTACTCTGTGTCATCTCTATAGCAGCTGAGCATTACCTTAGCATTTGAGAGGGAATCTGGTTGCTTTGCAGGATTTGGCTTCTCCATCCAATCACCAATAATGAGAGACTAGAGCAAATCTTTGTTTTATTGACAGTGATTAGAAAACCTGCAGAGGGTGGTTACATGCAGTTTCCATCAGAGGTATATTTTAGATTTTCACAGTACAGGGATAAGAGCTTATACAGATTCCTGAAAAGAGGATTTGGTCTTTACACAAACACAACATACAGTATAACTGGGATACTGGAAAAGCCAAATCATTACTGGGATACTTGCTTGCACTGCACAAAATAAAATGGAGAATATGTCGTTTTCTACAGAATAACTTGGAACCACGTCTTTTTTCTGTAATGAGTGATACATCAGTCCTTTCTAAATCTCATTGAAAATATATCCTGAAAATATACCAACAGAAGTTTCCTCTTGTGTTTTTGGTTTTGGAAAGGCCAAAAAAGACATTATCCTTCCATACTTTAAATGCCACGTCACTTTTAATACAGCCCAATATACATTACTTCATTATGTAGAGAAATCTAAATCTTGACAGACTGGCTGAAAACATCTCTTGGGGTTTGGGGAAAATTATTAGGGCTTTTTATATCATGTTGTGGTGCTTTATAGACTAAATGATTAAGTGATTCTGGCAGCTGATCACTTTGTTTACTATACTATGTCTTATATGTCGCTGTCTATGTCACACACACGAGAACCTTACAGTTCATGAGGTTTGTCCATGTATTCATGGCCTTGGTTGCCGTGCAACCTCCGTTTTAACTTAATCTCAATTTGGATCTAATCATTGAATTAAATTTGGCCTGATGAACAAGCAGTGAAAATCAAGGTATCAAATAGCATTTTGAAATATGAAGGATACTTTTTTAATTTGATTTGCTTCTAGAAAATGATCAAATTAACATTTAATCAAGACGGAGAATTGAATCAGATCAACAAACTGCTGTTATTGTGTATCTCCACTTTGACCCTTTAAGGAGACGTGTCTCTGGAGCAGGTAAAAATAGATGTCTGCATTTACAGAAACTTGCTACAATAATGCTGATGAATGATGGAAATGATTTTGTTTTTATTGTACATACTGTAGTGTAATTTTCAGTGGTAGTGAGGAGTAAAGGAAATCTAATGATTCGTCTTTGGTCCTTACTTCATTTTAATCCAGTGACATCCATCCATCTACAACCAGTTACTAGCCGAGAATATCCCAGAAGAGCCGTGCTCCACCCCCCCTGTCCTTCTCTGCAGTGCACATGTTCTCACCATGAAGCCCCTGCAGGTCAAACCACTGCATCCTCTCCACCTCAATTCAGCCCGGCTCAGCTTCCCCACCCGATCCATACTGCACAATGCATTCCTGCTCTGCCTTGTTCATTGTTGGCCAAACAAAGTTGCACACATTGCTGAGTCAGGGAGACTGTATACCAGCAACGTGACCAACCTCAGCTCTGATTAGTGTGTTCTCCCAGAGGGTACGCCATCCAAACTCAGTGTAGCCCACAGTCTGGGTGCCTGGGTTAGCACTTAGCAACATCCAAACTTTGCTTTGTCCAACCCTTGCGAGTGTAGTTCTAATAGACCAACTGTTGATCAGCAACAATGACTCAACAATTATTTGGTCAGCTGCTTAGATTTCTATACAGTGTCCAATTTCCAAACCAAAAATACTTACTATATTCAACTTTAAACACACTCCTGCTCGCACTTTTAATTTGCTCAGCAGTGGAGGATGGTGCTGCAAGCAAGTGACCAGCATCACAAGACGTTTCAGATCAGAAATCTAATGAGCCAAAACAAGTGACATAGCAGTGTTACTGTCACTGTACTTTCATGGTGATTAGTCTTTCTTTAGCAGTTTCTGCTGGATTTCTGCCACTGTCAGCTAGCGCGGTATCATGTGACTTTATTGTCAGTACACTTAGAAATTTTCCTAGAGGCACTGTATCAATGTTATTGTTATTCCTCTAGCTGCCTGTAATGGTGTTGCTTTGGCCATAACCCTATTATGAACTGATGATTGAATGCATACATTGGGAATTGATGTTTTCCTAAATCCAATTAGATTTTTAACCAATTTGAATAACCATAATTATTAATGATCCAAAATAAGACCATATTCAAGTTTAAAAATATGGACAACTACATACTTTGAGTACTCAGTAGTTGTTACTACATTATGACATGAGTACTCAGTCCTCATGGGTCATACCTCACCCATCATCAGACTAATCCTTCTCTCACAAAACTATATCTTGCACGGTTGTGATGCTATCGTGGTGATAAAAATCTGTCCACATACACAGAGACATATCAACACCAGCCAAAGTGCTCAACCACAAGACACATACTGTAGCTACATTCTTCATATGCCCAGCCCTTTGTCCTTGTCTTCAAGCCCTGCTCTATTTCAAGCTCAAGCTTACAGGCTAAATGACACACTTTGTGTATGCTAATTGATGAGTGCTCGATTCGGTTGCCTCTCTGAGCCACAGATTCTGAGGATGATCCCATATGGCTCTGTTGTACTTGCTAAATCAAGTACATTTTGTGTATTTCAAATATTTGAAATATGACTTCCTCCCAGCCCATCCACTCTTCATCTCTCTGTTTTTGATTTTGCTAAGGGATTTTGTCTAATGAAGTGCTGCCTGACACCCATGTAACACAGTGAAAGGTACAGATTTTACATTTCACAATAACTTTCAGCTGCTACCTGGAGTGAAAAACCTGTTTTTTGGAGCATGAGTTGGTGCACGTCACGGTTTGTGATATTTCAGGTGAAGGCATTCACAGGTTGTTAACAGCTTCTGAGTTTCTGTAATTTGTGCAGCCTCACGCATGATCCTGTTCATGTCATGTGTGACTGCCTCACATACAATGATTCACAGTTAGTAATGCTCCAGCTTGTCTGTCTTGGTTCCCTTCATTCAACTACCTGTCTGTGACTGTGCTGTGTGTGTCTCTGTCTGTCTGCTCCTGCAAAAATATGGAAACAATCTGTCATGTTAGGAATTTGGAGAATCTGTCATTCCTTGGTGTTTTTGGACTGTGTAGACACACACACACATACACACACACACACACACACACACACACCCACACACACGCATAGGCAGTCCCATGACTGCTGCACTAATACACACGGTGCCATTATCCTGTCCTAATTATACACAGCTTAGAGTCAGCCCTGCCTATCTGGTTCTCAGGGGTTCTCTCCCCTGAGCTCATTTTTTTCACTTGTACAACATTTCACACACACAGGCACTTTTTGACATGATTGTCATCCTTATTTGGAAGGTAGAAACTCCCGCTGGGCACGTTAGATGCTTAACTAGTTCAGACACGTGGAGCACATCTCTGTTGTATAGGTTGTAACTGGTGGAGACAAGCAGAAGCACCTGTGTCACACAGCACGGTGCTGCAGCTGAGCACAGGTTGTAGCCACAACAGCAGGAAACTGCATGAAAACTCAACTAACATGATTTTCTTCTGCTTTTTTGTGAATTTAAAATGGCTCAGGGTGATTTGCTCTGTCAATGTGAATTAAATCACTCAGTTAATGCTGAATAGATTAGTCAATTAATCAATTAATTGACTAGCAAAAAAACTACAGTTTTCACAATCAGTTTCTTAAGATTGATTAAGAAAAATGCCAACCATTGATTGGAACCAGGTCCTCAGATGGGAGGATTATTGCATTTCTCTGTTTCTTATCATGGTAATCTGAATATCTTTAGGACTGCTGATTGAACAGTTTGATAAGCCCCACCCACATTAGTTACTGTTGCTACACCTGTCAAGCTTTCTGTTTGTGCACAGCACAGATGCAGTTTACAATGATAATGGTGGCAAATTTACCACTAAAAGACTTTTGCAATTTTTTAAACAATGGTCCTTGATTTCAGACAGAGGTGCACAACAGCAGCACATTTCTACCCAGCAACTGTCAAACTGCTTAAGTGACAACTGTTGCTGGCATATTTTGTCAGCTGTAGCTAACTAAGTGATATAGCTAATGTTAGCTCCATGAGCTAGTTGTAAACGTTTGACATTTTAATGTTTCTACCTGACTTGCTATAAAATAAGAACCCTGTAAAAGGGTCTTGGTAAGCACCTGATAGCTACATGCATGGTATTGTGCTAAAAGACTGAGGCTAAAGCTAGTTTAGCAGTTAGCTAGTTTAAGGAAAAATGTAAGGTCAGACCGTTATTCCTGTTTGCATTGTTAAGTTCCAAGAGGAAAGTCCTTTAGGATAAAGAGTAAGAACAGTAAAGGGGGAAATTATTAGGGGGTTTTACATAATTTTCTGGTGCTTTATAGACTAAATGATTAATCATATAATTGAAAAAGTAATTAAGAGATTAATGAATAAAATATTTTTCATTCATAGTTATGGCTGTAGACGTTGTCTTCCTTATTTTAAATTGAAAAAAGGTACACATTGCTACATGAGCAGATTTGAAGATAACACGACTGCCGCTGACATTCATGTCAGTTCATATTTCTTCCAGCAACATTGCATCCCATGGGAATCTATTTCTGGTCAACAGCTGACAGTTTTAATTTGCATAACATCCCAAAATCTAACATTCAAAAAACAAGGCACATTAAAAACTTTAAAGTGATAATTGCACAGCTCTGTTCATCAGATTTTCTCTCTCCGCCTCTCATCCTCTGTCTTACATCTTCATGTCTTCCCTTCACAGCTTTGAGGAAGTTCCCTGAACAGGAGCAGGAGTGTGATTCTGTGTCCTCTCTCTTGTTTTGTGGTCCAGGTGGAATCGCGGGACACGTTGAACAGCATTGCGCTCAAGTTCGACACCACACCCAACGAGCTGGTTCAGCTGAACAAGCTGTTCTCCAGAGCTGTGGTGCCTGGCCAGGTGTGAACCGCCGTGCAAGCCCTCACTGATAGATTCAGCTGCATCACCTCTTCACTGTCCTACAACAACCTCATATCCACAGCCACCCACTAACTGCTCCACCTCATACAATTCTCTTTGACGCATCAAGCATTCTCAGTGGTTTCCCATAATTACTAAATATTTCCTGGATGTGGGAATTCATATGGAAAAATTGGAAATAGAGGGTTTTTAGGGAACATCACATGCTGCATGTGTGTATCCTTTCTCTCTGAGACTTGCTGACTCACTAACCACAGCCCTACTATCTGTATCCCCACTTAATTGCCTGCTAATTACAGCGTCACTTGTCCCATTAGGATGCAATTCATTGCAACAGACCTATTATGTTTCTTAAAAGGTATAATTATATGTGTGATCCTTAAATTCTCCCAAAGATGCTTTAGTTCCGACAAGATGACACAAGCTACCAATCTTTAGCCTGGCAAACACAGTGCCAGCTTCCCTGGCTCATGTTCTGCTTCATGTTTCTCGTTTCTTTTTTCAGCAATAGACCCAAATTCTAAATCTGTTTTTTAATAGGGGAAAGGGACAAACATGCAAAATGATATTTTGTAGCCGTATTCCCTGGCATCAACATGAAATCCAGACGAATGGAGAGGAGCCACATACGCCAAACCCGCTGGCATCCCCCAACTCGGCTCTCGGCAAACAATGCTGAGTTGAGCTGCGTCCAAACACTGGGGTGTAGAGAGCCCTTGTTGAACCATCATCTCTGCTCCCATTCCTCGGCTGAGGCAGAAGTTACACCACAACAAAAACAGCCACTTTTTAACCATAAACCTGTATCTACTTCATGTACAGTCCAAACATTTACAACCTAAAAAGAAGTTCAGTCCAGAATTACAGCTTTAATCCCTCTAACAGAAACTGTACAGGTCCAAATGAGGTAGTTGTCCATGTGGCTACAGATATAGTCTCTGTAATGGTACCACTTCCTGTATTAGTGTAGGTCAGTGACACTTCTGACATATCTTCATTTGATATATTTGAATTTGAATTTGGAAAGTCTTTCATGTCTGTATTATATGGAATGAGTAAAAGGTTAGTTTGACATTTTGGGAAATATGTACTGATGGAAGAAGTATTCAGACCCTAAAAGAAGCAACACCACAATGTTAGACTAAGTAAAAGTCCTGCTTTGATAATTCTACTTGACTAAAAGTGCTTAAAGTATTACCAGCAAAATATGCTTAATCAAAGGAAAAGTACTTTATAATGATTCTTTTCAGTGGCTTTTCTCTCAGTTCTCAGTTTTGTTAGTTTAGTGTTATCAGCTCCACCTTGAGAGGATCTCATCAGCCACAATAACTCGTGCAGGGCCCTTAATCTATAATAATCCATTGTATTGTATAAATTCATTGTATGTTTTGTATATAAAATCAATATAAGTACTAACAATATACCAAATATTTACAAATGTAGTGGAGGAAAAAGCACATGCTGAAATGGAGAGTAAGAATAAAATGGCATAAAGTACAAGTACCTCTGTACTCAGTACTTCATTTAATGCACTTAGTTACTTTCCACCACTAGAAATACTTAGTTCTCATCTGAGTTAGATGAGAAGATCAATACAACTCTCGTGTCTGAACACTAAATGTAAAGATACAGCCAGGACATGCTCATCTTATCTTAGCATAAAGAACGGAAACAGGAAATAGATAGACAAACAGACAAACCCGGTACCCAGCAAATATAGAAACCAAACAAAAGCACAAAAGGTGAAGAACAGAATAAGAATACACATAAATAATTAAACAGAAAAAAATAGCCTCCACTGTTTTCCCAAAATACCAAAATATTCCTTCTACAGCCAGTAATTCCCCTACTTCACCACTACATTACACATCATCGGGGATAGCATGTGGTCATTGCAACACGCAGATGCACATATTCCATCAATATAGAAATGGACACAATTAGTTGATCGATCAATTAGTTGATAGACAGAAAATTAACCCCCAACAATGTGGATGATTTATAAATTCTGTAAAATAGCAAAGATGTTGCTGATTTTCTTCGACCTCTATGAAAGTCAGTTAATATCTTTGGGTTTTAGACGATTGGTCAGATCAATGAATTGTAATGGGCACGTTTCACTATTTTCTGACATTTTGGGGATCAAAGGTTGAATTGATTAATTGAGCAAATAATCAACAGGTTAATCTATAGTGAAAACAATCATTAGTTGCAGCCCTTTATTTATGGAAAGTAATTCTGCATCAACTAGTTTTAGTCTATGTGTTCTAACTCCATGAAAACCATCAGACACCTCGGTGCCATCACTGCTATCTCTAACATCCGTCATGATTGTGACTCTCCCTTTCTCTGTTTATCCTTGTCAATAGTATGAGGCTCGTTACACGATGTCATGTGATTTGTCCTGTCAGATTGGTGTTGTAGTTGTGTGTGTGTGCATGTGTGTGAGAGGGATTCCCCCTTATCTCCCCCCATGTGCGTGCATGTGTGGTGTGCAGTGCGTGTTTGCACAAAGACAGTGCCTGTGTAAATACAGACATGGATTGTGTTTGCAGGTTCTGTACGTTCCTGATCCCGAGTACGTCTCCAGTGTCGGAAGCTCCCCTTCCCTCAGTCCCATCAGCCCCCTGTCTCCCACCTCCTCAGAAGCTGATTTAGAGAAGGTGACGGTATGTTGACCACGATCATGACGCACAATCACACACACACTCAGAAAATGTCAAAGTAGATTAACCTAACTATTGTGCTGTTTTCTGGAAAGCTACACTGTTGGAATAGCCTCGTACTTACTACACTGTGTTATCATCCAACTAATGTTAGGCAAGGTAATCATCCAGGCAGCAGAGGCATTTTAATTGTTTGTGCAGGGTCACTTCCTCAAATTCATTTGAGGAAGTCAAGACAAGCAGACACATGATGATGCTCAACTAGAACATTTAGACCCTGCTCACCATACACAGTGTCTCTCACACACACACACACACACACCCACTCACACACACACACACACACACACACTCACAGAACCACACCAACAGGAATATAGCCTGTGCCTCCCTGTCACCACTGTATACACAACACCATACTGACTTATCCTTCAACCAGCGTTCATAGCTCATGTTTTATAGCTCTGTTCATTGTCAGCCATAACATGAACATCCACGATGAAGTGTCATGCTGTCAAGGACAGAAAAGACAGAAAGACCTGCTAATGAAACCTGCCTTGTATTTTCCAAGGATGGGACAGGAAGTGATAAGCATGCACATGTAGTCGGGCACAAGGACATAAGTGTTACTTTTTAACAGTGACTGTCTTCTCTGTTGTTTGTTGTGAGATTGAGGTAGTTCTTGTGAGACTGTGAATGCTAGCTTTAGTTCAGGTGAAGAACATTAAATCACACACAACTACAAAAATGTCAACGACACAATAAAATCAAAGTCCTTTTTTTTACTGTAGTCTTTGATGGAAAGACAGCAAAGTGCAGCAGACAAGGTGTCATTATATGGTCAGCAAACTCTGGTGTTGTATCTGTGTTTTTGTCAATAAAGTCGCCCCAAGTCAAACAGGGACAAAATGAATTACATACATACATACATATATATTAGATCTAGGATGAAAAGCTTATACATACAAGTTAGAACTTTGTCGGTTATTTGTCGTTTTGATGTGCATAGATATATTTCCAACACCTGCTCTAGGGTTTGAACACAACACAACTAACCTGACAAACTTGTTCTGAGAGCATTTTGTATTTAAGTGTTTCTCCCAGATTGAGCAGTTCTGTTGTTCACTCACAAGATCTACTGTCTAACAACCAACCTCGATAAATAACAGAGGGTTTCTGACCATGTAGAATAATACTGGTTGTCCTACATGGACTATAACCTTGTATGTGCCGTATCCATTAATAAGACTGATCTTGTATTCACATTTGACCTATAGAGGGAGAAGCAGATTGCCAGAGTGACTTTTATGGAAAAACAGCTTGTGGTCCTTTTCAAACGTGAAGCTGTAAAATTGTGAGAGCATGTACAAAGGAAAGTGCATGTGTTAAAGAGGCCATTAGATAAACTGGTTACTTAATTACCATCCAAGCTGCTGATGGCGCTTTTGGTTTGATACATTATTGTAGTTTCTGTATAAGAAGATAGAAACACATGGCATTTACATGTGGCCTGTATTTCTGACCACCTCCAGTTTAATTGACGATATATTCATACAGAAAATACGTGAGCAAAAATCTATGTCATAACCCTTTCATTTCAGTCTCATCTTTTCCTGAACTGATATTTGGCCATATGTACATCACATCTAGTGATGCTAGTGTAGCGTGAGAAACAGAGACCAGCTGGAGGTTGGCTGCATGTAGTTTGTGTCTGACCTCCAGTCTGGTCCAGTGCGCATCCTGTCCTCACACCTCTAAGACCAGCAGTATGAGCCATCTCCCTCAGGTGCTTTGTCTCCAGCATCTGAATGAGCCAATCATTAAGCACCGCAGTGCTCCCTTAAGAAATATGACTGTTTGCTGGTCACCATGGAAACAGTCGTCTTGTTTTGCCGCCTTTGTAAGAAAATGGATACTGCCATCTCCACTGCCATCACTCTTCACTGCCACTCCACTTGAGTTTAGACTCCCTCCCACCACAAGCGTTCTCCCTCTCGTCTGCTCTAATCTCCATCCGTTAATTTCTCCATGCTTCCCAAAAAGAAAGGGCCCTGTTCATTTACTACTTATCTATTTAGGTCATGCCTGTGAGAACAGGAGCATATTCTGTGGCTCTCGACGGGGGAGGATCAGAGAGAGGGGCTGTGACTGCAGAGAAATTAAGCCTTTAAAAGTGATGCCGTGTCTGATATTTAGAGCAACTAATGAACGGAGCTGTGTGCTCTCCCAGACAAGCAGCCAGGCAGCAATTATTCCAGGCAGAGGAAGTGTGCTTGGAGGGCAGACGGGAGGGAACATTACCTCACCCGATGTGTAAACTGTGTGTAAACTGTGTGTGTGTGTGTGTGTGTGTGTGTGTGTGAGAGAGAGACTGTGTTTGTGCGTGTGAAAGTGTGTCTGTATCTGTCATCTGTGCATGTTAGTGTGTGCTTGCCTGCACACTCCTGTCTCTCTCTCCTTTTTTGAGGGTTTTAGTTGGTAGTTATATAGAATTAGGCAGCATCCAGGTGCTGTTTGATTTTTAAACCACAGGAAGGACCTTAATAACTCGCTCTGCTTCTGCTTTTATTTTTTGTCCAGATTCCCCAGCATCTTTTTAATTACAAGCCTATTTTGGTGCGCGGCACGCTCGACTCTGTGAGGATATTATCCAAATAAATGGCTCTGGGAGGTGTATAGTAATTGCAGTGCAAGCAGCAAATAGCTAGTATAACCCTGATCAAGATGAGTGCTCTAAAGAAAACTACTTTCAGATGCTTCTCTTTTAGTTTTGGATATAAAAAGAGTCAAATCTGTAGCACCAGATGTTTAAACAGCCTATTAGACCTTCAAGGCCATTTAACAAAACAGAGGTTTTTCACTTCAGAGTGTTATTTTTATTAATTTACATCAAAACTGAAATCATATGTATTTTTATTGAAGCTGTGTTAACACTCGCACAGTTGTATTCCATAAAAGAAAGCTTGTACATGATGAACCCTCAAAAATACATAATAAACATGGTGAGTGTTTCCCTAAAATCCTCCTGATTCTGTCAAGCTGGAGGGTGCCCAACAATTCATGTAGCCAATACCAAACTGTTCGGGTGTTTTCTAGTGTTATAGTAAAAAGTTCTTTGCTGAAAAGTCTTTGCTCTAATCAGAGAATCACTTTGAGGTGGTTAGTGTCTCTGACATATCATCATCTTTGGCTGTGTACCATCCACCTTCCCTCCCATTAGTCAACCAGCTTATAACGGGAAATAAAGTTATGTATTGAAGCTATTCCATGTCACTTTTGCAGACCAGGGCCACAAGTAGAAGTAACAGGGTAAAAGTAAAGACAGCAATCAGTTGTTTAATTGATAAGTTGAACAACAAAAAATTAGTTTTTTGATAATTAAAATCGTTGAATTAATTTTTTAAGTAAAAACGCAGAACATTCTGTGGTTCCAGCTTCTCCAGTGTAGTGCTGTTTTTCTGTTTTATATCAATATAAATTAAATGTTTTTTGGACAAAACAAGAAATTTGATGATGTCACCAAGGACTTTATAAGTGTAATGCACATGTTTTTTAATAGACCAAACAATCATAGATTAGACTAAAAAAATAGTGATGAGATGAATCAAAAATGGAGAAAAAAAAAATTTCAGCCCTAATGGCAAATGCTAAAAAGTAGCGGCACATCTAGAGAACACCCATGAAGTCAATGAACTAACTCAGTAATGCTGGTCACAGAACAATGCCTTGCTCATCTTGCTAACACTAGTTAACATTAGCCACCATAAGCTACCGGTCATACCCGACCAAGTGAGGTTGTAGCAGCAAAACCACTGACTTTATTAAATTGAGTATAGCTAAATAGCTAAATTTTTCATTTGTGAGAGGAAGTGTGTGTTATTTCTTCTTTCAAAAGTTACATATTGTTGCTTTAAAGTCCCTGTGGCTGAAACACATTTATCACTTTGTGCAGACACCTCCAAGAAGTTGCTGTGGAGTTTACTTCTGCAACAGTTTAACTCATGTAACACATTAAATTGGATTAAGTCTAGCATTTATGAAGTGTGTGTATATCTCCTACTAAATACAGTAAACACCCTTAAATTTTTCCATTTTCAGAAAGCAGGGGGAAGGGTTTATTTGAAAGAAGTGTCAAAAAAAAATCTATAGAGAATCTCCTGCAAAATATAAATCCATCATATACTTTAATGCACTTGTTATACAACACTATTTATGCTACAGTTAGCAAGGTAAAAGTTTTTCTTTCATCCATTTACATTGTTCAGGGCTTCTGTGATAGAGCTAAAGGCCTTAAAGGCAGCTCTGAAGTGTCTTCATGCACTCCCTCTGCCTGCTAGCCTGCTGGTATTGGCAGCAAAAAGTAACACATCTTGCAGGCATGGATTGTTGGCTGGCTTTCTAACTCTGTGTGTGTGTGTGTGTCTGTGTCTGTGTCTGTGTGTCTGTGTGTGTGAGATTGTGTGTGTGTGTGTGCATAGTGCATGGGTAGCTGGCTGACTTTCCGGCTGGCGGTCTTGCTGTCGTTGGATTATTTGGCAGCCGCCGTCTCGCTGGCGTGCTTGCTCTCTGGTCATCTGTGTGGGCAGACGCGTCCTCTTTGTCCTATCCAGACCTTTCTCGTGCTTATACTGATACACACACACACACACACACACACACACAATTACTCACCGTGGTGGCACAGCTACTACTGTGACCTTCTATGTCTCTTCCTCTTTTGGCACCTCTTTTGCCTCTCTCCTTCCTTCCTTCCTTCCTCCCTTCCACTGGGGTGAGAGCTAAAATAAGTAGCGGAGGAAGTAGATCCAGCTTAGGTTAGGTATATATCTGGCGCCACATTTGTGAAGATCTCACACAGGTGAACAGGTTTCATCTCCTAAAATCCTGCAATTACCAAACGTTACCGTATTTTGGTGCGAATTTCGTGGTCAGCTCGTCAGGTTGACGGCGTGACTCTGGGTTGTGATTTTGGGTGATAGGAACAACGGCACAGAATGTGTCTTGAAGACTTCTGGCCTCAGACGTTTGATGAATCACAACCATTGTGTGCTCCCTCTTGCAGAACGCAACCGTGCCCACAAGGTGGAGCTGTGGATCGACTTTTGATTGCACCATGTGTCACTGTCAAGGTCAAAGCTGGGTGGCACCTGCAGACTTCATCTTTGAAATCTTTATTATTACATAGAAGCAACATGTCATTCAAGAGGAATTTTACCAGAATTTTTAAAGAAATATCATATGTTTTGAGAACCTTTTTCATTTATATTGACTACTACAAAATGACTTTTATTGATATATTACCTGTCATATTTACAATATATCACTTTGTCCTATAGCCTGGACACAGCCATATTTTACAGGAACCACAGCTGCTTTCTAGATTTTTTCTTCTCTACGTTTAACAGAGGGTGAGAGGAGAGATATATATTGGTTGGAAACTAAAAGGATATTGATTTCTGTAGCCCCACCACAGCTGTCATCTAACACTGTTACACCCATCTCCCGTCCCCAGCATCAGTGTCAGCTTTCTCTACAGTGGATTACTGTGATGCTGAGGGACAAGCCTCGAGGTGGCCACATCAGGCCTTATTTTGCCCAGCACCCCTCCCTCTACTTTTCTCACCTCAGCGCTTCTCTTCCCGTACAATCTATTTCAATACTCTTCCAACCTACCTTCCTCCTCACCCCCCTCCCCCTCCCCTCAGCAGTTACTCACAGTCTGAGGCCAACACAGCAGCTCTTTCATCTTTGGATTTCAGTGCACCAGTCATTCCACTATGCTGCACTATGCTCTTTCTCTCCTTTTGATGTTACACACGCTGAAAAAAAATCCTGTTTTCAAGACTCTGACTGGAATCTGGTCTCTTTGGGACACTGGCAAGTCGTGGCTCACCCAGGATGAGGTCAAATAAAGTCTGTTTGTCTTCGGTATAGGACTTTTCAGTGACGTAGTCTCAGTTACTCACCGTTTTTCATTTCTGCGACAGCTGTCTGTTATCTCGCCCTTGACCTGACCTGACCTCACCTGTGTGGTTTTACAGTGTGAGCAAGTGTACAGTTGAAGGTTAATATTTGGTGTAATAAAGACACAGGCATGTTTAGTATCATCCAGCACCAGCTGAGAAAATATGGGATCCTTTGGAGGCCAGAGCAGAACAAACACTGGTCATATATTAGAGGATATTAATAGTGCAAAGAAAGCAGAAGTCCAGAAAAGCAATATTCACATGAAAAATATGAAGTGGCTATGGCAGGATGATGCTGTCCTAACTTTCATAGCCTTAAACTGTATTGATCCCACGAGTTAACTCTTATTCTGCATTCACATGCTCCTCGGATGGTCCCATTTCCCGAGATGGGAAGTTGTTCTTCCAACGTTGATGTGTTTATGTTTATGCTTCAAGTGGGAATGTAGAAGCAACAAGGACGCTACAAATAAGATGTGCTGTATTTAAAACGACACATTGATCGCTGTTTCCAGTATTTGTGTCACTTATTATCAAGGTTACTGCTAATGACTAACTTTTCTAAGAAGCCTTGATTAGTCTTTGTGAACAGCAAATAACAGTTACAACCTAATACCATGTTATAAATCAAATGTCAGCAAAACAATAATAATATGCAAGATGTGAAGTTTATCACCATTAACCAAACATTTACTTTCATCTGCCATGTATCTGCGTATATCACGTCACAACTCAGCAAGTCATGTTTCAGAGACTTTCCGAGTTGTTCTTCTGACTTGAAGAGGCGTTCATGTGGATTTTTCAAGTCAGAAACAAAATTTTCAGATCATTCCGACATGACATTGAATCTGGGGTTAATTCCAAGTGGTGAGATATCGGGAATTTCTGACAACAACGTTGTTGTCACTGCGATCTGCATCATTAAACTATGTGAGGCTCATATGCACAAGCATAAACGGTATAAGGTCCACCATCTTGGACAGCTTCTTCCAGTTTCATGTCAGCGAATCATTGCACAATGCGATAAGCGAAGTGATAAGATAAAGGAAAGCTGATGAACATGGTAAAATGTATACCTGCTATATATCAACATGTTAGCATTGTGATTGTTGACATTAGCATTTAGCTCAAAGCATCACAGTACATAAGTACAGCCTCATAGAGCCACTAAAAATTCACTCAGACACTTGAGTCATGAAGGTAAAACTATTAACACAACCTGCAGTGCAGTGAACCAACAAGGATATGCAGTATGTTATTGGGAAATTAATTTACAAAGCAAGGGGTGCTATTGCAAGTATTGTGTATAAGAAACCAGGCAGGTGGAGGTGGGGGTGTTGGAGCGAGAGAGCAGCACAAGCAGTAAGTGGCAGCAAGGCTCAGTCGGGGAGGAACAACAGGGAAGAAAGAGGAGTTGTGTAAAACATGACTGGATTTTGTAGCACCCAGGCACCAAGTTTTTTATACATCTCTCTAAATCTCTCTAAAGATTTATTCTGTAAATAGAATAGATCATGCCTTGGGTGGAAATGAAGAATATACATAGGAATCACCAAGTCATCACTGAGTCATTTTAGACTGGTCTGTAGTGTTGGTTCAGTCTTAATTTTGCACATAGCTCAGTCTAATGCAAGTAAAAAAATAATTTCACAAAATTAAAGACTGACTCATTTTTAGCCAACGACATTAAACACCTTACCCCCAGGCTAACTCAGGCCTAAGACCCATGTTACCATAACAATCAATGACACCTGCGCTAACCAGTAGCACCCAACAACTAAAAACAAGAAAACATGGCTCATAATTTGTGGTTTGTCAACATTGTAATGGAGTGAGCAAAAAGAAGGAGTTTTTTAGGGAACAAATCAGATTTTTCTTTGTTTTTAGTATTTATTTATTTTTATTGTTTCACTCTTCACTGAATTTCCCCAGTAGAACATCCGTGGAACTGTTGAAGTCTTCCAAAAGACAAACTTTTTGTGTTGGGGTAAAGGGAGCTGAGCGGACAGTTCCTCAGTCGGCCTTCTTTCTTTTTATTTTGATAAGTCTTAATTTACCTAGAATTCATTGTACCACAGTCTGGTTTAAGATAGAAGTCTAAAACTAAACTGCTTTGTGCAATGTCTGTCTGAAGTCTGACTATTTGTTCTATCTAAGCCACAGTCAAAGTCTATCTTTCTAGCCCCTGGTGAACTATTGAGACAGTGAGCCAAGTTTTATTTCAACTAGTTAATAAAACTTTCACATTAAAGCCAAAATAAAAGGACAGATTGTCGTCTTTCGACAATATGTCACCATCGGCAGCCAGTTCAACAGACCAACTTCTTTTCACTATCCTGTATTAACTGGTTTCAGAAAGTTATCAGCCCACACACACAAACATAATGTGCAAATTCATAAGCTTTAGTATAACTTTGTTGTGCATGTCAACATTTGGCAAACTACCAAAAGAAATCTTTACATCTCACCTTGTTTTGCCTGAAGAGCAACAGCTCTCAGCTGATGGACACCAAGTGTGTCTCCGCAGTCGTCTCAGTGCTCTCTCATGTGGACTGTGTGGGACGTGTGATGGGTGTTATTTTGTTACCAACACATAACACCCCTTTCTCAAATGTGCCAGATCTAATGACAGGGAATGTAAGACTGTGTTTGTTATGCATTTCTGTGAGGGTGGACATGTTTTGACATCCGTAGCTGTTCATTACAGGCCAGGTGTGTGCTCCACATGCGTGTTCCTGTTGCCAGATGTGTTCTAGTCAGTGTTAACTTTTATTTTTTTGAGTTAAAGCTGCCCTTTTCATATTTAACCTCGGTGCAGGAAGGCTGGCCTGAATGAGTCACTGGGAAGTGACTTGCCAGGAAGTAGAGTGATGAAGTGCAGTTGTGTAGGTGAGATATGTTCAGTTTAAGTGGATGATGAGCTGGTTAAATTCCTACACACAGTCAACCCTAACCCTCAACCCCTCAACAGCTCGGCCTCTGATCTTAAATTCATCAACAGTAGATGCTCTCTCAGATCAGAAAACAGGCTTTTTTAGTCGCTCTTGAAGCTTTATTTTCAGCTCTAATCCCTCTCCCCCTTATCTAACTTGTGTATTTTTCTCCTCTCCTTTCTCAGAGAGGCTTGTTTTGGCTGTAACAGATTGGCCGGCCCCCTCAGCCTTCCCTGGCTGCCAGTGTCTGGGCTGCTTGTGTCGGTGTGGGTCAGTAGCTGCGGGCTGTTTGTCGACTGTGCTGGGAGACGGAGAGGGGGAGGTGTAGGGGTGGGTGTCAGGAGGACAGCAGACAGTTGTTCTGGGCTTGAGCTCTCTTCTCTCTTCTCTAAGCTCGTCACTGCTACAGTAGCTCTTCACAGCTCTTCACTTAGCTTCTCCATTGGCTCTTGACACCCCCCCCCAGTCAAAATCCCCCTTAATGATAACTCCCACACACTCCTCTCTGTCCTCCTTTTCCCTTTTGTTCTCTGTCCTCACACCAGTCTCTCTCTTTCATTGCCTTTAGCTTTCTTTATCTCCTCATCTTTTTATTTCTTTACATAAGATTTTCCCTTTTTAGTTGCTTTTGCTGCAGTTTCCACTCCTTTTTCCTCATTCCTGTTTCTCCTATTCCTCACTTCTTCTCATCTTCCCATCCTTTGTCTCCTCCAGCAATCATTCAGTGTCACAGACACAGTCCATCCTGCAGAGCATTGTTCAGTCAGTCAGACCAACAGTCCTACAAAATGTCCCCCCGGTCAGAAAGCTGTCCATGTGGACAGTTATTCAGAGTCAGTCTGAGTCAGTCTGTCCCCATGGCTCAGCCATCGCATGGCAACAGGCCACTGAAAGAAACACCAACCCCACCACACCTCGTGTTTCCAGCCCAGCACACACACCATCTGTGGTAGATTGCTGTTACCACATTAGTTACCACAGCATAAATGAAGAAGCAGAAACACAATTGCTTTATGGTGTTTGTGTCAGTATGAAATAGAACAACTTGCTTGAGACTTAATTTAGATTCCTTCTTGGCTATGCAGCATCTGGCAGACTGTAGAAAAATAAGTGTAATCATGAGGTAATTATTACAATTTTTTAATAAGCATTGTATCTGAACATCTAAATGCTTCTTAATAACATTGTTTAGCAGTTCTGCAAGTTATCATTACAGTCATTGACTCTTTATTAAACGAGCCATGTTTTACAGCCCTCTGTGCTCAATATAACTGGGAGAAAATAAAGTATACTTGTATATGTAGGAATATATATGGCTTTTTGATGTCTTTCTCTGCTCTCTCTCACTTGATGAGTCCACTTTACATGCCAATGCACATACAACTGGTTTTATACTCCTTGTATATAAAGAATACACCCATGCACTCTCACACAATCTGATAGATTTGTGTTAGTGCACAAACCGCCTCTGCTGAAACACATAATGGGTGAAGTCAAGTTTTGTGCACAATATCACTGACGGCAGGGGAGGGGCTAGATGGGTGACAACCGTGGAATCTGATCAGAAGGTCATAGGTAGTTGGCTTGTTAGTATTATGGATGGATTACTGAATGGCTCCACTGCGTACAGGCCCAGGGTGCCTGAATGCAACGCAAAAGAACCAGGAAGTGATGCTAAACAGCTACAAAGAGACACAAAATGATAACAGATACAAAATGATACAAAATGACTTCAAAGAGATGAAAAGTGACTACTATGGGATGCAAAACAACAACAAGAGACACAAAACATTACCATGTCTGTGTCCAGGGGCCCATTGTCTCATAATCTGTTAACTGCTCTAAGCAATTTGGAGTTATTTATTGATATTCTTTCACATTAGAATATTTTAAGTTGTTTCTCTGGCATACATTTATTGCACTCTATGAATAATGTAACTATTAATAATGTATACTTTATAATTGCAAAGAACCAGGCTTTAAATTTGCATCGTAACACTTTTTTTCATATTTTTCCAATATGTCTATTTGTGGTTGAATTCCTTTGAAACTGTGCCCCAGTCTGACCCGCCCATTCAAAAGTTTTTTTTAAATCAGCCTCAACTCAAGGGCATGTTAGTCTCTAATGAAATAACACTAACTAGGCATTGAGTTGTGCACGAAAGCACAATAATTAAAGCTTCAGTCTTATATGAATGTTTTTCACCTAATTACCACTGTGAAGCTCAGGCACACAGGAGGCGTATTCATTTGGCTCATCATTGGGTTCCGTTTTAACCTGATTGCCCCGCTGTGCAAAAAATATCTGTTTATATATAGATAATACATTTAGAGACTCAAACACATTAGTTTGATGAAATGAGACACAATTTAGTTACACCATGCATCACCAAGCGAACCAAGCTCTGCCTGTTCGACAGCGCTTATTATTGTCTGTTTGGTTGAATGCTATTCAGAGATGCAGACGTCATGCATCCGTGTAGATATTGGTTTATAGGCAGCAGAATGAGTGGAGCACATCGTGTATATTTTTAGGATTCATCACTTCATTTCACTGAACTCCTGATCATTGTTGTTTATTGCGACAAAAGACAAACCACAGTAGCCCAGTATAAAAGTATGCTAACAAAAGTTGTCTCTGTCCCACCCTCCCCTAATTTCACCAATGTCCACAACCGCACCCACTCTACCTCCAGGACTCTGATGGCCCCCCAAAACCAGAAGCCGTTCACCCTCCAGTGTTCTCGGCCCTGCGCCAGTCCAGAGTGGTGTCATCCACCTCCGAGGAGGAAGAGGCCCTCACAGAGAAGTTCCTCAAGATCAACTGCAAGTACATCACTGATGGAAAGGTAAAAACTCTACCCAGTACTGGTCATGTCACACATTGACCAGTTCAACAGATGAAAGCACCGACAGCAAAACTACGGTTAATCTAGCCCCAGTTTATGCCCCTCATGTATTACCACTACATCTGAGTCACTGAGCTAATCATGTGCTACCCTGTATGTAATGTATTTCAAGAATCCTTAAAGACTTAAACCAAAATTCTTTCACTGCCAAATAAAAAGTTGTGTTTCTTTTTCCTAATCAAAACAAAGACGGTGGCCAGAAATGTTCGTAAGCCACCATAAAGATTTTACTGTTAGTTATATAGTGATGTTTAACCTCAGTAAAACTCTTTTTTTTGTTTTTTTTCCCTTTTTTCTGCAGTATCAACCATGTAAATATCAAATGCTTTTTATTCTATAATCAGTGTTTCGAAGTGACAACAATAGATTCCACAGTAATACAGGGAGAATAAATATCAAAAATTCCACATTATGTGTTTACAGTGCAGTGCCATCTATGATGATCACTGTCATTTTTTTGCTATTGCAAAAACGTAATATTCTTTTTCTTTTTTGGTTTATTCTCAGAAACGAAACAGGGTGAGGTGTAGGGGGATGTGTGATGAGGACAGCAGACAGTTGTTATTGGCTCGAGTTGTATAAACATTTGACTCCTTAAGGTGTTGTCAACTGAGTTTTCTAAAGTTAACATCTTAAAAGGTCAAACGCTGTGTTTAAGTCTTATTACAGTGCTTTCCTTGTAAAAGTTTGATCTCATGATAAATCGGATGGTGCCAGTGCTTACCTTGGTTTCAGGAATTACGTTCTGATTTGCATTTTTTTTTTTTTTTTTTTTTTTTTTTTTTTTTTACCAGAAACAACATCAATAGTCAATTAAAAAACTGTGTACTGTGTTCTGGTGTTATTCAGATCAGGCAGGATGGTCTGATATCTGTGTCTTCACCAGCACACTGCTATATCCAGGCAGCTGTCCTGCTGTCAGACACACACGCGCGCACACACACACACACACACACACAGATCCATGGTATTGAACCACTGCTGATTCACTCCCAGGTACCAAATGAAAGCACTGAAGTGGTCAGCGCTGCCAGTCAATAACTTCTACTTGATTTAGGACATTTGTGGTTGCAAATGGATTTGGCCTCCAGTTGTTTGACAGAGGTGCTTTTGATTATCCTAGATGCTAAGCTCTTATTTTATTTATTGTTATTTTATTTCATTTATCCATTAAAAGTAGCGATTGATCTCATTCTCCCTAATGCATTTCCTGTGTTGTTGTTGTTGTTGTTGTTGTCAGGGTGCGGTGAGCGGGGTGTTGCTGGTGACACCCAACAACATCATGTTTGACCCTCACCGGATGGACCCCTTGGTTCAGGCCCATGGGTGTGAGGAGTATGGCATCATGTGTCCTCTGGAGGAAGTGCAGTCTGCTGCAATCTACAAGGAGATCACCGACCCCAAGATCAGAGAGGCCGTCCCAGAGTAAGAGAAAGCACAGATATACCGTATGTGCAAGTTCTGTAGTAGTAGACGAAGACTTCTTTTAGACTACACATGTAATTATTTAAAGTATATGCAGCTATAAAAGCCAACACTGACCTCTAACTCTGATTTACTCCTACATACATTCTTATTCATATAGTTCAACATTAAACATCTTCCTCTATAATCATTCTCCCACTCCTGCCCTCTCAGGAATGCACCAACCTTCTCTGCTGCACCCATGATCAGATTGCATCAGTAACCAACTAACACTTCAACCCCCCCCAAGACCCACATACACAAACACACACACCAAAATAAAAAGCACACGGCAATTACACCAAGGTTAATGAAGTATGCCTTCACCCTCCTACGTTCTGATTGCTCACGTCTTTATTCAGTAGGAAGCAGCCACTTCAGAGGATTCACTTGTGTTTCCTCCCACAGATTTGTCTGAGTTTTTTTTTTTTTTTTTTTTTTTTTTTTTTTTTTGTTTGTTTTGTTTTTTTAACTTTGTTTTTGTGCTGTTGAAGCCAAATTTATGCAAGGACAAATATGGTGTATCACTAGGAACCCTGTGGAGTCATTTTTTCTTTCTGTGTCTTCAGTTGGTAGCAGGGTCTGGGCAGAGCTGTATTTAGCTGGTTGAGTATTGCCCGTGGAGCAGTTATTGTGCTGGCAAATGACTGTTTTTTTGTGCCAGGCCCAGATGTTTTCTCAGCTGTGATCCATTGTCTTTGTCTGCTCTGTCTCCTCGCTCTCGCTCTCTTTCTCTCTCGCTCTTTCTCTCTCTCTCTCTCTCTCTCTCTCTCTCTCTCTCTCTCTCTCTCTCTTTCTCTGTGTCCGTCTGTCTGTCTGAACACACAGCTGAGCAACAAGTGCCTGCAGGATTTGATTCTGTGCAGTGTGGCGGTTATTTGCCAGTGCTTTGTCTGTTTGCTTGCGAGTTTTTCAAGAACAAGAATTTCATAATTTGTTAAGAATTTGATGGAAATAGAATAAACCATTGACCGGAAATGCATGTAATGCAGCTAATGAGGCTGTATTTATGTATTCTGGGCACATCATGTCTGTCCATGCAGGTGTTTTCAGTGGCTGGACCTGCGCTGAATTTTCATGTAGTCGGGATAATTGTGTAGTGTTGCATAGTACACAGAATTTTGTAATAGGATTGGGAGGTTAAAAGGTGTTTACCCCTCCCATGAAAAACTGATTTGGCATCAAACCACTTGATCTGCTCATATTTCTGAATCAAAACCAGAGAGAAATGATTCTGTTGTCAGGAGATGAAGGCAGCCATTGTATTTTATTTCCAAGATAAATTCATTTGTTTTTGCTGACACATGAATAAGTTAAGTTTTGTTTTAAATGCCCGACATGTGTGGTCTCTACTAATGTGTTTCCACCATAATAGACTGTTGAGACAGTAGACAGTTGTGTGGAATTCTCATGTTTAATCATTTTAATTGCATTTGAATTTGTTAAATAATGATGTTTTTGTGTTTTGTATTATTTGGTTAATTTAATGTGACTGAAATAATTGATTTGCACTTATTTAATTTCTCATTCAGATACTAAATCTTCTTGGTTTGTGCATCACAAATAGCCTGAGTTAGCGGTTCAAACTGGGTCAAGGTCCAAATAAACTACTTCCTACATTTCCAATAATGCAACTACTGTCTTTCATTAAACGTTTCTTTCAAGCTCTGTGAACCCAGTGTGTAAGTCAGCCTTTCTGTAAAAGATTTGAAACCTCAAGCTGATCAGGGTTGTTCTCTCAGACATGAACAGCTCCTCCAGAGCCGGAGGAGTTGTACCACTGTTTTTACAGGACAGCATTAATAATAACAACTAAACTCTAAATGGCCAAATGGAAAATCGGCTTAAAGTGCTTAAAATTTGAATCCCCATATCAGTCGGTACACCTACATGGTATTCATGAAGAGAAGTTGCATGTGTCTTACTGCCGCTCTTTTCATATTTCCAGTGACCTGGAGCCTCTGCCAGCTGAGAGACACCCCTCCCAGCAGAAGGACCCAGAGCATCGCCTGAGGGAGCCAGGGGCCAATGACAGCGGCAGCACGGTCCCACGCAGCACCGAGGGCTCCATCTCCGAAGACGTCTTCACTGAGTCTGACCTGTCCCCCATCCGGGAGGAGGAGCAGGCGTCTAATGAGGACCTCCACCTGGACAAGTCCTCTGGCGCTTCCACAGAATCTGTGCGAACCGTTACCCAGGTGGAAGCCACCGGCACCGGCTCGCAGGCCGCAGGCAGTGCCCACGGCTCAGTCAGCCAGCCGGAGGTGACCCCCGCGGCGAAAGCAGAGGACAATCCACGAGACACTGCCACAGAAAATAATAGCCAGTCCCCCATGGGATCCAAGCAGCACAGTGTAGAGAAGCCACCAAGCACACCCACTACCACCAGCAGCAGCACTAGCCAGGCCCAGGGTCCCAGCAGCAGCTCCTCTCGCCCGGGGTCCCAAAGTTCAGCCACCCCTGGTGCCACAGACACCACCACGGTCTCAGCCAGTCCACGAGGGGATGTCGACGAGGGGACAGACGTCTTCAAAACGGACACTATGCAACAAGGCAAGGAGGAAAATGTAGAGGAGACACAAAAGAACTCTGCAGAGGGTAAACACACTTACTTCGTAAAAGTTAGAAATCATATATATTACAATTACACATGTAGGACATTTCAGGTGATGAATCCAGCCTCACGTTCTCTTTTAGCTGCAACTCTACATCCATATTCTTCTGAGGAGTATCATAAAGCTGCTACAGGATCACTTGTCTTGTGTTGTTTTGTGATAACCTTTCCCTTTCCACTCCGCCATGTTGCTAGTCATTGGAGTTAAAGACGAAGGGAAATGGCAGCCTCTCTGCTGTTATCAGCTTGCTGGAGCTGGCCAGGCTTTAAGGGGCTTTATGCAGCTTTTTGATCTCTCACTCCGGTGGTCTGGGCCACTCCTGTAGGCGATAAGCTAAAGCCTATCAAACACCACAATGTCACAAACACACCTAGAGCCCAAAGGGGAAACACAGTGACGATTAAACCCGACATCAAAACATCTTCTGAAACAGCATTCAGAGAGGAGTTATTTATATTTTACATCCTCCTCTGGTGGTGATTTCATGTGGATTTAGACAAACACTGAATTGCACAAAGCATGGAATAAACTTACTAATGTCTTCCATGATATGTTTAAGGATTGATAGATGTTTTACAGGTTGTTAGTCAGTCAGTTTATTGGCTTTATTTCTGCTCATGCCAAATGTTTGGTCCATCCCACATGAGATATCAGACATCAAAAATAAAACAACACTTCTTCTGGTAACACATATACAAAGCCAAAAGAAAAATGTAAGTTTTCACATTATATATACAGTATATACTTTCAAATATATTTATGTGCAACCTTTCAAATAAATAGTACACCAAATTGAAGAAGAAAGAACGGAAATGCTATAAGCCCTGATAAAGGATTATTTCTCCCACACTTTGTCCAAGTGACTGGCAATCTAATCAATACATTTTTAAACATTTTATTATTAAAAAATACTTTAAAAAAATAATCATATTTGTAACACAGTGTTCACATCTTTAACTAATATTTATTCTAATTAAATATCCCTCTTTCTTGCCTGTTTCTCAGTTCCCATATCCCCCACTTTAGCCAACTTTTGTTTGTGCCCAGTATGATATATTTTTATAGAGCAGGTTTTCACTGATTCACAGAAAGATTTATAAGGCCCGAAACCCTGACTGAATAATAAACCACACAGGCTTGAGAGAAGTTTTCATTATGTTTGAAACATCTTTTTTAAAACCCATATGCTGTTCAGGTATATACATTTGGTTTGATATTTGATCCAGCATTAAATTGGTAAATTGGTAAATTGCTAAGTGCTATGGATAATATAAGTTTTAGAATGATCTATTACCTCCCAGGCAGCCATTGTTTTTCATTCATTTTATGGTTTGAAAATCAGCTTTTGATATATAATCAACTTAAAGTGGGAGCTTATTTTATTTTACATCATTGTCTTGATTACTACCTGCACAACAGCAGCTTGTTCAATACCAAAAGTGTCTGTTTTGATTTACATCTTTGAAATTTAATTTTGAGGAATGTAGCACTTTTAAGTACTAATGGCTTTCAGATCACATTACTAAGAACCACATTAAACACACCAGCAAAGAGTTTTTTCTTAACTGAATTACCACACAGTGATATTGTAACTTTATAGAGTTAGCAGAACGTTCACTGTGATGGATTATTTACCTTAAACAAGATGATGTTTAGTTTATTGAAATAAATGGAAAGCAGGTGCTGCCTGGATGTTAGATGCTGTAGTAAGAAATAACAAAGTAAATAATGAAATATATGCAATTAGTGGTTACAGTAATAGAGAAAAACATCCTTTAACAATATCTGGTCAGCCTTGTTATCTATTGTCTGTCACACTCACTGACTCACTTGTGTCAATACATCCTACTCTAGTGGGATACGTAGTTGCGATTCCAAAAAAGCTTTCTCTCTCCCCAAGAAGAAAGAGATCGAGACAGTGGGAGAGAGATTTACCATTTTCTCCCTGGCAATTATTGCCACGCAGAGAGCTAGACTGCAAAAGCAGTTCTAATTCACAGGCATCTCAGCAGGGCTGCCCTTTATTCTGCACACATTAGCACAGCCCACACAAGTAACAGCAGCAACTTCACAAACAAGCTGCATTAATACCAAATTAATGCATACTGAAAATTAAATTCGTCCCACTGAGCTTTGTTGTCTAAGCAGATAAATATCATTTAGCCCGTCATTATTAACAGTTATGTGCTATCCGACCAGGAGCCAAAAGTATGTGCCAGTGTAATGTGAATGGCACGTGATCTCATTCAGCTTCCTGGGGCTTTGACCTCGTAAAAGGCTATTGATTATGTAGCATGGACAGAGGACTCAGTGCCACTGTCAAATCAAATTTATTTCTATTATCTGTGGTGTTTCTGCCACAAAATGACTAATGGCAGCTGATGTAGCCAGTAAACAGAGGGTAGAAAACGAGGTCACATGAATAAAGGAAGTATTATGAATAGAATACAGAGTTTAGTCTGATTCATCGGTCAGCACCAAGGCGAATAAGTGTATTTCCCGAACTGTCAAACAATTCTAGGAGTTTTTAAACCATATTGTTTCTCGTTTTTATGCCTCTGTGACCGTGTGTTTATCTCCTTTGCCAGGTACAGGGTCTGCAGAGAGGCGGAAGCACCGCTCCCACAAGTTCCTGTGTCTGCGGGTGGGGAAACCTATGAAGAAGACGTTTGTTTCCAACGCCAGCGCGTCCATGCAGCAGTATGCCCAGCAGGGCAAAAAGCACGAGTACTGGTTTGCTGTGCCACAGGAGAGGTTAGTACCTGTGCTCCACCTCCCACTAAACCAGGGCACAATGCATTTTAATACAAGCAAATCATTCCTGTGATATCCTAAATAACAGACTTTAAAATCATAAAACCTGTGCTCGACCTGATTATATGGAAGAGTATTCAAAATGGAAGAAATAAACCCATATGATCCTGATATAATCCTAAGAATCCACAATAGTCAGCTGAGTTACTGAGGCTCCTCACCTCCAGTCCTTTTAATATTTGAAACCAATCAAATATGCATTCGTTGTCAGGTCTGACTCCCACTGCGGCTTCTGCCCATCTCCTTGTGCTGCCTCTGCCAGACAGCAAAATTATTTATTATTCATTCATTCTGCAGGGAAACAGACTCGCACACTTTATTCCTTTGCTGGGGCACACGTACGACCCATGCTACACTGAGGTTCTGCTGCAGTCGCTTCTCTGTGCTGCCTCTCCTAAGCTCATGTTGAATCCTCAGTATGCGTTCCACCCACAAAGATGCTCGTGAACTTTTTCTGACCTGCAACTGAAATTCGTAATGTCTCACATCAGCTGAAAATAGCCTTGTCTCGTTCATGCGTTTCTTCAGGATGCGTCACGCAGTGTGGATGTGCGGTTGTCAAGTCAGCAGTCGTCATAATTGCATTTAAGCTTTTCACACTGGCAGGAGACGCATTACAAGGAAATATGTGCTTCCACACAAGTTGTGTAATGTGTTTATGTAGGGAATTAATTTTTAATTAATGTAGGACTAATAGCTTAATTTGAAGAGTCACTTATCTAAAGCTTTTCCTTTGAGCCAGATCTGAAATTGATTGGTAATAGCACAGTCATTGGTCTCTGGCTACAGCTAAGAGAAGTTATTTTCTCTGTATCTTTCAAGACAAAGGGACAAAAAGGGAAACACTTTCGAGGGGTGAATCTCATCAGTTATTTTACGCCGCTGTTTTCAGTACATGTGTCTATAGTTTGACAGCAGCAACACACATGGTTCTCTCTCTGGCTGCTAATCACATTTAAATCAGACAAACAGGCGCTTCCTTTTTTTTTTATGTAGCCATGGTACCATAAATGCTTCTTGGTTATGCAAAGTGTTTACTGCCTGAGTGCAGTAATGACACTGAAATTCCCCTCGCTTCATTATTCAGTATGAACTTCAGAAGTCTTACATTGTTGTTTTCATCCACAGGTTGCTTAGCGACAGCATTTCCCACCTGGAAAACAAGTATGCTGTGATGCATGCTGCTCTTGGGGATGACAGCCCAGGGACATGGCAGATTTAAAGCTAGTATTAAAAGACAGGGCTTGTACATGTTACTACTCGTTCTTTGTTTTTTTTTTTGTTTTCCAACTTTTCTTTCCTGGCTTTGGAATAAAGACTAAGGTGTGTGGGAGGAGTGATCGTAATCTGTTGGGACTGACAACACAGTGGTTCAAAGTTCTTTTTTCAGGCACTGCTAGACCCTCAATAGCTTGACCTAGATGGTAGGCGACCCGTATGATGTGTCTTAAAGTGTCCTGGCAATGGTGTGGGAGGAAAGGGAAGCTATTGAATGAGCCATATACAACTATGACACTTAATACATCTGAACCTACAGAGTCTGCCACATCTCCTCCGTGTCTACCAGCCACAGCAGTGTGTGATACAGCCTATTTGTTTCTTCTTCACGAGTGATGCTGTACTATCATATAAAATCCTGAACTCTTTGCATGGGTGACATTCCTCTTCTGCCTCATGACTAGTCGGCAGGAGAGGGGGAGGGGCAAAGTTATAGTCACAATCTTAGAGAGCTACAGGAGATAACAGATACATTTCTTACCATTTCCAGTAGACTCCCCTGTTGTAAGGAAAGTGACCATCCGCTATGTGTAATTTTAATCTGCTCTAATCAGTATTTCATATTAACAGCAGGTGAAATGACTACGTGTGATATGATGTGTTTGAGGTGACAAAGCGCTGTGAGGTGTTTTAAGCATATTTCAGCTCATTGTTCTCATCAGCCTCGTTTCCCACCGCAGCTGTTTCCAGCAAACAACCTCAGATAAATCCTCTCTAAGCTACCTGCCCGAGACCAAACAGCATACAGACAGAGTTAGCAGCTAGCTGGTGAACTTGGTGAAGCATTTAGCAGCTCAGAGGCCAATATAGCAGGCGTCGATGGAAAGCAAAACAGAGCTAAAAGGAGAGACAATATTGGGGCTTGGATTTGTTGGGTGTCCAGAAACACACAAAGTGATGTGTTGCAGAATACTTAATAACAGATATAAACAGTGTCCCCAGCATGAACAGTTCAGCAGTGACAGCAGAGAGGAGATGAGTAAAAGATCCTTGTTCATGTCTTCTTAGTGCTGTTTGAGAATTATTTAACATATAAAATATAAAGTAATTCTCAAAACTTTTTGGGGTTCAATGGCAGACTCACAAATTAATTTTTTTTCAGGTAAACATGGACAATTACAGCATATTAAGTATGACCCCTTTTTTTTTTATCATTTCAAAGTTACAATGTAAAGATGTTGACTCAGGTACTTTGGTGCTTTCATGCTATTTTAGATAACAGGAAAGATACATCTCAGATTATGAAAGGAACCAAGCCTCTTCTCTCACAGTTGTTCCTGTGTCTCTACTCCCAGGTCAGATCACCTGTATGTATTCTTCATGCAGTGGAGCCCTGACATGTATGGTGAGGGGGTCAGGGGAATGGGACAAGAGCCTGGGTTTATGGTTGTCAAGAAGAACGAGGTGTCAGAAATGGATAAGGACGAACCCATCACTGACCTCAATGTCAAGGAATGGGAGGTAAGGTCTACTAAGCTGCACTGCTTACTAACCTTGCTAAGTGCACCTGTGGTGTTGTCTCAAGCCTTGCAGACATGGATTAAGTATAGTTCTACACTATGGATTAATCCATAACCTGTGAAACCAGAATCTTATGTGGTGTTATTGTTAATTTTATTATGTTAAATTACATGTTAAATAATTGTGTTGATTTGCTTTCATTATGCAATTCATAGTGTAAATGTATTGTGCTGATCTTGGTTTTTAATCCATCAGAACAGTGTAGTCGTCAAGTTTTTCAATTCTGTTTCTGTATTTTGCACTTCTGTGTACCGCTGCATATTTCTTGATTTGATGGTAAATGTTTTTTTTTTTGTGAACTTTTCTATCTTATGTAAGTTGTGTGCACACTTGCTTTGCTTGGAAATGTGCTTCTCTGATCTTCCAACCAAAGTGTTTTGCATGTTTGTGTAATTGTTTACTCTTAGTCAGTGTATTGTAGTTTCATCACATGTGTGACTGTCGCCGGTGTTGGTCAGCATTTGGCAACTTTTTTTGCTGTAATGCAAAAGGCTATCACCATTATGAGTTGCTTAACATACACAGGGAATGTAATCACTGAGCAGCTAAACTGGTTTCTTTTGGTTATGAAATCCCCTACTCTAGTGGCACTGATGTGGGTTCAGTCATTCTTCCTTTTTTTGCATTATTTGGGAAGTAAGACTAGGAAGCATGGACGGAGGTTGTCTAACTACATTTTAAGGACTGTCGGTGCACGTTGCTGCACCACGGACAGCATGGATGGGTCATGGTCAAAATGAGATTGTTTACAAGCCTGTGGATAATGAAAAGGATGCTTTCATTGTATGAAGAAATTGATACGATGGTAGCAGTGGCCTGTATTTAAATTTTAATGTAAATGAATGATGTAGGAAACAAATTGGACTGATTTGTTTATTCCCAGACTTCTCGCAAACAGAGGCTACATGATCCATTTCATTTGAATAAGTAAATAGGAACCTGCTGCTTTGGTTCTTCCTGTTGACAATACATGATTTTTAACCAACACCATCATGGAGCTTTCAGAAACAAAATAGATGTTTTTTTTACTAACAGAGTTTTGTCAGAGTCTTGTTAAAAATATTTATCCAATAGAAGAGTAATTTTATTTATTTATTTGTTTTTTTGTTTGTTTGTTTAATTATTTATTTATTCATTATTTAATTTTAATAGTTTCAGTTGTTGTCATTAATGAATTATCAGTCAAAATCTAAAGAAAATATACCTCATGGGATAATGGTGTTACTGTGTCTTTAAATCTTGTCTGTTATGGGAAGGGATCATCATTTTTAACCAATAGGAAGCCGGCATCCCTCCTGTCCCGTGTTGTCATTGGATTTTAGTGATGTCACACAAATCATACGTTGAAGAGACCCACCGGAAAAAAAATGTTTCTATTTTAGTCAAGCATCCTGGCAGGCTTCATACCAACTCCGGCTGCTTATCTCGGGGCTACACGGGGAGAACTTAAAGGATCTGTAATGTGACATTCCAGCTTCAACCTCGCCCAGAAAGCAAGTCATGTTTTCTAGGAGGGTGAAGGACCAAGAGACACGGCTGACCCCAAAGTATTCATGTGTATGTTGCTTGTTTTTAGTTTATGTTTTCAGTCACCAGCGATGTATGTTCTTGTATGTTCTCTTATTGCTGTTGTTGTTGTTGTTAGCAAGCCATGCTAGCTCGCTAGTGAAGCTAACTAGCCTGCTAGCCTTTAGCCGGTCCGGTCTTGTCCACTGACTGGTGTTAAACAAAGTGGCCACTATCTGGGTGTTTGGCAGTCAGGGCACTGCTCTCATCTGTTGTCTAGCCTTTGGCAGCATGTAATGGGATGAGTGTGCCTCTATAAACTGTTTGAAAGTTTCCAGGGCTAGGTGGCAGTTAAAACATGCAGCTCCCACAGTCAGATACAAGTTTCTTTAACGTTAACAACATTAGCAGACATTTTTCATAATTATGAAATATGTTTATCTATTAGCTTGTTAAATGACTGTTAATGAGTCACTTGTGTTGTATGACTCAGTATTAATTTCACTGGCCACATTTAAATGCTGACCTTTTCATGACATTGATATACTCTGATAAAAGGTATTTGATTCGCATTGATAAGTGTTTCTGCAGCAGGCTAGTATGCTGCTAGCTTGCCCGTTTTCAGAGGACAAATGCACTAAAGTGCTTTCTGTTGAAGGTGAAGTGAAGCAGAGATGTTTTTTTTTTTTTTTTTTTTTTTTTTTTTATAAAGAGAGCTGTAGTTTACACTCTCTGCTGCATTATTGAGAGCTGTAAAGAGGCAGCTTCTTACCAAAAAGGATTGTCTCAGCTATTTAATAAAAAAGTAGATTAAAGTAGCTTATGGCATGAGTGCATTTACAATGTTTATTTAAGACCCCTGTTCGAAGATGTAGTAATTATTGAGAGGTAGACCTGTGTATATGACTGTGCATGTGTGGTTTTTGTGAGTTTGTTTATCTCATGCACGAGGCTTCAAATATCTTTCCTTTACTGAGACACAGTGGACTATTAAACGCCAACGTTTGTTCAGGGGCAGCAGCTCTCAGTGGAGTATGCAACAGCGTGGGGTGTAACTTTGTTGGACTGTAGCCATGCTTAGTAGGTCATTGTGTTGGTCTGTCTGGGTTGTAGTTTTGTGGATTGTTGTGCCTGACAAACAAGAGAATAGTTTAATGTTGGTGGATTTGGCAAGTATTGTTGCACCAGTGGGACCTCAGCTATTTTTGTTGTTGTTGTGTGTTCCAGCTTTGAAATCTTGTGGATTTCACAGCCTTCTCACTCCCAAGAATTTCTTTTGCTTCGTTTTTTTGTTTTTTTTGCATTTGGAGTTGACTGAAAGTAAGGTTTGTGGTTCTAAAGTTGTTTTTTGGCTGCAGTGTTGTTTCCATCCTTTGGTCTAACTTGGCTTGTCTCAATAAATAGGCTTAAATCAAAATCCAGTGTTTAGTTAGAACAGCAGGTTTGATAAATGTTTTTAGAATAACCACATTTAATGACAGTAATATTAAACATATTACACAAACATGCAAAATGACTGAGTGCTCTGAAATACTCCACCCCTTTCTCTTTTACCCAAAGTGAACTCTCAACAGTGGCCATAAGCCACCTTTGAAGTTTGTTTATCCAAACCTCTAACATCTACCTTGTTATGAGGAGGAGTGTTAAGTTTACTGGAAATGACTCAACTTAGTGCGCATAATTCCTTCCGAAACTCATCCTTTCCTCCCCATGGCCAGCAATAGAACTGGCAGAGTTTTATGTTCCACCTGTTCCTGTCTTTGTACTACCAGGTAGTGTCTTTGACGGAGTACCACCGTCGGATTGATGCTCTAAACAGTGAAGATCTGCGCTCGCTCTGCAAACGACTCCAGGTGCCCTGACCAGCCCTGTCTGTCCCCTCTCTCTGCTCTGCCCAGCCCTGCTGCTGTCTGCATCAACATGGTCTCCTTTAGGCTCCATACTACAGACTTTAGCAGCAGCTACTGCTGCTGTTTCATACTAACTTCAAATCACTTTTTCTAATTGATTAAAATAAAACACTGAGTAGGTTTCATGAGTGTTTGAGCTCACAAACCTCTCCAAAACTTCAAAAAATTTAATTAAGAATAACTCAAGCATCAATCAAGCATTTTACTGAAAACATTTTTTTTTATCAGTTCAGCTGGTTTGCTTGGAGTGATGAGGTTTTCACATGACAGCAGCCTTATCTCTATGTGTCAGGCTCTCCTTCTTAGACCCACAGTCATGATGTTTTTAGTGCTTCAACCCAATGGAGCTGTCTGGTTATTAGCTAGTTATTATAGTTATTTGTGCTGCCTAGAGACAAATACTGTGTGTAGTTTTTATGTAGGTCACACAGAAATGCGTACATCTATAGGAAATTCACCTTTTTCTTCAAAGGAAAATTGTCTTAAATGATCAAATGAGCTGAATTTAAAGAATGTGGCCTGCGTGAGCACTAAGCAAGAGAGATGGTCAGAGTATCGAAGGACAAAGAGATGGTGTGTTGGTGAGAGGGTGGAAGTAAGACTGCCCTGACAGGGTGAATGATGTTTTCTGAGGACAATGCAGATAGGCCCTATTTGAATGAGGAGTGAAACATGAGAGCATCCCAGCCACCAGTGGCGAAGCGCTCCACAATCAACCTCTGTTATCGAGAAAGATAAATAACCCAAACAGTCCGTTGGTCAGAGAAAATGTCAAACAGTGAAGTGCAAATTATTCATTGGCTTGATTTCCTATTCACTTTGCATTCTCCTCTCCCAGACAATGTCTCTGCCCGCTCTCCCAGTTCTGCCAAACCAGTCCTAGTCATCTGGCATTGAAGAGTGGCAGCAAGATATTCAGCTGTCATCATCAAATTGTTGGATTACCAGTGTGTTGCTAGCAAACACAGTGTTTATAATTTTAGCAGGAAAACTGCTAGATTCAAAACACATAAATGCTGAATGTTTAGTTTTTGTTGCTGAGGTTAGGTTTCTTCACATTAAACCCTGTGTAGTTAAACCCTCTCTGCTTTGTAGAGTTTATTTACAACTGCATGTTTACCTGTTCCAGTCTTACTCTGTGTAGAAATAATCTAAACTTCTGACAGGCTTCACCTTGTTAATGGTTACTGCTGTAGATAACCTGAATAGTTTTACCTGTTCTATCAGTAGCCTGATATGATGCAAAACAGAATCGTAGAATAATGACAGTAGCTGAAATTGAACCCATCCACTATCAGTGCTTTCTGGGAGCTCAAGTTACATCACGTCTTGTTACTGTACAATGCATATCTGACATTTATTTGTAATTATAGATCACCACCAAGGAGGAGGTGAATTCCAAGCATGGAACATCTATCAAGACAGACCTGGAGCCAGAAACTTTCAAACCCAACCTCAGAGAACCCAGTGACCTCCTGGAGGCCGACCAGATAGAGAAGGTAGAGGCTGTTCTACAAACTTGTTCTGATGTAACATCACACATGCAAACCTGTTAAGTAACACATAATCGTAACTGTGTTAACGCTTGATAAACACTACACTGCCCAGCTGCTTTAGAAAATGACCCTGCAAATTATTTAGCAATACAATCACCAGAGAGAAAGAATAGTATTTAAGACAGAATTGGCAACATGTAGATGACCTGATAACTCCTTTCATCAGGAACAGAAACCAATAAACTCTGGTTTGTTCTGTGCAGAATTACAGATAACAGCTTGTCCTTAATTTATGATCCATGATTATGGCAGAGAGCATGTATATAAACCTTTGATTTATTATGTGCAGAATTATTTAAAATGGATACGGAATGGAAAAGTCATTTATTTTAAGATGACACCAGCATAAAGTCTCATCAAAGGTAAAACAGGAGCTGTGAGATTCACATGAAACAAATATTTGTGGCATATGCCTTGCAGGAATTGCAGACTCACATACCCACACACACACACACACACACACACACACACACACACACACACACACACACACACACACACAGCTCCAAGTGAGTCCCAGTTGGCACATTGACCAATAGATTGCCAATATGCAGCTTCCTTTAATCACTCTGAGGACGAGCTCAGAGCTCAGGCTCGGCTCACAGCGGAGCAGAGGTGAGCCCAGTTGGGGCTCATCTCCTCGTGGCTTTGTTTCCAGCCTGACGATTACACGACTGCTTCAGCTCCACCACTGGAGGATGTGCTGAACCAACAAGAAAAGAACAAAGGGACTGATGACTTATTGGAGAGTGGAGCGTTTAAGGACCTTTGTTTCATACAGCTGGAAATGGTGCTGTATGCTGCAAAAAGTTGTCATTTTAATTCAATGTTTTAGTCAGTGTATGCTTTATCTGTCCATTAAAATCACGCATACACTGTACTGCTCCTTCAGTGCATTTGTCGGCTTTATTTCCCCATGAACCGCAGCCGCTGTTAATCCTTCAGTCTGTCAGCAGCAGGGCAGCATTCTCTCTCAGGGAGTGCTAGACCTCTCTTTCTCTTGAGGCTCCTCTGTGTGTTTGGAGCCCTGTTGATCTTCTTTAAACGCCAGATGGTGTTAAAAGGTCACTGCAGATGTAATTGAGCATCGTTGGTTGTGGCCTTTCTGTTTTTCATTTCCTTTCCCTTTTTTTTTTTCTTCCTCCAACCTTCCCTTTTCATTATTATTTCCCCCACAGCTTGCAAGGAATCTCCCACCACGGACCATTGGGTACCCATGGACGCTGGCCTTTGGCACATCAAAGCATGGCATGAGCATTAAGACGTTGTACAGAGCTATGCAGGGCCAGGACACCCCAGTGCTCATGGTCATTAAAGACAGTGACGGCCAGGTAAGCTGCACATTGAATAGAAACACACTGTAGTATTACGCTGTGTGATATGTTGGAAGCAACTTCTGACGTTTTTGCCACTAAAAATTTTCTATTAACTCTCCTATTAAAGTTAAAGTTATTTGTAGACTCTACAATAATCAGATGCTCCTGTTTCTCCAGGTATTTGGTGCGTTGGCATCCGAGCCCTTTAAAGTCAGCGATGGTTTCTATGGCACAGGAGAGACCTTCCTCTTCACCTTCAATCCAGAGTTTGAGGTGAGTGCCCTCCACAATTTGAAGACTCTGACTCTTATGAAAGTTCAAAGTGTCCCATTGCTCCTGGTTGGTTTTAAATTTGGACATTAGATTGAGCTGTTTTGTATTGTTATTCTAAAGTTAACTTTATGCTTAGAGGACATGCAGCAGAACTTGAGTATAAGTGGCCCATATTGCTTTAATCAGTGTTTTGTATCAACAGAGGATCAAATGGTTAGGTGTAATGGGAAAGGTGTTGCTTGTAGTGACAAACCCATTTAGAGTAATCACCCTCTCTGCTGTACCCCTCCGCTCTACAGAGCTTTAAGCTCATTGTTGTGGTTTTGAGGCCACAACTTTACGGTCTTGTTTCATTCTCACTGCTCTCATCAGCCTCATTTCCAGCAGCAGCAGCTGTTTACAGGTGAATGTAGCGTTTAGCAGCTGAAGAGCCAGTCAGTTCTCTCAAAAAACAGACTGAACATTGGCCAGAAATCTGTCAGATGGCCAGAGACACGGCTTCAGATGAATGCTGATGTTGCTCACTTTGTGCTGGATGGGTGACTAGGCAGCTGTAACCATATCAACTTTATAAGGTGCTAATATGTCAGTGTTGTGTTTACAGCTTGTTCCGCTGCACCCAAGTGACCTAAAAAGAATCAATCAATACTGCTTTGAAATATATTGTTTCTGTTAGACTGGAACCAAGGCAGCTTCTGAACACAGACACACACAGACACACACAGACACACACAGACACACACAGACACACACAGACACACACAGACACGCACGCACGCACGCTCATTTCCAGCCTGATCCTGTTCTGTGAAACTGAAAACATTTTTGGAAAACTAACTAACTTGGTAAAATACATATATGCAGACTTGCGCATTCTTAATGCATATGACCCTCAAACACACTCTGTTGTGTTATCATACATGTTATGATAAATATCTGCCTGCTCTGTTGTGTTTCTACATTGAAGCTTTACACTTCAGACACCAACGAATGGGCTGAAAGCAACAGATTGACTTGCTGGGATTGTCACGTTGTACCACTGACAAGAACTTATGCCATAAGACTAGTTTGAAAAATGCTGCAGTCACAAAACTTTTCTACATAAAGTTGCTTTAGTCTTCTCATTAATGTCTGAAGAACTCTATGAACCAATTCATCTGCTTTGACTTATATGTTGGTGTATCCGAGAGGATTTTGACAGCAGCTAGCAGCTCTGATGATGAGCTAGTTCCTTTGGTTGTGTCTGAAAGTTATAAGTGAATTATCAGATGTTAAATCTGGATCCTCTCGCTGAGGTTAACGTGTGTGTACTGTGTTCTCACCAGGATGAAGAGTGTTGGACAGAGGATATTAGATTATGTCAACAATGAATATGTGGTGCACTATCTTCTAATGTATGCTCTATTGTGTCTGCGACAGGTGTACAAATGGACAGGTGACAACATGTTCTTCATCAAGGGAGACACGGACTCCTTAGCATTTGGTGGAGGAAGGTGAGTCCAAGCTGCTTTTGAAGGACACAGTTGTATGGTCTCTGTTATTGAATCATATCACATGTGGTAATATTTAAGTGTAGTTTTTTTGTGATATCCAGAGATGTCCAAAGCATTAAAGCATGTTACTGTATCATTTTAATCTTTTTCTGATTATGGAGCCCAGAAGGAAAAACCATCTTGTTCAAATGTTAAAATAGGGCTCCACATTGATTGGAAACAAATTTCTTTGACTTGAATTATCAGGCTGAGATCTGGGTTTTGTTTTAAATATTTCAGTAGTGCTGATATGATTCTGTATGAATTTTGGTACTTTTGAGCTTTGATACCAAAATTTTATTTATTTATTGGATAACTCCAAGAAATATAAACATGTTTATCTGCAGCATTTTTTTATTTAAAAGAAACCAAATACAATCTTTTTTTAAAATGCAAGCAGCAAGAACTTTTGCCTAAATCAAAAAATTTTGATAAAAGAAGTGTCAAATTTGTTTTAAATGAGTAAATATCTGATCAAAGAAAAAGTAAACAAGCTTATTGTTCACATCTGACCAAATGCCAACTTTCAGTGCTACGAGCACCAAGTATTTAATACCCAGCCTTAGTCATGCATGCACTTTCATGTTAGGCTAAATGAAATAATGCTATTAACAAGGAGATAATCCATTTTGGCAGAGACCCCATCACAGCTCAAAACTCCTTGGTACCCTGAGACAACCTGATTAACACCGCATGTTGTCTTCTCTTCCAGCGGTGAGTTTGGCCTGTGGCTGGACGGAGACCTTTACCACGGCAGAAGTCACTCATGTAAAACGTTTGGGAACCCCATGCTCTCAAAAAAGGAGGATTTCTATGTGCAGGACATAGAGATCTGGGCTTTTGAATAACAGACAGTGCATCACAGGGAAAAAAACAAGTCCTGCAAAGGGCAAAGCGAGGAGACCTCCTCCTTTAGAACAATGGCAATGTCCCAAACCCAACTGCACATCACCAAGGCTCCCCAGGCCGGAAGCCAGCTATCGGATGCTTGTTGTGCGTTACTACTGCAGTTATTACGGAGCTTTTTTTCTTTGTGAAAAATTACCTTTGTGTGTATCTTGTTACAGCCTTGTGCAGCGTCTTTGCAGAGCAGGGGGAGTGTGTAGATCAGTGATGATGGTGAAGAGACTGTGAGATGAGGTTGTACCAGAGGGATGAGGAGAGGGAAGCAGGGAAGGGACCATCAGGCCTTGAAGAGAAAAGGACCATCGGAGCTCCTCTTTCCTGAGAGGCGGTGAAGATGATGGCGGCTGAGGTTTGGGACTGCTGAGAGAAGAGAGAACTGTCCTATTGCTACAGATTGTGTATCTGAACTTTACAGAACCTCAAGGAGTCCCAGCACCCTCTTAAACCCCCTAGGACTTTGTTTAATCAGTAGGATGTTACTCACTGTGCTGTCAGCCTTGATGGAGAGAGACCCAGTTA
This sequence comes from Seriola dumerili, assembly GCF_002260705.1. Classification (NCBI taxonomy): domain Eukaryota; kingdom Metazoa; phylum Chordata; class Actinopteri; order Carangiformes; family Carangidae; genus Seriola; species Seriola dumerili. The sequence goes on along the minus strand of NW_019174446.1, from coordinate 2,425,726 downwards.
GAGGGAGAAAAGGAGACAAAAGCTGATCACATTCCATTATTCTTGGTGATGGTGGACTGTCAAAGTAAAGTTGTGATTTGTGGTAAAACACCAATATACAAAACACACATGCAGCAGGATACGATGACACTTAACTCAGAGAAGTGGGGAGGGGGGGGGGTCTTTTTAAAGTACAGTACAGTTTAGGGTTGTCTTCTGAGGCTAAACTTATAGAGTATTGTGTATTGTAGTCCTCCTGTTGTTCACTGTCATAGCACACCATCTGAAAGCACATAGCTATAATCAGATCACCCATCGTCGTAATGTTCTGTTCAGTGGGTGTACGTGTGAGTCCAGCTAACACCGGCTCCTCCCGCAGGATGCTGGCTGTACTGTTTGTAGACAGTAATGTGTTGCAATAGATTTGTGGAATATGCAAATAACTGTCCTGTGACCTCAAATACCTGCAGGTCGTGGCACTTTTGCCGCCGCCTGTTGCTCTTTCAAGAGAGAAACTTGTGTAAAGCTTTTACGTCTTGATACACAATTGCTTTTCTGGGTATCATTTGAAAAGCCTGAGACGTGGTTAACTGTTTTACATGCATATATGACAATTATATATTGGTATATATGATTATATATGGATTTATATAATCATATATATTTTGCTGTTAAGTGTGACAGTGATCTATTTGTGCTGATATTTCAGCTGTTACAATATAATGTATATTACCCTGTAAATTAATGTCAAAATAGATTTGTTCCTTTATATATATATATATAAATACATAATACTATATAAATATATATATATATAATAAAGCGTGGATTGGTGGGTTGCTTCTAGCACTTTAATCTGGTGTAAAAGCGTTAAAACCAGGTTCTTAGATTCTCTTAGCAGTAGCTGTACAGTACTCTTTTGTTTAGATCATTAAGATGTTAACTGTTAGTAGAAAGCTTGCTGCTACCAATATCAATAAGGGTATGCCCTAATGCTCTGTGTGTCTAAAAAGGAGGATTACTCCAAGGTAGGAAGGGGGGGTTGAATGTGGTTGAACATGGCAGAAGGGCTCGGTTTCTCTCCTCATGTGGCTGCCAGGTGAGTCTCAGTAGGTACAGGTAGGTATGCAGGTAGACTGACCTCTGACAGGCAGATGATGGTGGGTGAAGGGAAGTGTGTACAGTACGTAACCCTCCCCCAAGGAGCTTTCTTCCCCCCTTTCTGGTCTTCCACACCAGTATTTGTGTCCTTGTGGAGTCACAAAGAATAATATGGATAATTCTTCCAATTATTTCACCAGAATACAATGTATCAGTGATGTATAAATAACAATAAAGCTAAATTAATTGTTGTAACCTGGGATATGACTGAGTTTGTGATGCTTATTTTTCTCTTTTATTCAGTCTCGTCGACTTGTTGAATTCTCTCAGGTCATGATAAAAATGGAGATGGACAGCCGCCTCACACAACTTCAGAGTAACCCCTTGTGTCCTGGACTTCATTTGTAACCATGTAGTTCGAGGTACATAGAGTCTGGAGTGTGCCACTGGAACTGGTGTTAAATAATACTTAATACTGGACTTGTAAATACTATACAATAAAACTCAAACTAAAAGAAATAAAAACAATAATTTTGGCAAGTAATAACTGAACTGTTCAGATGGCAAGGGTTTGGCCCATCAGACTCCAGCTGCTGCTCTGTAGGTTGGATTTAATTTCATTCTTTAACACTTGCTACAAATTTGTAATTATTTAATTAAGGAGATTTCCCAGAGTTTAAAGGAACAGATGCAAAACAAACTGTAAATTTTTAAGCTGAAAACTAAGTCTCCAATCTGACTGTTGCTGTTGCTTAAATTGCATTGTGGGTAATGTAGGCACCAGTTTTTGACTGCAAGAAAGATAAATTTTGGACTCTTAAAATGATATATTGAGTGTGGGAGCCCAGCTGATCACTGTTACATTCACTATATTATGTCTGATATTCCTACCAACCTCTTATTAAAACCAACCCAGATATATGAAGCTGCAGCAAAAGACTAGTACCAAGCCAAATCTGAAAACTTAAACCCAACAATTCATCATGTTCCACTATAAATTATCCTGAATTCAAAAGCTAAAGCACAGCAGAGGAACTTAATCCAGTCTGTTGAGGGCTGAACAGTGATAAACTGCCTCAGCTAAAACAGGGCTTCAGCTGTGAGTGAGCACCATCTACTGGTCACATCTGTTAGTATTGGGCCAGTGGTGTTAAAACTTCATTTGGTATACTCCCTTACCGAGTTGATTCATTGTTTAATATTAATAATCTCAATACATTTAATTAATGAAAGATGACTGTGCAATTATACAAATTAACCAGAGAAGTCTGTAAAAACAGAAAACTAAACCATGAATCTTATGTCGTGTGTGATTTATTTAATGGCTGATCAAGCCCAACACAGGCACAGGTAAACACGACAGTGCAGCTGTGGTGAACTTCACTTCAGGAGCTCCGTGTCTCTGTCAGCTCAGGTGAAACAACACCTGAGCGTCATCCGCTGACTTGGTCCTGAGGTTAGCATCGTTCCTTCTGTCTCAGCTCCCAGTCAAAGCCAAACTTCCCCCAGGCGACATGCCGCATCAGGTGTTTACTGACATCCAGCAGCACTAACACAGCACAGAGATCCTTGTTGGGTTCTGTGATGATGGTTTTGTCACATTTAGCTGCACTGTCAGCAGGTTTCAGACTCAGAGTGTAGAAGCCAAAATGTGTTATAAAAAGTCTCTTATCACAGTATGTAAAGAGCAACAGTCTTAGGAAGGCAGGAAACAGTCATTACAAGAAAATAATGTGCGTTACTTGAACAAAAAGTACTGCTGACTTCCTGCTCAACAAAATAAGGCTGGAAATATCCTGGGAAAGTGTGATTTTTGTTGGAAATACAATGTAAACAGCTGCTGTTTAATATCCTCCCATCATCAGTGCTTCAGATTTATAATTAGGCATTCTTGTATTAAAAATATATCATCATTAATGATGGATTTCCCATATCAACTACAGGCTAAATCAGCTCAACAAGAAAATATACAGCAAAAAAGCAGATCGAGATGCCATGTTCCACATGGTATTCTGTTTGGCAGGAATAATTCCACAGTATTGAATATTCAGTCTAATTCATGGTGTGAGCTAATATACAGTATGTTGCAATCCTATAGCATATAGGACAGGCTGCGGGTGGGCACAAACCCTGCTAATTGCACAATATGGCGTTGTTGCATGATATGTCCAAACTGGAACAAGGCATGAAGTAGGACATTAAGATAATGACATCTTCAGTAGCAGGGGCATATTGTAGAAAACCCTCAGTAGCAAAATCATTGTTTAAGACGGCAGCAGGAAGGCAAACATAGAAAGAACTGTCAAATACCAGCTAGTTTTGTCCAACTAAGCCAGAGTTGTTAAGACCTGACACTGGGATCGGGTCTGTCTGAGTCCAGGTGTTGTGCTCTTTAGTACACTAAGTACTTGAGTTCAGAGTAGATAAGTGGAAACATGACGGTGCAGGCTCGGTACAGGATGGCTCCACTCTTAAATAAAGCTCGAGGTTTGGTGCTCCAGGACTCGGACTTGAAGTTGAAGTAGATTGCGTACAGCGCCACAGCAAAGAAGTGTCCAATAAGGGTCATGGGTTTAGGTGTCAACCTGGTAAAAAAAAAAAAATAATGATGTTATTCATTCAATATCAAAATAGAGAGTCACTTGTAGTTTATCTTGTATTTAAAGTAATAGTTTCACATTTTGGGAAATGTGCTAATTTGCTTTCTTGCCATGTGAGGTGACAAGACTAAGACTTAGCACCATAAAACCACACTTTTTTTAATTAAACGAACAAGATGTAACTAGTTAGCTTAAGCTCATGCTAGTTTTACCTCTTTCTTTATTCCACACTGAACTCGCTCGCTGCTGGCTGTAGCCCTATACTGAACGGATATGAAAGTGGTATTGATCTCATCTAACTCTTGGCAAGAAAAGCAAAAAGGTGACATTTCCCAAAATGTCAAACTCTGCCTTTAATCGAAGACCACCTTTCCATCATGTCATACTCTTTCTATCCTGTTATAGTGGAGGATGTTATTCAATGCTTACACTGAGAGAAGTCCAATAGGTCCAGCAATGCACTCTCCACCCAGCTTGAAATACTGGAAACAGGCTTTTCTCAGCTCATGAAGAGAATCTAGTCAACAAAAAAACAACCACATGAACACGATGGGAATCAAAACGACCATTATCTGCAGTTTATACAAAGCAAAATAATAATAATCATGACGCAGAGGCAGCAGGGACTCACTGTCGGTGGCTGCAAAAAGCTCATACAGGGCCTGGGCCAACACATTCACTACAAAGGAATGTGATGACTTGCGTTCCCAGTGGAATTTTTTCTTTGCCTATTGAGGAGAAGAAAAAACGGCAGAGTTTAATATTGCACACTGGTCTGCGGTCCCTCACATACAGCCGAGGGAATAACAGGATGAGGCAAAGGTGATGCAGCACAGGCTCCAAATATAGCTTCTACTTGCTTTCATACACAAGAAGCAGAAAGATTAAAGGCCTCTCCTCTGCAGGATCTGTACACAGGCCTTTTTTTAAAATACATTTCATACATTACAGAGTGTCATTTGAATGCTGTCATAGGTTTTCTAATCCTGACAAGTTTTTTTTGGGGGGGGGGGGCACTGAATAATTCAGGGGTCAGGTTGTTCCTGCGTTCACCTGCAGCATGGCTCCGTCATCGTACAGATCTGGGATGTTCTTCAGCAGACTCCTCCAGATGCGAACGTCGTTGAGAGCAACACTCATCCCTCCTCCCGTCAGAGGATGCCTCATGTTGTATGCATCACCCAGGAGAAGCACGCCTGCAAACGACAGAGCGCTGTTTTGTCTCGCAAACCCAAAATGCACCACCAGTTGTTAATAAAATGCCTTTTTGACAGAGCCAAACTGTGCTGTTCCCACTCTGTAATGCCGAGCTACGCTAACCAGCTGCTGGCAGTAGCTGCACATTAACCATACAGATATGAGAATGGTCTTGATCTTCTCATCTAAATCGTGGCAGGAAAGCCAATAAGAGTATTTGCAAAACTGAACTATTCTCTTAAATGTGACCGTCAGTTTAAAAACATGTATTTTTGTATTTATCCATAAAGCTAAATACTATTAATTTAGTTTCAATTGCAAATTAGTCGACAACAAGGGAATGCTTTATCATATAGCAATGTCCAAAGTGATGCACTCCTTTCGAAAACATGCATTATACCGTACACATGCTGAAATCAGTTCAACACGTTCCCTCTGGCCATCTTAAACAGCAGCACAGTCGATAACACTTCAGTACCTGGCTTATTGACAGGGGAGGGAGGGAGGAAGCTGGCAGGCATGGATCTGAGTCGATCGTTCTGTAGCGCCTCCATGAAAGGTTCCTTTAAATGCTCTGGAGGAAGGAGAGAAAGCGAGAGCACAGGTGGTCGATCACTTAGCCGGCTCTGTGGATGAAAACCAAAAGGTGCATGCTGGGCACATGCACAGGAAGAAAAAAAAAAAGCCTTTTTTTTCTTTTGGTGTCTGAATGTACAGTTATCAATGTATCAATGTGACCGACTCCGCTGACGCCGTTTCAGCTGGACCTCTGCGAAGGTTACCGGAGCTGACGCTTTGATAATGTGGCTTTGATATTTCAGCTGAATAGCAGAGCGCACCATGAATGTCAGACCCTTCAACTGCAGCTTCCTTAGCGGCACAGACGCCAGCACAGGCAGCAGTCTGGATATATTCAGGGTCATTGATTCCTACTTCTGGCATCAACGCTTCATAAAAAGTTGTGAAAAGCAAAAATTATTCCAAGAAGAGGATTTTCAAATAACCTCATTACACCCTGTGACCACTCATCACTCTACTCAAAGCCAAGAACATTTCATATGAGAGATAATTATATAAGAATAAAAGCTCAGGGACGTTGTCAAGACGAAGTTGCATGACATCCCTCCTGTACCTGGTAGCTGTGGGTATATCTTCTCGGCCATGTACTCTGTGAGGTTGCGTGGCATCTCGCCCCTGATGTCCACCAGCACTCTGGTGTGTGAGGAGGAGATCTGGTAGATGAGCACCGGGCTTGGGTTAGCCAGCACCAGCTCAGCGTGGTTGGCTTTAAACTGGGGACAGTCCTGGGAAGAAGCATGACGGTAACTCAGTGTTGTCCTGGTTCTAGTTTATTTAACACAGTGATTTAGTGGGTTGCACACACATTGTGGCTTTGCATTTCACTCTTAGTCGTACTTAAAATTGGTAAAGGCTCATTTGAAATGTCTGCACACATTTTTCCCAAATCAATTGGAATGTAGTATTTTATAGTGAAAGTTGAGCAGTTTAGGGTTGCAAAACTATTTTCATAATCAATTAATCTGCCAGTTATTCTCTCATGTTATCAGTTCTTTGTTGTCTATAAAATGTGAAAAAAATAGTGAAAAAATAGTGAAAAATGACTGTTACAGTTTTCAAGAGACCAATGTGGCATCTTTGTATTATTTGTTTTCTCCAAGCAACAGTCCAAAAGCCCAAAAATATTCAGTTTACTCTCATATATGACAAAAAGAAAAACAGGAAATTCTCACATTTGAAAATCTTAAACTAGACATTTTCTTGAAAAATGACTGAAACAATCAATTTTCATCAAAATAGTCGCCAGTTAACTGTTTATGTTTGACAGGATTCGTTTCAGTCTCAGTTTATTCAGTGTGGTGCTCGTGACAGCAGTCAAACAGCTACCTTCATGAGGCATCCAACAAAGTGAGAGGAGATGTGAGCTTTCCCTGAGACGAGACTCTTTCTGAATTTGGAGAAACAGCCGTCGGCCACCACGGTCAGTCCTGCGTGGATTTCCTGCAGGTTCACACAGTCGTCACACACTTTATGCGTTAGACACAGAATTTCCGTGCATGAGCTGAGAGAACATGTGCTGCAGAGTTTCCTGTCTTTACCTTGATGTCTCCAGTCTCTTTCTCCTTGTACTGGACGCCCGTTACGCAGCCGCCCTCCTCCTGCAAACTGCTCACGGTGCCTTCTACGAATGTGACACTGGGGGGCGCAATGAGACAGTCAGACACTTCAGCGTGCATGGGCAACATGAAGAGAGTAAATGTTCCCCCATAGGGTGGAAATGGTAAATTCTGATGGTTAAGCAAATACTATTACATAATATTAAGGGCTTTTCAGTGAACCATCATTGACTTTTCTTAAAATAATTTTTTTCTTAAAGTACATTTAACCAGCCATTGATACATTAAAATAACACTATTAAACTACCTTACACAAAGCATGATGGACAATAGCAGTTTCTTAACTCAGCGTCTGCTTTGCAGCTTTTTTCAGGGCTGAGATTATGATTAAAGGAGCAGTTGAAACCTCCAGAAAAAGCCAGTCAGTGGCTCTTGAGTTAGGATTTTCTTTGTCAAACGAGTCATGTCACTTGGTTTTATAGAGCAGAACAAATCAGGGACATTTAAGGACAAGGAAGGAGGCAGCCAGCAGATTTTAAATGATACCGCTGTTCCTTCCAAACCCTCAGTGCTGTCAGAAACAATGTCATCTCATTAGCCACTTGGCACACGAACTCCTCTTTTCTCGGCTCTGCTCACTTTGGCTCAGCCAGGGCGGCTCTCCTCAGGCCCATGATGAATCGACCGTGATGGAAAGCGCGACCACACTGGATGCTGGTCTCCTCCTGAGGGTAGGGGATCTCCACCTCTGTGCTGCTCTCCATGTCATGGATCACGTAGCCGTTCACCAGATGGGCATCCAGACCCTCAACTGAACCTGAGGCCAAACACGCGCAACAGGTTACGGTTTCACAGCACACATTCATTATTCATGCAGTCTGCTGCTGCTTACATACAGCATCTGCGTGAGTGAATGCAGATGACATGGAGAGAAGTTTGACTGTTCAGCTGTTGAAATGAATTTCACAGAGGTAAGACCAATGAAATGAAGTGAGCAGATTTAGCCCTCAACATACAGTTTTTAACCTTTAACCTTCTTTTCCACACAGTGTGACAATCTCACAAATATTCTGTATCATCCTGTTCCAACGGCTCATTGACACTTTAATATTCAAACCTAAGACTACACGTTTTATGGCTGCACTATTACATCAAATTGAAATATTCCAGATGTATTTTGCTCTTTTACCTCCTTTTATACACATTTTCTCTAAAATTCATCCAGTAATATTTCATATCTTTCAAACCTTTAGCATCTCGACCTGAATTTAAAACAAAGATTTGTCAATTAATTTAATTGTGAATTAAAGAGAGATTTTTTTGTGTGATGTGGTCACTGTAACATCACAGATAGTCACAGACACATTAACATTTTGGAAATATTTAGGTTATTCTTTCTTTGTGTGACACACTGATATAAATGATCTTCTCACCGTGATGAATGAGCAGTTTACATTTTCGGTCAAACTGGGTCAATTTGTTCTTTGGATGATTTACAAAGAAAAGTACCAGGTTTTCTCAGTTCCAGAGGAGATTTGTTATTAGAACTACTTGAGTATGATCAATGCAGAAGGCTAATACTTTTAATGAGGTGACTCAGAGTAAAAGCTATCATCTTACACTGAATTTCTTTGACCATGCTGATCAGTATGCAGTGTACATATAGATTAATAGAAGCAGGTGAGAAATCTTAGTTATTTCCTGAACACATTCCATATTTAGAACTGAATAAACAGCAATCAGAGTTAGTTCAGAAAAAAGTTCAGAAAAAAAAACATCTGAGTCTGTGACTTCCTTTAAATCCCTTGTTAAAACATATGTTTATCAGAGAGCTGTGTTTTTATTTCTCTTAAAATTACTCTGTATTGGTTTTTATACACTTGATTGCTTTATCTGTTTTTTTTAACTGGAACCTATTGATTTTCTTGTCTAGTTTATTTTGCCGCCTTTGTCAAGCACTTTGTGATGTGGAAAACTCTGAAAACTGTTTTATAAATTATTATCATTATCATCAGACAAAACAACACACAACAAACTGTCACCAGATTCTGACTCAGATATTTCTAATTCCAATTGGTGCAGAGAGAAACGTAACATCACCTTTTCCAACTGAGCCCTGCCCACTTCAAACCGGTGAACAACACAGCACAGACAAAACACTGTGAAACAACCGTAATCATACGTTCATGTTGGACCCCATCGCTCTAGTAAGAAGCTATGGAGATAGTTGGTTTTTAGGACCTTTAACCTCTTTGACAACAAATGCAAAAAACAGCTTGCGATGAGACAGAGCACCATGATCACAGAGTAGATTCACAGCTCTCAGGCCGCAGGAGCTTCTGTCACTGACCTTCCAGCCCGAGCTCTTTCAGAGCCCTGTATCCTCCAGGCTGCAGCAGCTCCCCAACTATCCTGTCAGGCTCCTTCAGGTCCCTCTCCACCACAACTACCCTCCTCCCGTCCCGGGCCAGGACAGCTGCCATCGCTGAGCCCAGGACCCCGGCCCCAACTATCACCACATCTGGCTCGTCCGGGGCCACAGAGGAGCTGCTGGCTGAGGCACTGTCTCTGGCAGAGGTGTCGGCATCGACTCTTTTCCTCGTTCTCCGACGCTGATAAACAATGAGAGCCTCATCACACACAGTGTAAAGTCCAAACTGAACTGACATGTACATTTTTTTACACTTCATCAAATAATCAGCCGTGTTCCTCTGATTTCAGTTGCAGTCTTTGAATATATAAACACACATGAACATTTGCCGCACTTGTCTTTAGCTCAGAGATGGTTGAATAAAACTTAAGAAAACTAATTTTGAGAAAGATTTTGATAACAAAAATTAAAACAGCTGAATGAAAATAATAAAAGACTCAAATTGAATGGAAAACTAGTCATGCTTTCTTTCTATTATCTCCCTGTGTCTTCCTTTGTTCACAAAACCAACATGAATCCATATGAATTCTCTTACCTTTGTGCAGTTGTTCTCTGCTCTCTCGCTCCTCTGTGTTGAAGTTTGAGGGATTAAGTGGTTGATAAGAGGAACTAAAGACAGGAGGCTCAGAGGCAAATGTAACACCTGAGAGAGTCTGAGCTTATGCCCATGAAAATACCTGATATAAGAGAGCAGCAGCCCAACTGTGAGGAATAAGGCTGCGGTCATCGCCAGCTCTTTGTGAGCAAAAGTCAAAACTATCTCCGATTTTTTGTAAAGGTATGTGAAGCTCGCTATTCCCAAAAAAGTCCACATGTTTTTAGAATTTAAAAAATCTAAATGATAGTAATGGTGAAAGAGTAAGGCTGAGAAACAGGTTTTCTTTAGGCTGATAAAAAAAATCACCACGTAGAAAGAAACAATTATAAATGATTCTTCATTGTTTCTCAGTTGCTCCAAAAAATTAAGTCAGCCAACCCAAAACAAACTATTACCTTTGTAAGTCATGATAATGTGTTCACAGACAGTCAGAGGGATGCTGCTGAATAATTTATGCTAATGAGAAACACGGACTACTTCGGATTCGGTGGCTTCGCGTCCCGCCTCCTCCACAGCTCAACCGTCCAATCAGGAGTGACGCGACGGTGAGCAGAGCTCACGCTATCCGCTGACTGGACAGCCTTGCCGGTGATGGGCCTCCCCTCAGCCGCTGATTGGACAGCGGGACAGCAGGCTGGTAGTATGATGTGATGTCAGTGGAAAGGTGAGTGTCTCATCTATTTGACAGAGCAGAGGCTGGGTGAGAGGGGCACCCGGAGCAGAGATGGTTCATGTTTGACAGGATAAATCACTCTGAGGTGTAAACCAGAACCATCTTTTTGGCTGCAGGTCAAATATCGTAGCCTAAACAGAGATTGAAAGCTGTTACCATAGCAACAAAAGTGGGGATACTAAAAACAAATCTCACTAATTATACAAAACACATCACAAAAATACACATTTTAGCAATAAATATTGTGCTGCCAAATAGATAGTCTGTACTTGTATCAGAAGAAACAGGGAAAAAATGGCACGTTCACGTTTATATTCTGAATAATAAATCAGAATCACACAGGCGATATTCATGGTACCCAGAAAAAGAGGCAGAGTGACAGCTCTTACCAGTGCCCAGTGGTAAAATAAAGCTTTTGTTTGGAAAAGTCAACAGACTGTGTCAAATGTCTTTGGATATGAACAGCCAACTTCAAATACTGGAAATAGTTGTGATGTAAAGATTATTTATCAGGTCCCACAACACAAACAACGTCTGTCAGATTAATCACATATGACAGATGGAGAAGCTGTGGTGAAAAGAATGTAACCCAACCACATTTTAATTTTCTTCCCAGAGCTAAAAACCTACTGGCAATCGCTTATAACTTTAATTATGAAAACATTTAGAACTAAACAAGCAGTTAAACCAAAAACTTTTTTAGATAAATCACCTCACATAATTGTAGTAAGAGAAAAATATCTACCACATATAGAATGATAAGAATTGCAGCTAGGAAACAACTAATGATAGGAAGTACCCCACCTTCATTTCAATGGATGGAAAGAATAACCTACAGAACTACAAATCAACATGAAGTAAATGATTTGATTATGGGGCCACACTTATTACATAATACTGATGAGTATATTAGACTTGGACAGAAATAGGAATGCCATAATAGACAGCTCAGCCTTGAGAGGTAGGAAATGTAATGGAATAATTTTGCTCATAAAAAATTATTTGTTTTTTATCCATTAAAAATAACGTATTTTTCAAATTAAGTTAAAGTTTAAGTAAGTTCACATAAAAAGTTTTTCTTTTTTGTGGGTTTTTGTTAAAGCAAAAATGTGACAAAATATTATAAAATTGCAGATATGATGTAATATCAATATTATACATTTTGTTCTCATGCAATAAAGTATGAAAGACAATAAAATGATGATGATGTGATTCAATTGTCTAGATTTAAGCTGAGAAACAACACAACGTGTCAAGTTTATTGTGAATTTTTTTATTACATAGTTATGCTTCCTCATCAGTCATCAGCTAAGATGAATACAACCTTGTTAGATCAAACCAGGTGACATTTGTATAGCACTAGTGATACACAATGACACGCATACAGTATTTAAAACATGTTAATGAATGAGTGAATTAGTCCAATGTACTGTATGATACCGAAACATTTCAGCTCTCTGCTCACAGTGTTCACATCTGGATTTACACTTTCTTGTTTAGTGAAACAACTGCAGTTATGCGGTGCAGTAATTATTTATCCCACTGGGATTAATTAAGTGCTCTACATGTGTAGCAGTGTGTTGGATCTGCTCACCAGTGTTTCATCACCAGCACCAAAGTAGAACAGCTTCTATTTAATGTCAACAGCCTCCATCTACAGACACAGGGAGGTAACATTTTTATTATATGTAGTGATTAAAGATGGATTCATACTTTTCTTGCTTCCCTGATGTGACTTTGGGTTCACCGTTCTTCTTGATGAAGGCCTGAAATAATAAACAACAGAATTTTTTAATTTGGGATCATCCTCTTTTCATCCTCATTTAATCAGTAGCTCAACAAGCAAATCCCACTGAGGAGCTCAAGTGGAGTTTTACCTCCATCTCCTCTAAGGAAGCAGAACCATCCTCCACTTTCTGACCAAGACCATGACTGAAGCTTGAGTATCGCTCCTGTTAAAATCAGACATAACCAGTTACACATAAAACAGAAGGTACCATGTTTCCCAATCATATTTTTCATGAAGATTATGATTTACTCTCTAGCTGCACATACATACACATACACATGGACATACCTTCACCATACCGGTGATAATCCCGTCCTCAATGATGCGTACAGCATTCCTCAGTCCTCTTGCGAAGGCGTCCATGGCTCCGATGTGAGCTATGAACAGGTCTTCCAGGTCTGTGGACTCTCTGCGCACCTTAGCATCAAAGTTCAGGCCTCCAGGCTGCAGACCACCCTGTTCAACGATGGTCTGGAAAAGATGAGGCACTGAGGGATAACTGATCTTGAACAGTTGTTGCAGTACTACTGGAGTGAGCCAAAGCATTTATTTCAAAAGTCTAACATATATTTACAAAAGATGCTAATCTGTGTTATCATTTATAAACCAGGGAGTAGTATAATAGATGATTATACGAAGATTAAAACTGCAGCAATCAGTAATTTTTATTTACAGTGGATCAAATGATAAAGTGTAATGTGAAAGGAGTCGCATATAAAAACAAACAGAGGATTATCATCAATTCTGCATTTCACCTCAGAGTTTTTTAGCCTCTTTAGCTCATTTTTGTTTGTTTATGTTTTTTAGTTTTTTTTCTGTGTTTTCCTGCTCCTCTTATTAATCTTGTTTACTGAGCAGCTGTTTTCAATGAAATAAGCTCAGATAAGTCTGCTTTAATCTCCCCAGACAGACAAAGTTATGGTTGGTGAACATAGTGGAGCATTTAGCTGCTAATAAGTCATATATTTATCTTAAGAGCGGGTGGAGACCAAAGCAGAAAGAGTGAATTCTGGACTGAATCTAACTGTAGCCAGAGACACGACTTCAAAGAAATGCTAAATAGAGAACTGTTTGCTAACACGTTCGTCCTATCAACTTTATTAGGTGATACTATGTCAGTGTTGTATTTACAGCTCATTCCAGTGCCTCCAAGTGGCCAAAAGAAAATTTTATACTGCTTCAACCAAATGTTTCATCTAACCAATCATTACAAATGTTAGCAAAAGCTAATTTTTTTTTTAATCTTTATCCAAAAGTCTTTGGACAAAGTCACCTTCAGGCACATCCATCTTCAGCAATAAATTCCTGTTCCAAATCAAAGCTCACCTTCATGACCAAGGTGGTGTTCCTAATGTCCATGGGGAACTGGTCTGTGTCCCACCCCAGGTCAGGAGAGCCGGTGTTCGAGTCGACCGAGCCCAGCATGCCAAACCTGTCCACCAGCAGGCGAGGATGATACGGAACATTTAGCATATGTCAAGGTAAAGCTGTCATGGTGATAAAGATGCTGATTGACATTAAGTTAAAATTCTGTCAGCAGGTAAGGTGTCTCACGCAGAGGCCATGACAATATCATGTTCGTAGGAGTGTCCTGCCAGGGTGGTGTGGTTGGGCTCAATGTTCAACTTGAAGTGACTCTCCAGGCCATAATGCTTAAGGAATCCTATAACACTCATAGCATCTGTTGAAGGAAACAGTGAAGTATAAAACTGTGAAACAGTGAGATCAAAGAGCAGATCTGCTTTGTTTAAATTTGTGTTAAAGGGTCTTCACCATAATCATACTGGTGTTTGCAGGGCTCCTTAGGCTTTGGCTCAATCAGAAACTGGCACTTTAACCCAATCTTCTCTTTGTACTCTGATGACAAATATACACATATGAAAGTGAGACTGTTACTCATAACACAAGACTGACCGAAACCCAGATTCATAATTCATTCCACTTACCAACAGCCATTTTGAAGAAGCTGGCCATGTGCTTCAGCTCAGCAGCAACATCTGTATTATGGATGGAAAGAAAACCTTCTCTTCCTCCCCAAAACACTGAGAAGACAAATGATTGATTGATTGATTGATTGATTACAGTGAGGACACATATTGATATTTTTACATCTAGACAAAATAACACCATCAAGTCCCTCATACCAAAATTTTCAGCACCCAGCTTCTTTGCAATATCCAGTCCCTTCTTGACCTGAGCGCCAGCGTAGGCCAGAACATGACAGTCGGGGTTGGTGGCTGCACCATTCATGTACCTGTGACATAAAGTTTACACATGAAATGTCCGTATAATGATGCTAAAACACAGCACAGAGGACGAAAGACAGAAGAAGGTTTCCTAAAGATCCGTGTAAAATATCCACCTTGGGTGGGCAAAGAGGTTGCAGGTGACCCAGAGCACCTTGACTCCGGTCCGGCTCTGCAGCTGGAGGGCCAGGTCTGTTATTTCATCCAGATTCATGTTGGACTCCTGCAGTGTGGAGCCCTCAGGGGCCATGTCTCTGTAGGAAACAGTGGACAGCTTTGGGCTTCGTACAGAACACTGTCTAATCAAACCTGTCTTCATTAGATTTTGTTGGTTTTAACGACTTTTAAATGCAGTTACCTGTCATGAAATGTGTAATATTTAACCTGTGAAAACAAGTGGAGGTCACAAAGGAAATGAAATGCATTAATGTTCATTCTGCATTGATTGGCTACGTGTAAAAGTAACTTATAATTATTCAAATCAGGGGAACTCCCTCACGCCAAGCTTGGTGAAAAACTCAAAAGCAGCACAGAGTCGCCTCTTGGCTGATTCCATGGGAGTCCCTTCATTCCAGGGCCGGTGGAGTGTCTGAAACCCAAAAGGATCAGCACCTAAGAAAGATGATAATTATAATAATAATAAAAAAAAAAGAAATAACATCTGGCAACCTCAAGTTAAACAGATGATTATATCTGTTTAAAATAAGGTATAAAGACAGATTATAAAGATCTTTTAAAGGCTCCGAGAACAGTTGCAAGTGTTTATCGGAGCCTGAATTAAACAAAGCCTGAATATGAAAGCCACATTTGAGCCACTGCCACAGACTGTTTGATGACGGATCATTAATGTGAGAGGTGGGTCAGTTGTTACAGTACCAGTCCCACAGAAGGAGTGCCAGTAGCAGACTGAGAACCTCAGCCAGTCCTCCATCTTCCTCCCCATCAGCACCTGCACACAGGAACACTGAACTCTGACCAGCTTCCCTCACTCAGTACACGTGACAACACAATATCACCAGGGTTACAGTATATCCCCACACCATGCACATCATCCTAACTGTTGTGTGCGTGCGTGCGTGTGCGCGCGCGCGTGTGTGTGTGTGCGTGCGTGTGTGCGTGTGTGTGTGTGCACCACACCTACCTCCTCTGCATTGTAGTGTTTGAAACACATGACATCTCCCGGCCCAGCACTGGGAACATATGGGATCTTGGGAATGCCTGTGAAGCAGGTTATGCAATATTTAAAGAAAGAAAGGCTTCACTAACATGAAGTGTGACATATGGATATGCAGTTATAGCGATTTAACATAAACATATGTCACTACAGGGGATAGGAGAGTGCAGAATATCACTGTAAAACTTTTGTTGACACACATTCAGGGTTGTTACTGTTTGTAAACCAGCAGTGACTGCAGTGTCACCTGCTGTAACAGACACGTGGGCGCAAACAGACCTAACTAATGTGGATTGATACTTTTGAATAACGTGTCCTTCACTGTTGCCCGCTCGCTGTTCAAACAGGACATTTAACGTCCACAACACACACATACACACTCACACACACACGCAGCAGAAAGTGAACGCAGCAGTTTTGAGCACTGAAATAATGTGATTTACCCGAAAAGAATTCTTCCTGAGCTGACATTTCTGCAGAGCAACAACGTTCCTGTTGACAGGCTGCAAGTTTGTCCACGTCCTTCTTCCCAAAACAAAGAGTGCAGTTCCCTCTTCAGCCACAAGGTGTCGCTAAATCCCTTCAGAACAGGACAGTGGTACCGGTTATATACTGGTTCAGCTGGGACGGTTTGATTTTGAGGTTCAGTGCAAACATTTACAGGGAAACTAAAGTTCAATCGGACATATGACCATATGGCAATCACAGGTATAGGCTTAATATGTACGTCAGTGTAATGTATGTCTCTCACTTATAACCAACACAAGTCACATATATGCACATATACACACATATTTTGAAATACAGCAAAAATTATTTTTTTTATAACTTGTCAATTAAGTTTTACTGATACACATATATAGCGTATATATTCTTCTTCTATCATAATACAGATTCCCTGTATAAGTGGTGTGAATATAGGCTGGTGTTATATATTTTATCACATATATTCTAATGTACGTATATGGGGTATAGATATTCTTACTCATGTTAATTAGACACCCCATCATTTTGTGGATTTGAACTCCACTTATTATTTGGAGGAAACAATGCCACATACAGTTAGATTAGATATCCCAAAATATTGAATTCTTGTATGTGTATGTATTTAAATCTTGGCTTCATACTTTTGGTTCAGTAATGAAGTTGGTGATAATGGCAGTTCATTTCTTTTCAGTACTTTACATTTGATTTAAATACTCCAGCTTCTCTCTCTCTCTCTCTCTACTTTTGTGTAACATAAAACATATCAGACTAATGTAATTATATTTTAAAATATTTTGCAAAACAAACTTAAAATTATAAATGAGGTACATGGTTGTAATTCATGTTGTTTGTAATTTATATACCAATCTGTATTTAGTAATGTATAGTCATATGGTCACACTGGTCACAAGTTATAAACAAATTAAATATATGTGAAAAAATAGATATTTGATCAAAATACATGTACAATATAATAATAATAATATAATGTTAATATATGGCTGTATACTCCTCTGGAGTTCTCAGGAATTTAGTTGTTTTTAATATTTCCATTGTCTTGACTAATATTAAGAATGTGTTGTTGTTTGTTGTGCATGAGTCTGTGTTAAAGAAAGAAAGAATAAGCTTAACCCAGCTCATGGCTTTCAGAATGAGTATTATGTGATAATAGATATACTTCACTTCCTTAAACCATTCTTCAAGTATTCAGTTCCTTTTTTTTTTTTTTACGTTTTTGCTCTTACTAACATTTGTACCCATCCATGCTGCTTTCATTTCCTTATAGTTGGGAGGTGAATCTTTATCCACAGCAGCACCTCAACATTATCCGCAGGGAAAACAACATATTTTCATTCCTGCTCTGTCAACTTCCAGTGTGCTTGTGGCCTTTATGCAAAGACAAAAGTGAAGAAATGAGGCATGAAACGATAAATGTAACTGGCAAACACGACACCACAAAGTTCAATACAGTGTGTTTATTTCAATTACAATGGCGCTTTTATAAAATATCTGATGCAGAAACATCAACAGAAATGTAGAAATGATAAGAGGATACCATACACACATAAACCATAAATACATATTAACACACTGTAGAAAAGTACACATTATCCTTTAGAGCCTTTGGTCTGGAACATACGCCAGGTGGCAACAACAAACATTCGCAGAAGAAAAGTTCTCTGTGCACCACTGAAGCCCTATCATATTTCATATCAGTATAGAATATACAGTGCACACATGATGCTGTTTGCCTTCTACCATTATGAAAGAATGTTTTGCTTTTTTTTTTAGGGATTTACAACCCTGTGGGATCCTGACAGTTGTCCATTTTCATAATGCTAAAATTTTTGCATAATATAAAGATAGAATGAAAGGCAAAGCAAAGACGACCAAGCACCAGGCACTGTAGAGTGAGGCACTTGAGCACCTAACACCTGTAGTTTGGCATCATGACATTTGGCACATGAGGGTGGCGTTGCACTTTTAACTGCATGTGTGTGTGCGTGTGTGTGTGTGTGTGTGTGAGAGAGAGAGAGAGAGAGAAACCTCTCCAGGAAAACTCCCACCGCCTTCTCCTTACAAACCTGTTGTGCATCTGCCAACAACTACGTGAGCGAGTTACATTCATTCTCTTCATATTTACACTTCCACCCTTATCCTGACGAGGCGTCCAGTCTGTCGCGTCGGGGGGAAAAGTGCTCCATTGTTCGATAAGTTTATTCTTTTCCACCACTTGCACATGCGCTTGTTGGTTTCCTTGGGCTTCGTCAGTGTATCCTGGATGGCCCAATGAGAGGGGGAGCTGCTATGATGTGGAGGAGTCTGGCTGGCTGAGGTCCCTCTTCCTTTTCTTCTTCTTCTTCTTGCCTCTGCAGGGCTTACAGACACAGCACAGGATGCAGGGCGAGGCCAGCAGGAGGAGCGGAGATGTCACCAGCACGATGATGCTGACCCCCACCAGGATTCCCACCACCTGATGGAGAACAATAACAAGGTCTTTAAAGCAGCACCACTCAATACTTTCATATTAACAATGGATCAAATGACTGTAATTTGACAGGAGTCGCTGACAGGGGCAAACCCACAGAGAATTATCACCACAGTTTCCCCCAGCTCCACCGAGCCTTCTTAGCACCTTTCTATTTCCTGTTTTGGTTTTACAGCCTGCAGCTTTATTGCTTTGCTTCACTCTCTTCCACTTTTAACACCAATAAGTCATTACACTACTATACACTGTGATATATTAGTGTCATTACTGTAGACAAATAAATCTATTGCTGAGGAGAGAGGCAGCCTTCAGCAGCCTCTACACTGCTCTCTACATTAGGTAAGATTCTACTACGTACAGTATATAACTCTGCAAAGCTTCACGTGATGAGGAGAGGTTGCTTTATGGCACAAAAGGTTTATATGGATCTTAAACTTCCAGTTGAAACCAGTGACAGACGGTTGGAGTGAAATGCTAATGGAAAAAAGGAACTCATCAACATACTGTTTGTGATACAATGCTATCAAGATTACGGGTAATGTGATATTTATAATCTCGAGACTCACTACAGTTAACAAAACCAAATCAGATCAGAGTCTGACTGAGTCACAGACAGACATTACTATTGGTTTCACTATGAAAATACTTTCTAACACTTCCAGTACTACTGAACATGTAGTTCTACATTATATATCAAAAGTATATGGACGCCCCTATCCACGTACTTCTGTGTACGTTCCGTCTCAATCTTGAAGCTAAATTATACAATGATATTCTGAGTGCACTTCCTACTTGATGGCAACAATTCGGGGAAAGGCTCTTTCCTGTTTCAACATGTTGCACAAAGAACATGGTTTCCCAAATTTTGTGTGAAAGAACTTGACTTGTGCAACCGACCCAATCCAACACCTGTGGGACGAACTGGAATGAGAGCCAAGACTTACTGCCCCAAATACAGCCGACCTCACTGACTCACCACTGACTTTGGGCTGTTATAGGAGCAAAACAAAAGCCATGGTTCAGGTGTCCATATACTTTTGGCCACGTAGTGTATACCAGCAGTCAGCATGATCATACAGCACATAATTTCAGATCTAAATCTAGACACAAATGCAGTATACAGTACACTGTGAATGTACAGTAGTGTGTGGAGGCAGCTCAGAAGGAATTTGTAACAAGCAGCTTGTAAAACTTAAAGGACCTGTTAGGCAAGGGTGTGACCAAGTTTCCCATGAGCTGTTTTTCAAGGAACAACTGTGCTGTTGTACTTTGACTCGCCAAGCACAGAGCAACGCAGGCACACCGAGACACAATAACTAAACTTGATACCAATCATGTGATAACGCACCAGAACCGGGAAAAGTAGAAAGAAAGTAGGTTTGGCGGCCAATTGTAGTTGTTTTGTTGAATGGGTGACGTCATTACAGAGCAGAGACTTGAGATTAGTGTGGGGATTAGTTCAGCTTAATGTCTGATAAAGGATTATTTGGGCACACTGGTGGAAAACAAAAAAAAAACTAACAACGAGCTAAAACAGACTTTGTAGGTCTTTAAAAGGAAATTCACCAATTCATACAGCAGCTGATAAACAGAACAGAGCTAATGACTGTTTCCCAAGTCAGATAGTGCATGAGGGTTTAAATACAGTCTGTTTGAAGCTTTTATTTAAAAGTAAAACATCCATAATGGAGGTTTTACTGTCCTGCGTCAGTTCAGTTCTTCTATTGTCCTCACCAGCAAGTACTTCAGCAGTGACTAACTGAATTGACAGCCAAACAGTGCAGCTGGGCTGGCGTCCAATACTGGTGGTGTGATGGAACAGTTTTACTAAAATCAAACCCATGCATGGAACAACCTACCACTCATGGATGGGTGGTGCTGCAGGCTAATCCATGCAGACAATGACCGCGTCACCACAAACCCTGAAATCAAAACTGTATGTCTGCTGTGCTGTCTGCTGAGCAGCCTCACCTGCGTTCTGTTCCACATCACAGAGGCCCTGGAGTGTCCCAGCTTGTTTCTGCACGGTCCCTTATCATAATGCCGCAGGAATATATCACCCTGCATTGACAAAACACACGTGCAGAGAGTGGAAATCAACAATTACACAGCATCTTCAGGCACAAGCTGGAGATAGTGAAACAGAGGCTGAGATGTTTTGAACTCATGAGCATAGTTTGAGTCTAAACAGGTGGCAAGGCAGTATAATAATGTTTCAACTGGGATCCAAAACCATGCATCACATCTGTGGGGTGGGTAGCAGCAAGACTCACATCCAGATTCTGCAGGCAGTACCAGCAGAAGGTGTGTTTGCAGCTCTTACACAGCATCTGTGCACAGCCCTGGTTCCTCTCTATGTAGATACCACACATAGGACACTGTTTGATGGGCATGTCAGAGTGGCTGTCGGAGCGGGCCCTGTGGATGGATGGAGAGAAAGACACAGGAGATATCAGGTATGCAGTTACTGGGGGGTCACGTTGTCGGAGTATGAAGCCATGAAGGCCTCAGGAGGCTCCAGGCAGAGTGTGAAGTCTTTATTTAGCAGCAGAGTGAAGGGTCAGCACTCACTTTGAGCTGGGTTAATTATTTTGGGAGGCAAAGGTATGAAGGAAGTATTCTCTAAGTACAATTCAGAGCCAGAGTTACTACTGACAACCTTGAAGTCATGAGGGTTTCAACAACCTGAGGAGTTTCCATTCTACAATTACAAAGAATTATACAACAGTTAGTTCCAACCAAGTAATTTGATTGGACGAGAGTCATTCCATGAGTCCTGATATAGAGTACAACCTTTAATCAGCGTTACATTAACGGTGGTTATCTTTCTTAGATTGTAACAAACTTTGCAAAGATGAAAATATTTCCAGAAATAACATTTGAATTAAATGATGTGTGGTCGTCAGAAGAGGATGAAGGGAAGAAGCCTGGATGCTTCAGCGCACTCCTGAGGTAACGTGTAGACAAAGCAGCAAGCTAGTGTGCAGGTCAGGAAAATGTTTGCATGTTGCTTAGTAACTGCTACTACTTTAAGTAACTACTTTTTTTGCTAGTTGCTAACATTACGTGTCTGCTTTCTCGCTGAGAACTGCTGCCTGATGATCATAAAACGAAAACGATGAGCTGAAAGTTGCTAAAACGGTTACAATTGAATGTTAGAGCCGAAGGGAACTGCAGAGTCAGGTGATGATTCTCTGGCTGTTACTACACATGATATCTTTCACATTAAAGCAGCTTTAAATTTGAGTTTAGTTCATCTGAGTATGACTCTTAGGAGATCTCTATATCGCTGCCCACATCTTCAAATGCATTCGGGATTAAGACAGATCTGGTGTGGTGCTCACTGAAGGCTGTTTCCCAGGATAGAAAAGCAACCAGGCTAATCAAATTTTTAAAAGCAGGAATAGGAATAGCAACATACTCCCACGGCAAAGCCAAAAAGTAGCTTGAGAATGTAGAGAAGCATGAATGAGACCAACAAACCTATACAGATTGTTCCAAGTCAATACACAGAAATAAAAACCAACATATTTATGTGAAAAATGTGAACTGCTCCTGGAAACTGCTACTGTAGCTACTGTGTCAGATGAAAATAATGAGGGTGGAACGGAAATGTGATTTGCCACAGACCAATTAGGAAATAACAACCACTCTCAGACAGAAAATGGTGAACAAGAACACACTGCCAAACTGAAATGACAAAGAAATGGCAGTTCTGTGTGATTATCAGGCTGGAAGGCTAGAGAAAGCAAAGCTCCTAAATGAACTGAATTAATAAATAAAATGTAAAAATCCTCTAAAATAATACATTTTTTATGGCTGATCAAAAACCTCTCAGGGGGAGTTGCACTAGGGGACTTTGGACTCTTAAGCATAGGTAATTGTAAAATCCTGGCTGCGGGCCTGGTACAATAACATTATGTCTGATGACTAAAGTTTATATCATGTTCTAACCTAAACCACTCTACCCACGTCTGCTCCATCCTCCACGGCACACTGCAGAGACCACGGCTTCACTACAGTGCATTGGCTCTGTCTGTACAGTGGACTAATTGGTTCATTGCACATCCTTCACCTCCCTTTGGCACAGAGACAATGGATTCCAATACAACTCAGTGACTCTCCAATGACATCAGTCCGTCTGGCAGAAGAGCAGTAATGTAACTTTACAACAGGGACTACACAGAGGGCACAGCTGAGGAATACTAGGCTATAAATCCTGAAATAAAGTTTGTATTCAGCTCCCAGCCTTCACTGGGAGACGGGGAACTACACATCCCTTATATGATCTATTCAATGTAAATATCCTGCCGCAATAGATAACATGGAAGGATGGCATTTTCCTCATAAAATAAAAAAAATGGAATTGAAAAGGTAATAAAAGGATAAATATATATCAGCTTTTGGAATTTAAATTGTTAATAAAACCAATTAATGCCATCATGAGTGAATTACCAGTCTGTTTACTGCACTAACAAGTGTTTCTTTGTAGACACCCTCAGTCTGAACTCTCATCCTGCTTTCAGCACAGTATCTTTTTCAAAGTGCAACTCAGACTGTGTGGCTGGAGGCAGTGGGCGGCTGACTAAACAGCGAGCTGACTGACCTGCTTTCATGAGAGGGAGAGGGTGACATCATGGGCTGGCGTTCGGGGCAGGTATGGCTGTCCTGCCAGGGCCCTCTGCACCCAGAGCAGAAGACAGTGTGACAGGTGAGGCAGGGCACAGCGGTGGGCTGGCCCTCGGTGCTTGGCTGCACTTTGCACACCGCCTGGCACTCAAGCACTGGGCACCAGGCTTTACTGGGGTCCAACTTCACTCCTGCAAAAAGCAAAGAGGGGATGTGAGTGCACATTTAAGAAGTAGGAGCAGAAGTATTACATACTAAATAAATGCATGTTTTGCAGCTCTCTATAGCAAGGTTATATTAGCTAATCTGACTTAGAGCAATCTCACAAAAAATAGCTTTTCATGTCCGGGATGTTTTTAAAACAAAAAGAATAAGTTCTAAAACAATTAGTCAATTACTCAATTATTCGATCAACAGAAAAATCACTGAACAAAAATTTGTCAAAATCACTTCTCAAACTAAAAAGCCTGACTGATTTGCTGGGTTTTTTTCTATTTTATATCATTTAAAATATTTTTGGGTTTTGGACTGTAGACAAGAAAATCAAGTCCCTTCAACCAACCAGAATATTGGACAAAATAAAATCAAGTTAATCAAATCAAAAGTGATCAAATCTGATGATAAGATATTTCAGTCTTGACCAAAGTGGTGGACAGACCAACCACTAGAACTGACATAGCAATCCCTAGCTAGCATGACTGAAAACAGAAATGATACCTAAATCTCACAAATACATTGTTCTCATTTCCAGCTGGCTATCTAAGAAGAAAAAATTCATCAATAAATCATATACATCTGACATTTCACAACCAAAACAAAAACCTGGAGTTTTAATGGGCTGACTCAGATCCACTTCACCAGTTCATATTTTCATTGTGAATCATAAGGGAAGGGAAACACTGTTTCAAAACAGCCTGTATTTTGTACTGTATTTATACTTCCAATATTATGAGTTTTATGATTTATGGTCTGAGTAAACAATAACTATTATTGGCTTTACAGCATATTGTTACTGTGCAACTACAAAAGAACAATTTACAAACTGAGGTTAGTTTACCTTGTAGCTATACTAAAGGCAAACTAACCTCAGTTTGCAATTTGTAAATGTCAACAGAAACCTATTATTCCAACACAGGACCATGAGGAAATTTGCCTTCACAAACATATCCACAATACAAGTGCAATCAGTTACACACAAGTCATACAATTTATTTGCAATCAAAAGTACTTCAAATTTATCAGAATAGTTAGTCTCTTAAAGCATTTGTTATTGAATTTCCTGAAGGTATTAAAGCCACAGTTTCAGTGACCTTCTGGATAATACTGGAGGTCCCACAGTATCTCAGGCATGTGAAGCTCTGTACTCTGTGGGGCTGCTTAGTCTAATGCCCCCAGCTGAAGTGTGACCTGAAATAGCCCCACACCCTGTCACCAGTCATCAGCATGCTAATACACCAATACCTACCCCTCTCAAACTTCACACGCTGATACAGCTCCACCTGATCAGCTGCAGCCAGGCTGGCTATCTGCAATCACAGAGCACAGAAAAAGGCTTTAGTCATCGATTGTTCAGTTAGAGCTCTGACAATTAATTTTGTGTGTATGCACTGACACAGAGATCACATGGGGTTAAAACTAACATTTTTGGATTTTCATACAGCTTCACTGCAGGTTTCCTGCATCTGTAAACCCTTATGGATAAATGCAAAAACATGGTAGTCAAGATTAAAAGGGGACTGTTTTGTGTACTTGCAATACTTCAAAGATCATCTAGGATCAACTGGTCACCTAGCAACTGCAAATTGCTGCATTACTAAGTCACGTCAGAGAAAAAAAGGGGTTGACTGCAACATTGCAAATTTTAAAAGCCAGTAAGACTGACAAAATTCTTTGTTTCTCACTCCAATGTTTTAAGATTAAAGTAAGTATTAAAACTGCTTGTAGTGTATGCTATTTTCCCTAAGCAATGCTTTATGTATGTCTAACACATGCTTAATTTCACGACTGCACAACACAGGATAAAAATTCTACAGTCAAAGCAATTCTATCTCAGACTGCGGGTCAGTGAGCGCTGTTCAAGAGGCTTTTCTAACAGTAAGAGTCTTAATGCAGAATTTCCATTCGTTTGTGAATCAGCAGTTCAGGTACTGTGTAGAAGCTACGGTGTCCAACAGCTCATAGTTTCACTTTCTGTCTGACTGCTCACATTACCACATGTCACTCTTCATTCTCAAAAACAAAGAGAAATTCCTCAGAAACGTTGTTAAGGCTGGCTAAACAGGATTTTCACAAAACTTCATCTTAGCTCATTCAGCCCACACAATTTTAAAAACATAAGGCTGAAAATCCAAGTTCATGATTTGGCTTGCAGAACTCTGGACTGGAAAAAAACTGGTTGAGCCAGCAACTAAGAAACTTAAGAAATATTCCTGTAGGTTTCCAATGAACGAAGCCCGAAAACGTTTGCCTCAAACAGGTTTTTTACAGCTTTTACAGCGTCTAAAGACTCCTTGCTTGTTTTGGTTTCACTCATGACCTACATATCACCGGTTTTAAACAGGACATACCTCAGAGTCCAGTAGCACGCCAGACTTTTGGCAGGCCATATCTGGGCAGGTGATGGGTGCCCCCCCACCCTCCATGATGGCCAGCTGAACATACTGCTGCAAACACTGGAGAGGGAGGAACAACACAGATACTGAATGGAACCAGTAGTTCTGTAATAGATCACAAATGTCATGCCCTTGCAAAAAGCAATATATCTAACAATATATCATAATCATACATTTTATTTTAACCATCCAGTCTGAACCAGAGAATCTGCTAATGACAGATGTAGTGAAATGCAAAGAAAACAAAGAGAAAATGAGCAAACAGGCCAAACTAAATGCCACGAGTTCCTCCTCAGCAATCACACGTCAAAAGTCATATGTTACCTCAGCCATGAAATATGGAAGACTAAGAGGAACTATGTAAACATTTCGCAAGGGCAGACAGTTTAGAGGAACAGAAAATAAGAACATTTAAATGTCACTTTTCTGTGGAAGGTGGAATAAATCTAACACAGAATTCTGCTAAATACAAACTTGTGCTTATCATGTGCTTTCTTATGAAACATGATGTGCTGTTCATCCAAAAACTGAACTGGATTTTTTTTTAAAACACACGAACAATAGCCTGTGGTCACGAACTAGACTGGAGGAGATATTTCAGGTTTATACAATGCAGTCCAACTGATAAGTAGGCCTTACAGTATCCAGTTCCCTCCTTCTTCCCCTGTGACACTGTGTATGTGTGTGTGTTTTATCTGTGTGACCTTGTGCATGCAACACTGACAACTTAGCTAGCATGGACAGAGTTTAACACCTGCCACTATCTGACAACCTTTCTGTGTCAGGGCATAACACCAACATCTCAGTTTCTATAGACCAAGCAGGCACATATTACAGTGTAGTAGCAGACCTCTATAATTCTGTAATAAATAATTATACAAATCATAGTCTTAAAAAGGTTCTCTCATAGTTGAAAACACTTTGAGGAGATATTTAAGAGTTCCAAAAAGTTGGTAAAGAAAAATTTCAACAGCTTGGATAAATCATAAACAATTTCCAAGAGCAATTCAAAGAAAACATATATATATAAGAGAAAGTCAGTCCTGTGCTGAAACGGCTTTGTTTCACTTCAACGTGCAAGATTTGGCAATAAAAGGATCTATTTTTAGATCTTGAAGCAGGAAGTGGTGCTGCAATAAAGAGGAGCATCCCATTCCAACTAATTTAAACGCTGGAGATTTGCCTAAATTACCCAAAAAAAAAAAGTCTGATCTTGGATCTTTTGTGAAATCTTCGCCGCCCACAGAGAGTGACTAAAAACATGAGCAATATAAGCGGAGGATAAAGGCTTCTTTCTCTAAATATAGCCTGGAGGATTCCCACTCTGTAACTAAGGTTAACAAGTTTTATTCCCATTGCAGCAAGTGTGTCCTTCACAGTTTAAGCAAACACTTAAATATTAGTATTATCTACTGTAAATGTCTTCAATGAACTGGACACGTCTCTACTCACTGCTGTGCAGAAGTTGCAGTTGCAGCTTTGCAGTTCCCTGGTGGCTGCAGATGGCTGCTCACTGAGGCACAGCTTGCAAAAGACCTCGGGCCCCGGCTGGGAGTCAGTGCCGGCCTCAGGGGTCCCGGGTGCCGAGTCCCTGGCTTCCTGGCTCAGGGAAGGACTCCTGCTGGCCATGAAGGGGCAAGGCAGGCGGGCAGGGAAGTACGGAGGAATCAGGCTGCTCCTAGCCCTTCTGCTAGGGACGGAGAGGAGCTACAGCCTCCATATTCCTGAAAACAGAAACAGCACATATCTGTTTGTTTCTTCCGCATAGGTGTAACACTGTGCTTCTCCTTTGTTACACTTTACATAACTTCTGACAGCACCGCACCTTGTTTCTGGAACCTGTCATTCATTCTGGTAACTGGTATAAGAACTGTGATGACTTCACTTGTTCCTGAAGCAATACATTTCCTTTGTCTTGTTGCCTGAGAGACAAATAAGTCATTGTTTAAAGCTGCGTGGTGCATGAAGCAAAACATAATTATGTGTAATTCCTGCAGTAATAGTGATTACTCATCATGTCTGTTGTTACTAAATAAATGGAGCCATATTTAAGGCCAAAGTCCAAGGTTTGTGTTTACTGTGTCTACAGTTATTGACAAGCTCCTCGATCATTCTGACAGGAAGAATTGATCGTCAATCACTTTTAGAAACATGGTAAATACAGACTGATGGAGCTACAGTATTGTTCCGCATGTAATGTCAAAAATACAGGGGGAGAAGGATGGAAAAGAGGGAAATCAACTATAAAATGAATAGCTTTAAAAACCTTTTGGCTAAAATTAACTGATTAATGACAGGAAACAGAGATTAACGACGATAGCATGCTATAAGCTACATTTCTGAACATTTCAAAGTTTCTAATGTGCAGCTCTTGCAGAGAAATGACACAAAACTAAAGGAAAGGAAAATTTGTAAAATATGTGTTTTAATGTGAAATTACCCATTTAACAGGACTAAGAATCATCCTGTGAGACAGCAGACAGCAGTGCTTTGAGATAAACGTCAGTAACATGCTCACAATAATGCTAATGTTTACCATGTTCACCATCTTAGCTTAGTGTGTTAGCATGCTATCATTTGCCACATACAGTAAACACTACAGGGGAGTGATGTTAGCGAGTAATTAAACGAGTAGTTTTGCAGGTATTTGGTCATAAACCAAAGTACTGGAAATACATGAATTTTGACCAGATATGAGTTTGAGTATTTGATGTAAAACAGATATGATATTTACCATCCTAGTTTATTGTGTTAGCATGCTTACATTGGTAGACGTTAACAGGGCAAGATGGAAAGTCAAAGGATCACCAAAGTTATTACAATTCACCCTGAGGGGAACATACTCTGTACAAATTTCATGGCAATCCATTCAGTTGTTGAGAAATTTCTCTAAAAATCACGATGTCAACCCTCATATTGGTGCAAGGGCAAAGGTCAGGAGATCACCAGTCTTTGGGATTCGTCCTCTTGGGAACAAGAAAATAGACACAAACTCTTGTGACAATCTTGTGCCAATAGTTCAGATATATCAGTCTGGATCAAAGTAGTGGACCAACCAACCAACAGACTGACATTGCCATCCATGTTGCTAGACTGATTCAAAAAATACTAAAATGGTGTATTACACAAAAACGGTTTAATTACATCATCAAGCATAAATTTAATCTGTGACTTCCACCTTTAGTTATCAGACATTTGTACTAGTTACATATTTTGGGACAGCGGAACCAGAGGTGGGTGGATAATAAAGGCCTAATCTGGTGTTTAAGGGAACTGAAGTCACCAAACCTAAAAAAATCATCCCTTTGGTTGATTTGGCTTCCCAATCCCAAAAAGCATGAGAAATAATAACACCATAATCTGGGATTTGTGATTAATCCTGTAGATAACAGCGGTTAGACACAGAACAGGGTCACACAGGAAACAGTGGCGTTAAAAACACACTCTGCAGCCTAAGCGGCTGTTGAAATCACATATTATCCCACACACAATGTTCTCTATTTCAGCAGGCTGTTAAAGCTGGCAGGAAACTTCGGAGCAGTTCAGTCGATACAGCCACCGCCACCACCAGTGTCCTAAATTTTTCAGTGAGTGCTCTTTTATTGTGTACTATTGATCCCTGATGGCATACATGCAGATCAGTGATGGTGGAGCTCATGGAGCACGTTGGTATTTCTGCACTGTCATGGGGTATCCTGCACCGCTTTCAGACAGGCGCGCCGAGCGGGCAGCAGCACGTCATCCCACAATGCTGTCAGCCTGTCCTGTCCTGCACAACCAGCTCCATGGTCTCACAGGGGAAAATAACAGGTTTCTTGTCAGCTAGCTTTGCTGTGTGGAAACTCCTATGTGTTTAATAGCAGGGTGAAGCCTGTCATTACAGAACAACTTTAAAGTTTGGAGGAACTTGAGATTACCTGGGTAGCTATCTTTCAATAGATGAGGCTGATAGAAGTGAGCTGAATGTGTCATCCAACTTTGATATGACAGATATTAAGCAGTTTAATTGATCATTTATGATTATTTTATTCTAATGACACATAATGATCAGAATTAATACTTTACTGAATGTTTGCACGTGGCACTACATTTAAATATATTAAATGTCAGTAAAATGCTGACAAACAAAATCTTATCTTAAGACCTCACTATCAATGCTGGCCTTGAAAAGCCCATCCTGACTGCAGTCCTTCCACTGAGAAGCAATCAAACAGAGAATAAGAGCCTGCATTCAAACTTGAATCTTCACTGTTAGAGCAATTCATTAATCAAAACGGCCTTGTGTGCAAACAGTTCCTTTTAGGTGTGGAGCTGACCATTCAGTGATTAGCAGTCCCCATGAATCAAGGCTTAGATGGCATTCCTGCCATGGGTTTGATGGGGGATCAAAGCATCATTGTTGGCCAGAGAGGCAGAGATGGAAAACCAGATCTGCCTGGTGAAAAGCTGCTGCTGCCTCTACACAGACTGCCACTGTGCTGGAGAGGAGGCAGCTGGGCAGTGGGCTCAGGGAGTGTGTAGCAGCATTTATATGGCATCATTCACACAGCTGCAATCATGCTCCGGTCTGTGTCTCTGTAGATTTCTGGCCCAATAAGCTGTGTGCTTTTGGGAGTGAGTCTAAAACAAGAGCAGATAAAGCTGCACTGTATGAAGAAAATAAATTGTTTGGAAAATGCAAACCTTCATTTAGTGTACAGCAGTTTTACCAGAATAACTGTGGAGGATACTGAACTGGACAGATGTGATTTAAAGGTATTATCCTCAATTCCTAAAAGGACAGTAGTTTGCTTTAAGTGCATATTTTTGGTACCTGAAGTATCTTCATGTTAGCATGACAAGGTACAGTGTAATATCTAATGTATTACAGTGCATTCAACCAGACCACACATGAAACCTGACGCATCCCTCTCAAGGTTGCATACTCCCATAGGTCAAAACTCAAATACTGACGCATTTATTACACTATATCACAAACGGCCTCGGTAAAAGATGTTCCACGAGCTGCAGACAAAAGCCATATGAGCAGAGCAGAGAGAGGGGGGCACCTACCTTTCTTGTGGACCACTGGGTGTAGGAGCTGCCCAAGTCCAGATCCACAGCCGCAGTGCTCCTATTACTGTGGCACAGACACATGTGTTGATACAGTCTGCTGTTACAGTAACCTCTGCTGTCACTGCTGCCGGACTCCGCGTTTCTCACACCCACACCGGGCTTAAAGAGAAACTAAAAACATGTTGAGACGTCCTGCTCGCTGCTGTCTGCTCCGTGTGTGTGTGTGTGTGTGTGTATATATATGTGTGTGTGTGTGTGTGCGTGTGTGTGTGTGTGTGTGTGTGTGTGTGTGTGTGTGTGTGTGTGTGTGTGTGTGTGTGTGTGTCAGCTCTGCTCTTCTGTTTTGTTTCCATCCAGGAAGCTGTGCTGCTCTCCACAGATTTCCACTCTTGACTGCTCCTGCTGGTTATTTCACTGAACTCGTGCTGCTTTCAGGGGCAGTCGGAAAAATGGATGTCACACGTGTGGTAGGTTGGCGCCCTCTGCGTTCAGTTCTGGTATAGCATTCTTACTTAACATCATTTGTGATAGGATGATTAATCTTGATATAGAATTAGATATAATTAGTTAGTAACTCTATTATGCCAATTTGATACTTTTGGTTGGTTTGCATTTGGGGAAACAAAGCTATAAAAGTGAGGTTGATATTTTGTGGTTGCTGGACATTCAATTTAACAAAACAAAGTTATACCTACATTTACAAGGGACTGACAGTCAAGTTTCATATATAGCCTGGTAACTCTAAAGCTGTTATTTTTGGAACTTTACTCATCATATTGACTTCCTGTTTACAGTTGATTACGCTACAGAGGTTTCATAAACAATCACAGCAACTGCATCATCAGTGACAACACTCTCCATTACACCACTGCAGAGATTACCATGTTTAATGCAGCACCTAAAATCTAAAAGTGACCTTAATTGAACATGAGTTAGAGAAACAAAGAGACTGTATTATGTTCAGCCAACAGCTGTTTAGTTACTTTGGCAATCCCCACTCTATCAAAGTTTTTCCAGTGTTAACACTTTGCAGACCTGTTGAGCAGTGGGAAAGTAACACAAGTTACGCAAGTACTGTACAATTTTTAAGATACTGTACTGCTACTTTATTCTTCTACCTCACTTCATGTCTGTGTGCGGAGTGTACATTTTCCTCCACTGCATTTATCTGACAGCCATAGTCACTAGTTACTTTTAAAATTAAGATTTTACATCAAAAAGCATAGACACATATAAAATGTAATATGAAACTCCTTGAAGATGTCTGAGTTGTTAGCAGCTCGACCAAAGAGACATTTCACTTTTATATAATTGTTTGAGGCACAAAGAAAAGCAAATATTAGAGAAAAATCACAAAATATAACACATAACACAAATTCATGTAGTAGCGGCAGTAACTTTGTTTTTTTTCCCTCCCCTATTAACCATCTCACAACTATGCTACTATGTTAACATTAGGTTGGTCTAAACTACCTACTTTAAAGTGAGTTAAAAGTAGCTCCACCTTGTCCAGCTACAGCAGGTTAATGCTAATTATACACTGATGCATTAATATTAATGCAATAATGTAATACATGATAACCAGGTGCCAAGCACTTTTACTTTTAATACTTCAAGTGCACTTTGCAGAGAATACTTAGGCTATGTACCTTTACTTAAACTTAACTTTGACTGCAAGACTTTTATTTGAGGTATTTTTACATGATTGTATTAGTACTGTTACTTAATTGAGAGGTGAAATTAGCTAATCCTGTTGCTTGACCTTTTAATTGAATGACATCTTTGTTGTTTGCACATAGAGGTGATTACGTTTAGCCAAAAGTTCAGTAGGAATAAGAGTGAGAAAAATTTGGATATTTAATATTTATTTACAGGCAGTATGAAGGAGGACTTGTCAATTCATGAGTTTTTACAGTGGTGTTTATAAGTTCCCAAGTAATGCCCAATCCCTCATTTATGTGCTTTTACAATGTTCCTAATGGTTCTTTCTTATCTTAGTTATTATGTTTTAGACACTAACAAGTACACAGCATATTGTAGTGTTTTCATAGTCTGCCACACTTAAGAGTCTTATTTTGGGAAACATCTCTTTTATACCTACTAGAGAACCTCCCCAGAGATTCAACTCTCCTATTTATGGTCCATATACGGTGTCAACAAATTCCAACAGCATGCACACGGTTACCACTGCTTCACTGGAATTGCAACATGCAACATACTGAAACTAGGCTGTTTACAATATAAATGTTTTCTTGCTATTATTATTATTATGTATTATATTATATTATATTATATTATATTATATTATATTATATTATATTATATTATAATTATTAAATTAATCGAGGCCATTACATGGCATGTGTCAATATTGAAATTTTGCCATCATAACATTTCTTCAAAACAATCAAATGTCTAAGGTTTCACTATTATTCTCAAGCAGGCTTTGTAGACTTGTGTTACTACAATACCTACTTGCTTGGCAGTGGCATGATTTCCTCCTTTTCATTCAGATACTTCAGTGCAAAACAGATCTGGTCCATCTTTTTTTCCAACAGAAAACAGCATGTACTTTTGCTTGTATGCATTTGTTTAATAAACCCCAACTGTATTTAAATGTCCCTAAACTTGGCGTTAGGAGTTTACCAGGTGCGGTGAAGGCGTTAGTGGAGCTGGGGGAGAAACTGCAGCAAGAAAAAAAAATGTTTTTGTCCAAACATAAGAAATCATAGTTTGGAACTAAAATAATTCAACATTTTGTGCACACTGCAATATACTCTATAGTAACCAGTCTCGTGAACCCCTGCTATTAGGCTACACAGTTTTTCATACATGTACACGCAAAGTATCACGCAATAATGTCATATTGCTACTCATACTTTTCAGCCCAAACTGTTTTTAAACACAAAAGAGAAACCAAACCGATGGAAACCCCAAGTCAAAGTGCGCATGCGCCATGTTGGACAGGGAGTTTTCTGAGAAATCTTTATCAGTCGGTGTTGGTCGCTTTTAGCATGATAATATCTCTGCCACTCGACTGATGGACCGCTCTCACTCTCTGCCTCCTTTTAATAACAGCACTTTCACAGCAATGAAAGAAATAACGCCACTGAATCAGGTGAGATTTTATTTCTTATAATAACATTTTAGAGTGGAATAATGTAGGTCTGCCTATATCTCTATGTCAATTTACATACACGTCTTTCATCTCGCTAATATTTATGTATAGAATAGGCACACACACACTAGAGTACATTTTTGCAAGGGGAAAGATAAATATTGTAAATCCAGTTTGGGTTTGCTATAAAACTTTTGGCTCCAGAGCACCCTCATTTCCGTGTTGTGAGTTGAGGGCAAGAGGACAAAAGTTCCCCTGGTGGTAAGAGAAATTTCCTTTGACCTAAAAAAACAGCCCTGAGCAGGAAGTTTGTTGTTTGTTGTTTGTTGTGGTTTGTATAAAAATCCCACCTATAGTAGAAGATATTATAGACAGTGTGTGAAATCTTAGAGTAAAGACGACCCTCCTCTGTCTCTCTCCTCCAGGTGATGACTTTCAAAGCCTTCAACATGCAAAGAGTCATCCAGGTGGTGCAGAGGGTGGCGCAGAAGAGCTGCAGAAGAGCCTGTCAGCTGTTCTGTTGCCCATTAGACATTCTGTGGTGTCAAAAGGTCACATGTTGCTCAGGTAACATATTTTTATAATATGAATTTTATAATTCATTAATCATTACTTCTTCTGCTGTCATGTCTTGTTCAGGTGTTTTTTCAGATGGCATCTGAGTGTTACACACTGTCTTTGTTTGTTAACATGATACACACGTAATCTGCACTATATATATTTTAGTATTGTCTTGAACACCAGCAGCATGCATGCCAAAATGTATCATTAGTAGAAATGTAACTTCACGTATCTCACTGTCTTTTTTTTAAAGCTCAGAACCATCAGCTCACAGAGGATAAAACTACACAGGGTAACTTCTACTTTTTATATTAGATTTCTGTTAATACTGACAACCTCACATCTTTTTGTTTAATGCTCTGTTGCTCTTATTTTTCTTACATCTCAATGGAAATTTTTTTTCTGATTCTTATTTTCCTCACTAGTCTTTGGGCACAGCCTTAGGAGCATGTCAAACTGCATTTGACTACATATATTGCTCAAATAAACTCTTAATTTTTTTAGCCATTTAAATAAGGATAACATGAACTACTGTATAACTGCATTTGTCAACAGCACATACGTCATAAAATAATCACTTTCTTTGTTTGTGAAACAAACTTTTTCCATATGTTCAGTAAGTTTGTCATCATGACTCATCTCTGCTCTTACATCACTCTGGAACAACAACTTCCCATTCTCACATTCTCTTCCCTTTTCCCCTCTCTCTCCCTCGCCTCCTGTTAACCAGTGGCTCTCCGGAGTCCGCCGTCGACCATTTTAATTGTGAACATCAGCAACTCTACACTGATCGACTGCGTCATCGGGAACGACACCTATCCATCTGCAGTGGCAGAAAGCCAGCCGCTAATGCAAGACTCTCGGCTCCACATGCACGGTGGGTAACAGCCGAACCAATTTAACAGCATATTTCAATGCAGTAAAACACATTGAGCTGCAAATTAAATTGTGCTCTGTTGTTTCATTTTCATTTTTCTAGTAGTTGTACTCAAACTGTGTTCATGAGAATAAAAACATCTTATTTGTTCCTGTGCTACAGATCAGATGAGGTCCAGCTACAGCCATGGGCAGCAGGGGGCAGCACGGACCTCTCCTCCTCCTCCTCCTCCTCCTCCTCCTCTCTATCCTCTTCCACCAGAGGAGCCTCCGAGCATCAGCATCCACGGCTCGCATCTCAACTGTGTCATCATCGGAGACAACAACTACATGCACGCTGAGCAGATCCACCCGACTGAAACTGAAGAGCCACGGCTGTGAGGCTCCGCTGATACACACACACACACACACACACACACACGCATGCATGCATGCACACACAAACACACATACACACACATATTACACATTCACAGAAACACCATCGTCTTTGGGATGATGAGAATGTAAATTCAGTATTAGGAGAATAATTTTGAGTTGTCAGTCTGTCTCCGACAGTCTTTTATTTTCTACCATTTCTATCATTTTATCTGTCTATAAAATGTCAGAAAATATTAAAACAAAGGTCCATCACAGTTTCTCAGAACTCAGCGTGACAAATTCACAATACTTGTTTTGTCTGATCAGCTGTTGGAAGCTCACAGATGTACAGTTTAATGTCAAAAAAGCAGCTAATATTGACATTTAGGAAGCTGGAACCAGAGAATCTTTGGCTTCTTTGGCTTCTTATTTTTTACACTTGGAGTGACGTCACTTTTATGGTCCAGTAGGATTTCTTTTTTTTGCTTTGGTTTTGAAAGTGGTTTCAGGCCATAGTTCATTAGTTGTTAAAGTGTTATAAGTTGTGAGTTCCAGTATGCAAAAACAAACGTCAGCTCCCCACACCTTATTAAAAAATAATATCTGCTTCCTGTTTTGCAATGCCAGGTCTTCTGCTCCTCCGTCAGACATAAAGTTGGGAGCAGTGGGAAATTTCTCACATAGATGTGACTTTCTAATGAGTCATCTCTTATGACTAGTTGATCTTTCTGTAATGTATGTCCGCTGGTCTGATATCCTGACTGATGTACTTTGTTTGGTAGGTAGCTTGCTGTAGGATTCATGAATTGTATATTGTGTAATTTCATAGACAAACAGTATTGAAATATTGTGACTAAAATCCTTATCAAGTTAAGATAAAGGTGTTGACTTATGTTAAAATGTATGGCCTATGGTCACTAACAGTAGACTACTGAGTAGTGTTCATTGCTGGAAGTCATTTTGTACATTCTTATGTTTGATATTATTTAATCTTATAAAATAACTGTTAGATCTTTGTGTTCAGGTTATACTGTACACAGAGGTCAAACAGTCAATATGCTGCCAATGTGTGTGTCTGCTAATATGCTCACATGATGATATGATATTCTCCATGTAACCTTTACGCAGCATACTTCTTCTCCTTTTGTTCTGCAATGTTGTATGAACGGAGTTTTTGATTTTGTTGTTGTATTTTGTTGCATGTTTGAAATGACCAAACATGATTAACATATATTTTAAATAAAGAACAAAGAAGATATAGAGGCATTGTTCAGGAATTGTATTTCTGTTTATTGTTATTAAATTATTCTATGTATAATAAATGCTATACATTATTTCAATGTCAAGAAACAGTGTTGGAAAAAACTCATTTTTTCTTTTTCTTCTTTCCTTCTTTCTTCTTCTTGCCTTTCTTGTTGTCCTCTGCTTTTTTAAAACTGCCAAGGCCTTTGCGGACCATGCAGCCTCTCCACCAGGCCTGCAGCTGCAGGGTCAAAGGTCACAGGCCAGGGTTTAGAATTAGGGATCAGTACAGTAAACAACCAGGAAAGGGGATCTGATAGACCATGATGGTAAGGCTGATGGATCTGGGCTCTGATTGGATATTGTTACCTTGATAGCAGATCTGGCCAATGCCTGCTGTTGGCGCAGTTTCTCCTGCTCCTCCCTGTCCTCCATCACCACTTGCTCCATCTCCCTGAACTGAACACAAATCAGAATCTAATTAACAATCATCTAATGTGTGACTGAGTGCTCTGTTCAGCATCAGAAGCTGTTCGATGTGTCATGCTCAGCCCTGCGAGCTGCTCACCTTCCTCCTCATATCTGACAGTTTGTCCAAGTTCACAGTTCTTTTGCAGCGCACACTGTTGAGCTGCTGCTCCTTCTCCTGCAGCATCTGCTTTGTGCGCTGCTGCCACTGCTGCAGCTGCTGCTGCAACTCCTGATCAACAGTTACAACAAAATTAGATACTGCTGCAGCACTTGATGAATATTATTTGAATTATATTATAATTAAAATTTAAAAAACAACTGATTGAATGGCAGCAGCTACTACAAAACACAACCAACAACTTCAACAATACCAGTAAACAATAGTGGTATTGAAACCACAAGGGGCTGTTGCAGTTTTCTAAGAATCTGAATAGCTTGGTACAGGTTCAGCTAAACTGAAACTTCCTGGGGTTTAACACAGAGCTGTATAATGAGTTGAATCTGACTGCTCTGCAAAAATGAACAGAGGTTCAGCAATCTTCCAGCAAAGGCAGGGAAAAAGAAGTAAGATGCGAACAATGAAGGTTCCAAATTGTTCAAAAATGTTTCATAAGGAACAAAATCAATTCAACATGTTTGTTACACCACAAGGATATGGACAATGCTCACAAATGCTGAATGTAAACATAACTTCTTTTTTGAAAACTCCATGGGGCACCTTTGATACCCCATCAGGGTTAAGGGTAGAAACCACATGTGTATCTGATCAAGAGAAATACATATGTGATCTTGTTTTCTGTCATATATAGCCTCAGGTGAAAAACAGTGACTCACTTGTCTATGACAGACAAACAAATCCTCATGTCTTTAGGACATGGTAGTTGGTATGAGGGGTTGGATTATCAGTATTCTTCTGTGTGGCATCCATAATGAACTTCATATTTAAATGGATTGAAATGAATACATAATTGCATATGCAATTGTTTAAGTGGTGGGTGGGTATGATACCATAAAGAAAGCAAACATTATTATATGTATGTGATGTTATATACACAGTATAGATTTATTAGAGTTTCTATAGTTATTCTTTTGCACTTGTCTTTTATACATCCTGTGGTCAGTTGTAAAAAAAAGCCTCAGTGAATCCATGTGCGCAGCAGGTACAGTGACCTCTGAACCACAGCTTCTGAGAACAGAGCAATAGGTTGAGGTGTTCATGTATGTTTGTTTTTTATTTAAACACATCCTAAACCTTAAACTTTAGCTAACAGCTGACAGAGCAACTGCCTCCAAAAGCAACGATTACATAATAGCATACAATAATCTGATGTTATTAGTCATGTAAAGTTACCTCATGTTGATTTTGCAGGAATTTATGTGACTCCTCATGAACTCTGACCTCCTCTTTCAGCTGTTTCTGTAGAAGCTGGCAAAGAGATAAATGAAGACATGACTTGGACTACAGTTAAACTAAGGAAAGTGTAAGAGCAGTGGTCATCTGCTTATTTTAGACCACGCTAAGAGAGGTACATATCCTCTGAGCAGATGGGGACCAGAGATTAGGATGGAGGTCATAGCAGCATCCATTTCTGTGGGGTAGATGGGTAGGTGGCATTTACCCAGACTGAATAGATGGACTACAGGACTCACCTCTAGCTGGTCCCCCAGCTGTTTCTCACTCTGGCTGCTCTCTTTTTGTGTGAGTTGGAGCTGTAGCTCAGAGTTTTTCTCCAAAATCATCTTCCTGTGAGCCATCTGAGCCGACTGCTGATTCACCTTACGTGTCAGCTCTCTGGCGACCTCTTTCAAGTCCTGAGGGGAAAGTGCTGAAAGTGTTGGACCCCTTGGACTTTCAAAGACCTGTACACTAAAATGTTTGATTTTTTTTTTCTCAAATAAAGCATGACAACAGATTCTCACTCACCTCTAGTTTCTCAGTTTTCTGTTTGATCTCCTCTTGTTGTCTCAGTATATTTTGCTCTCTCTGCTTCAGCGCTCTCTTTGCCTCTCTTGGTGGAGAGACACTTGGATTATTATTATTATACAACCCAGACTTCATCCTTTCTTTCTTTTTCTCTTCTTCCACCCTTTTTTCTTCTACAGTGTAACACGAAATCACACCACATCTTGTTCAGAAATTTACTTTTCTAGTTAACTATTATTTACAGTTACAATTACAGTTAAGATTAGTATCATAAGTATGGTTTACAAATGATGCAGTGATAAACCTTTGCATTTTCTCAGCCTTCTTCTTCTGCTCCACTTCCTCCACAACCTGCAGCAGACAGCTGAAACTTTGCTTCTCCTCCAGCTCCAAATGCAGCTTGAAAACATGCTGCCAGATGTGTTGACTGCAGAGAGAGACACACAGACAAAATTAGGCAGAAAAGAGGTTGATGCAGCATAATGTTTGTTTGTCTGCACTACTCACCAGTCTCTTCTCAGCTTGGTCAGCCTGGTTCTCTCCTACACACACACAGTAATAGTAAAACATTATTCAAGTCTATTTATTCATCAGGTTACTTCATGAAATGTAGAATAACGTGGCATAGAACCATTCAGATTAAAGTAGCAGACAGATGTTCCTCTGGACTGTGAA
The DNA here is from genome assembly GCF_002260705.1 of Seriola dumerili. Taxonomy (NCBI): domain Eukaryota; kingdom Metazoa; phylum Chordata; class Actinopteri; order Carangiformes; family Carangidae; genus Seriola; species Seriola dumerili. Next base: position 2,385,306 of record NW_019174446.1, on the reverse strand, counting down.
CATGACAAACACAGTGAAGCTCACTTGTCCCCCTGCAGTGCCTTGCTCCCTGCTGATCTGCACAGTCAGACTATGTCCCAGTATGTCCAACTGGTCTAAACAGTCCTCCAGTACAGCTGCCAGTCTGAGACTCTGAATGTGGGATAAAGACATCCTGTGGAGAATGTGGGGCATAACAGAGAGTTTATTAAAATACCAGCGTGTTTAACACAAACATGTACCATATATTACAAGTTGGTTCTATCCCAAAACTCGAAAACAATGCCGAATTTACCAAAAGATGACAAATAAATCCATTAGTTTTCACACAGCAAGTACTTTCATCGATCATCAGGTTAGCATCACAGTAAGCGGTATTTACAATGGTGTCTGGTGCAGCTAACAGTTAAATGTAGCATGTTGCTAGCTAACTTTCTGTTGTTTCAATGGTGGGAAAAGACGATATCAGCTGTAACAGATAAAAACTTAGTTACCTTCTTCAGTTCCCTCCGTAACAGCAACTCTCACTCTTGGTCAATAACAGTTAATCCTTCAAAAGAAACTACTTTGTTTTTGTTAAATAAAAAACATAACAGTCGACAGTTTGCAAGTTGACATGTCACTATGGTAACGTTTGACAGCACCGAATCGTTTTTTTCGAGCAACTTTATTGATAACAGCTGCATTTTCTACTCGGTTTGTTTGCAGATAGTGGTAGATTGATTGATTGTTTCTGCTGACACCCAAGCTGTCTGAATGAGTTGGGCTTTACCTATGACTGCGCCATAACACACAGAACAAATATAATTTCCTCTGAGGCTGGAGGAAAAAGATAAATGCAGTCCCCAGGTTAGTTTTTTTCAAAGTCTTTAATGTTTGGTGTTTTTACTCTAACGTTGGCTTTGCTTATGTTTTCCTTCTTCACCTGATCAGAGATATCCCAGTTCTGCAATAAGTAAAACATCTTACATCATGATTTTTATATTCAGATTATCTGAATACATGCTTTTCATCTCACTTCCAATTGTTTTCCTTGCAGTGCTGCAGTTAAAAGACAGCAAGTGCACCTTTGAATCCTGCTTCCTTTGTAGTATGATCAGTTAGCTGAATTATGTTGATATACTAAGTTCTTTTACTTCAGATAAATGTGACACCTATCACTCAGTGATGAATTACAACTGTCACCTTTACCCAGACTCACTGTGTATTACAGTATGTGGCCTCAGATCAACTCCAGGTCTCCAGCACCTGGTAAATTAGAGGTATTGTCTATAGCGCCACTCCAGGGTCTCAGTCTGGATCCAGCCCTGATTTAAAGACCTCCACCAGCACCATCCTGATCTGTCTGGAGGAAAATCAGAAGCCATTCCAAGTGAATGAAAATCATTTTTGCATATTTTTAATGAAAGACAAAGAATATAGAGAGACATTGGGCAGGTATCTCATTTCTGTTTATTGTTGTAGTCATTATTTCTTGCAAACTCTGCAGGGAGTTACAGCTTGTAGGTAATACAGACTGAAGGTACAAGCTACACTGTAGTACATGCATGATGCTGCCAGTCACACTGTGAGGTTTTTTCTGTGGACTACTCCCCTTCATTCGGAGCTGAAACACACTGTCCCGGGATAGTTTCCCTCTCAGACACACAGATCTACAGCAGTCCCACTGTCAAGATATCATCAAAGCAACACACACCTGATCTACAAATAACCCGTTAGAAACAAAGTATGTACAGAAACAGTAGATGACTGTTCAACATGATTGTGACCATAAAAGGCAATTTTTAAGGCAGAAATATCTTGGGAGGAAGATGAGGAATGTGATGAAGAATAAATAGACCCAGGCCAATGAGACTGTGAATGATGAAGGGAAACCGTGAAGGCATTACATTAAGACTTGTTGTATGTGTTAAACATATGTTTTTTTAACTGTACATTAGTACAAAAACATCAAATGGGTTTTAGTATTACAAGTCAGGAATCTACTAAAGGAGTGAAGGAGTTAACATATGGGCGACTATATATCTATCAATGTAAAGGTACATTTAAAAAATATGGAGATATTTCATGCAAATTATTAAAAGGCAAGTCTGAAATATCCTTGACATGGTACTGTAGGTATTACTGATTTTATGCCTGCTTCTGTGCACATCTGACAGACATGAATGAAAAATAATTGTTACAAATGAACATGGTTGGTATGGTTAGTCAAGATAAGTGCTTCAAAGGCCATGAAAACCTTCTTTCTCAATCAGCCACTTACTACTTTGGTTGGGATCCTACATGAACACAGTGTTTGGTTATTTCTGTGTTTTTTTGTCATTTTGTTTTGTGCTTCTTTTGGTTTGAAGTGGACGGGGCTCTGTTGGAAACAGGTGATGTCACGTACTTTGATGCACCAATGAGGATTCAGCAACATATATCTGATGACAGTCATAGGGTTGTTTGCTTAAAGGGGACCTCCACTTGTTTTACACGTGAAGTTATGGGGAGCACTACTCATCTGATGATGTCATCAGGGTCTTTATATAGGGATCATGCATCAACAAATCACCTTAATGTCGCTGTCACTCAAATGTGATCAAATCACAACATACCACACCCACATAGTCCTGGTGATTAGATTAGAGTGAGTACATTAGCTGAGGGTGTTTATATATTTTCTTTTAAACAAACTTTGACTTTTAGCATTGCTTATATAGGCTTTTATATTCGATTTTAATGAGAAATTTCATCTGATTTGGAACCACATTTTCAGGGGCTTTGATAAGCAGGGGTTGGTGCAGTTTGTCATTTTGTTGTAAGTTCACTGCACACATCAAGGGGAAAGACTTACAGATGAGAAGTTATTATTTGGCACTAAATCTGCATGTAACAGACGATGTTTTTAAACATGATGCAAAAAAACAGATGAGATGAGGAAACAAAGACAACGCTTGCTTAAGATGAAACTGGGGTACAGCCTCATTAAGCATCGTAAGCAAAATAAAACTAAGGGTGACTTTTTATCGAACAATCATTTACTGTGCACACCCCTATGTAAAAAAGAAAATTTAAACCTTTACAAAACCTATAGTTTAATATTCCATAGTTTCTGTTGTAAACTGAGTGTCACCGTCAGTTTACAGCGTCATCTCTCTGTAGTCCTCGTGTCTCCTGCAGCGTCAAACACACCACATCAGTCCTTCTTCACTCTTGTGCTTATTGATTTGAATGTGAGTTGAGCTGGACCATGCTTTTGTGCCAGCAGAGAGAGAGAGGCGGGGGTTGGGGTCAGTCCACTTTGAGGCATTATTCTTGTCTCTTTAGTCAAAAGTCTGTGGCCAGAGATTAAAGGATCATCTATGACACCATAAAAAAAAGCAGAGGAGGAGCTGTACACGATGATCAGGACACAGCAACAAAACTACACTGTCCACGACCGAGGTTCACGTCAGCCATCCTGACAGCTTTATCTGACTGAAGTATACATGTACAGTAAGATCAGATCCAGTGAGTTTTTCTAATTGTGCAATTGGAGCTGAAAGCAGCCAGACAGACAGGGAGAGAAAGAGAGCGAGAGAGAGAGAGAGAGTTTCAGATTTCGTTGATTGTTCGTTCGGAGGGCCGGTAGTCCTCCCTTCCTTTAGGGGAGGACAAGTAGAAGGATTGGGTTTTGCGTTTTAAGCGAGCTCTCTTGGTGGCCAGTGACAGACTGTGCTTGCTGGAGGCAATAATGTCAGAGATGAACTTCTTACAGTCCACACACACCTCCATGCTGGCCCAGTCCTCTGTCAGCTCTGGGGGAAGCTCCAGTTCTTCATGAGACTTTAAAGAGCCGTGCTTTGAAAACCTATACAGAACAGAAACAGGAGGGGAAACAGAATAAATCAGTCAGACAGTGGTTTTATATTTTGTTTTTGTACATATTGTATTTTGTCTTAGTTTTCAAACCATCCAGTGTGTGGTCATGGGTAACCCAGACTACTGTTTGACTCATCAGAAACAAATGACTTACAGGGTCATACATAGTATGTTCTCACTAAACTGAAGTGATATGTAGAGGTACCACTACTGTACACTACATACCACTGTAGTATATTTGGTTTTGAGATATGTCCACTTCAGTACAAAGTGAATGAAATCTCTGTTGTTGGGCTCACAGCATTAAATTATTAAAATGTAATGGTTGTTTTACCAGCTCAACTCCACATACATTTATAACTGCTATCTGATTCTTAAGTGGCCAATCAGAATCAGCACCTGAGTTCCTATTGTGATAATAGCACTGTTCATCCACTAGATGTCAGTGACAGTGTGCTGATAGTCCAAAGATACACGCTGGATGAGGAGGGACAGGTTGTACTCAAACAGCAGCAGTCCTGGCTGAGGACTTTCACCTTTTCTGTGTGTTTTAGTAGTTTCTGCTCAGTTTTTGTGTATTAAATATAAGAATTTGCATATTTGAATTTTACTTACATTTATTTTTCTGTAATCTATGGGCTTTTTGTCTTGGGGGCCACTGTACAATTTCTCTGTACCAGTAATAATAATGAGCACAGCAACTTCTTTATCCAGATCAGAATGTAACATACACTGTCGTGAGTCTCAGTGATTGAGTAATTGTTAATTGAGTAATTGTGTTCGCAGCTCTTACTTGGACATGGTCTTCTGGATGCCGTGGCGCTGCGGGCTACTGGAGGATTTGTCAGATTTAGCAGCAGCTGCTGCTCCAGAAGCTTTTCCAGCTCCTTTAGACGCTGCTGTTGTTTCCACTTTCAAAGGGGGGGGCGCCGTGGCCCCTTCCTCTGCTGACGGGCCCGGCCCTCCAGCCACAGAGAGTCCTTGTCCTATAGCAGCCATGGCAGTTACCCTCTCCCTGGGGAGAGTGTTAGTCGAGCCAATGGAGTAGATGGGCAAACTGGAGTAAGGTTTGGATGGCAGCCGCATCTGTTAGAGGGGGAGGGTATGAGTGTAAATTAGAAGCATAATGATTACTGAGAAACAATACTGAGGCTAATCACCCTTTATTATAAAACCTTATATTCTCACTTCACAACTCACAGAGAGGCTGTTAGGCCATTTTAAATTTAATGTAAGCTATTAAATATGCTAATGTTCGTGAGATTGTTCTATACTGAGTCCTGGAAAATTCTTTCTTTTTATAGTGCCTCTATTTTTGGTCTGGACTCTCGTGATAGAGAGGAAACAGCCAGGAAGAAGTGTGAGTGTCGCATCTTTATCTACACAAGCGCTCTTAGAGAAAACATGAACCGTTTGAATGTCACCATATTTTTATTAGCTGACAAAACAACTGAGGAAGTAGGAGGCATGATCTCGTTTTTTTATTCTTTTAGACTTACCTTTTTGCAACACTGTGAACACACCGGCCTGCAAGGCAAAGAGAGAGAATGAATAGGAAGTGGTGAATTAAAGCATTTATACTTTCTTAGATAATCTAAATACAAATCATGCCAGTGATTAAGACAATGATGTTTTACTTTTTGCAAAACTGGCAGACGTAGGACCAGGTGAAAAAGGAAAACCTTTTGGTTCGACAACAGAAGCAAAGCTGCAAGAAAAAAGAGATGAAGAAAATATTAGAATCCATAATTTGATCCAATCAATTTATTAACACTAATAATCTCTTTCATTCTCTTTAACTCATGGCGGAGTCAAGAAAGGTTCAAACCTACATATTCAGTAATAGTGTTGCTACTGTAAGTGATGGCTGGTTACTGTATCTACTTGTTTTCTCGACATGATCCATATATAGTGCTGTAGAGGTTACCTTTCCTTTCTTCATGGCGTTGTAGATTTCTTTGTACTGCTGGAACTTCTCCAGCTCTGCCTTCACCAGCACCTGTCTGATGTGCATCACCTCCTCCACCGTCAGAGACAAACACTCCACAGGGAAACAGAACTCCTCCTACAACACACACACACACAAACAGTGAGTGGCCTTGGCAACAGAAGATTCCACACAGGACTCAGTATTTATCATTCAGTCCACAAGCAGCTGTCCTTCTGCACCTTTCAGAGCAGCCTGTGTGGGTCCAGGCAACATTAAGGTCATAAAAATGCCTCATTACTCACTGAAGACAAAGCTGGATTAAGATTCAGAGAGGGGCTACAATGTGCAAAGGAGTGATGGAGTGATGGGAGGACACGTTTCCAGCAGCGATGCAGGGAATCACAAACTGGGCACCGACTGTGTTGAAGGACTATTGCAACCTGATTGGAGAATTTAGTTAAATCATATATAATCGGTGCATTGTTCTACAATTTTTCATTGCTTTCTGTGCTATTTTCCCTTTACTACAGTTATTTTTCAGAGTACATATTCTGTAACAAAGACTGTCTCAATATTTTGAGATTCTGTCAGTGAATTAAAGCCATGTTCATCTGGTTTCCTTTGCTGGAATCTGTGCTTTGGAGGAGAGTGAACATTGGACTTATGTTGGACTTACTATCATACAGTGACCAGGGTTTGGTTGTACCAACTGTAAATGAATGCTCATGTTGCTCTCTGCCTGCTGGATGTGTAAATAAGCAATTGTCTGCTAATACATTTGCCATTACAACTTTATAGTTGAGTTATAGTATGTCAGTGTTGTGTTTACAGCTTGTTCCACTTCCCCCAAGTAGCGAAACTAAACGAACCAACTAAACTAAATGAAAAAAAATGTTCAAATTAAAATGAAATAAAAGTTTGTTGTTTTTACAAAGCCGTCTCATAATAGAAGGTTCACTGATTTTACTCCTACAGGGCAGTAACACACAGCCTGGGAAAACAGTTGTGTAATGTCTTATGAGCTTGTGAGAAGGGTCTCAAAAAGAGATGCTGCAGGTTCGGTTGCATTGGGCCTGTGTAAGAATCGAATGTAATAATCGAATGTATCTTCAGCCTTTCTAAATAGAAGTGCAATACTAAAGGCTCAGGCTCAGCTTCAGGTTCAGGTTACTGTCATTGCCACATGCTCCACATACACACAGGGAGATGAAATGTCATTGCTTGGATGTAAACAAAGTCCAGTGTCTTTTCTCCTCTTTTTCTCCGACTTGACATGTTGGTGGAATTTTACATTTACAGGACTGAAGTCACCAGGGATGATGAAAAGACTGTGCTGTGTGCTGTGTGTTGATCGCTGATGCCGCTGTACTGCTCTCACAGGTAAACTGTTAAAACAAACACAGCTGTGAACTCCCTCATCGGAAATTACAGCCGGCACTTCACGGCTGTACACTCCACCAGCGCAGAACAGGACAGTCTTTGAACACAACCACTGCTGGCCTCCTGTCTGAACACACCGACTGAGACTTTTCTTTAGTTTTATATTTCCTCTGCCCACTTGTTCATTGTTCATATTACTATTCAAAATAATTAACTGATTGTTCCATCTTTGCTATTTCTGTACTGTAATTGCTTGTTGCCTAACAGCAAACATACTCACTGAGCTGTTATCGGACAATTCATCCATCTCACTCTAATTAAAAGTGTAATAAATGAGCCCATTGAGGCTCAGAATAGAAAAGCTTTTGTTGAATCTGAATTCCTGCTGCTTTTAGTTTTACCTTCCAATTTCAATCATGAGCAAAGTGAGAAGTTGTTTTGAGGAGTTTTATGTTTTCTTACAATGGAAATACAACATGCTCAGTGAATGAAGGTGACACTGATCATGAAAAAGCCCTGATGTTATTGTATATTTGTCTTCTGGTCCTGTAAAGAGCCTTTTTAATAGTCACACATCATGAGTCACTGACTGCTGCTGTACAAGGTAATGAACTGTAATCCCTGCTCATCTCATGACTCCTGACAGCTACAGTACACTGCTTTGTTACCAAACCAGAGGCATGAAGGGGAAGAAGCATCAGACAACTTCAACTATATTTTTTTATACCTTCAGAAAAATGGTGAAAAAAGAAACTCAACAGTGTATTCAATATATGAAAACCATAGGTCTCGGGCACCCTGCTGGTCTAAGGATTTAAGGTGCCAACCAAGAACTGCAGTGTCCCCTGGTTCAAATCCGGCTGGAGAGCTTTGTTGCATGCTGTTCCCCATTTCTCTTTCCCATCATTTCCTGTCATCCCTCTTTTGAAAACCAGCTTATGAATTATTTTAAAGGACCCATATTGTATAAAGGTAGATGTCCATGTGTTGTTTGATTATAAAGCAGGTCTAGGTTCTATATTAATACTGTGAAAGATTTCAGACACTGAGCCTTAAAACCAGCCGTCAGGACTTCGGGAACTTTGTGATGTCACTACAAAAGCAGTCACCGCTCTCAGCCCCACCCACTTGGACCCACAATCCAACCTTACAGGATTTGGTTTCTCTGAGTGTTTTACCTGAACTCTGCTACATTTTTATTAGATCATTCAGAAAACAGTCAGCCAATCAGAAGAGAGGCTCAGATCCTCCTCTCTTCTGATTGGCTCATTCACCTGTTGTTACTTGAGCTCCAGAGAGAAGTCTGAGAGAAGATGTATAACTACACTGAGATGGTTTTTGGTTCTTAAAACCACAAATATATCTTCTGATCAACACTTCAAATAAAACACAGGAAAAGTGTAAAAAAGGCGACCTTTAAAAATGTGCAGTTTGGGGGGAAAATCAGAGGTTAAAACCTGAAATTTAATTAATAAACTAACAAATTATTTCTCCTATATTAGAGCAGATTTGATGTAATTTAGCTACTTGTGTTGGAGTGTTAAGATGTTATCCAAAGCAGTGAAGCGAATGATATTTGTCACTATGTGATCACAGTTCAGTCTGTACTCAGGCAGCAGCCTGCTCTACTGTAGGCGAATGGTCTCTAGTGAAGCAGGAAGCATTAGGAGAGGATGGGCAGCTACAGTTATGATCGCCTCGACGGACTGAGGACAGACTGGCAAACCTTGGCTGACTGTCTTCCACTGATGTAAACGCTTCTGCACAGAGCAAAAACTGCCTTCATCAACCCCAACGCAAACGCCTCGATAGGCTGGGAGCTCCGCAAAGGGTGGAGAGTGGAGGGAGAAGGGCGAAGGAGGAGGAGGAAGGGGATCCAGGGACGAAATGAGGCTACGGTCCGAACCTGAACGAGAGAAGATACAGATGTGTGTGTGTGTGTGTGTGTGTGTGTGGGAGGGAGGAAGAGAAGGGTCCCTGCAGTTTGACAGAGATAAAGTGAGCACACACAGTGGATTTGGTGATAGAAAGAGGACAGGAGCATAATCCAGGAAGAGGCACGTCACACAAACAAAAGGATAAGAGAGATGACTGTGTGTGTTTAGTTTCAATCCCTCCTAATTTCCTCTTCTGGCCAGATCCTGATGTTTCCCTTATCTACCCCGCTCTCCATGTCTCACTCTGTTTCTCTGTCTTATTAAGTTACTGGACAGAATCACTGTGACCAGGCCGGGATTAAAACCTTCCCAGGCTCCAGCCCCCTAAGGGAAGCTGAAGATTTTGTCTGATTATAATCACATTCATCATTTAAATCTTTTGTGCTTTTATAAACTGTTTTACATTCTTTTATCTTCTGATTTAAAAAAAAAAAATCAAATATGTTTTTTTGATGGTACATGAGGACATATGAGGAAGGAAAAGACATCTGACTCACCAGAGACTTGGAGCTCTGTTTGGACGGCGGCAGAAACTGTCGTACATTGGTCGGGGTTTCCTTCTCGATGGAGTGTCTCCTCTGGGGGGTCTGACGCCTCTCTGGCTGAGGTGTAGAGGAGATGGGCAGGAACATGGGGGGAGCTGGTGTTCACAGACAGAAGATAAGAGATGTACGAGAAGGAAAAGAGGGACGCTCAGATGGAAAGGGCTTAAGTATTTCAGATGTTAAACAGACACAAGAAAAACCAGCAAACAACATGGCAGGTGAGGCTGTGAGATTAAAACTAATCGATCACTCTCAGCGGGTGGTTTAGTTGAGCGGGCGACCGAGCTGTGACAGGGATGTAGAAATAATTCCTGACTCACTTTTCTTCCCCAGTGCAGACTCTGGGGATGTATCATCCATCAAAGATGTAGCCACACTGGAGCTGCTGGCTGACTTGCGCCCAACGAACTCATCCTGAACATGTGGAACATACAAGCAACTTTATCATCATTTGCTCTTTCGCACGCCAGATGCAATTCTCCAAATATCCCACCCACGCAATCCACACACACACACACACACACACACACACACACACACACACACACACACACACACACACACACACACACACACACACACACAAACAAACTCATACTGACATCGGAGTCAGAGCTGTCCAGTTCAGCGAGGCTGGGGGCCTTCAGGAGCCTTTTCCTCTGGGGTACAGACTGGGATCCGGAGGGCTCCAGTTTGGGAGATGCTGTTCCATTTGTGAGAGACAGAGAGCTGGAAGTCCTCCTGCCCATGTACGGACTAAACTCATCTGTACAGAGCCACACAAGAGAGTTATACAGACGCAGGGGGTAAAAACACTCGAAATGAATCTCAATTCCTCTCATGATTCCTTGCATCGTTAATCTGTTTGTATTTATCTAAATCTATCTTCATTGTCCTGTTCCCTCAAGAAAAAAGGGGAAACAGGTTCTTTTCTGATAATGTTGATAGTGACATGAAAAGATGCAATGAATCCTGCCACAGAAGACTGAGGTTTGAGATCCATCCCAAGGGAAACGAGGGGCGGAGGGGTGAGTTAAGTTGGTCTGAGGGGAGGCAAAGGAGCAGGCCGGTGTTACACACAGAGCATGGATTCCTCTTTAATGAAATATTTAGACTCTGAACTCCTAAAATAGGATTCTTTCTCCTGACAGCCTCCATGGTATTTTTTTTTTTTTGGTGGGGGGGGGGGCTAAATCCTTGAAACCAAATTCCCCAATTCACTAACCTGGTCATTTGTGCACTGACAGGAGTCATCAGTCCAAAGACAGAAATCAATCCATGATAACCAACCACCTACCAAGCTGCCTGACTCTAACTGTGATGTCTGGAAGCCCAAATTGAACAAAGAAAAAAACAAAAACAACAACTTGAAAAGAGGGTTTAGAGGGAGGGAGTGTGAGAAGAGGAGACAAGCAAGTGCTGCAATAGAGAGATAAAGAGCCACAGCTGATAGGATCTATAGGATCCTTTCAGTCTCTGTCAGCAACCTCATGAGCTCGTCCTCTCAACAGGAGCTGTGTTTCTGCTTCTAAACTGGAAGTGTTTCTCTACCACGTCAGATTCCTACACATAAACAAACCGGCCGTAATTAACTGTACACTCTACCTGCGTCTTGGCTATAGGCCTTAGCGTTCAAATGTTCAAATCGAGGAGATATTAGTTTACAGCCAGGGAGGAAGACAGACAAGGCCACTGGGTTAAAGGTGAACAAGGCCTTCTGAACCACAGCGGTGCTCATACTTTACCTAGTCCTGCACGGAACAAATCCTGAGGCATACTGCGAGTTTTGCCAAAACCTAAAAGGGGACACCTCCTTTATTAGGATAACTACAAAATCATTTGTGTGTACCGTTAGATCTCAATGATCTGTGGTGATCAGTGCATTGTTTTGTAATTCAGTGTGCATGTTTTAGCTGGATCCTTTTTTTGTTTGATATTTGCAGAAATACAATCATTCTTCTTCTTGCCGAGTTAGATGGGTCGATCGATATCACTCTCATGTCATGTGCATTAAGTATGAAGCTTGAGCCAGGAGGTGACCAGCCAGTGGAGATTTCAGGAGGTCAGAGGTGTTGGTAGGTGTAGGCCTATATATCTTTTATTTATACTTTAAACAGAGTCATTTCCAGGATTCATGCTAAGCTAAGCTAATCACCTCCTGGCTCTATTTTAAAGGGATAGTTGGGGTTATTTGACATGGGGTTATGTGAGATAGTCGTGCATACTCAGTGTGTTACCTGCAGTAGATTCAGATCAGCATGCTGCCAGTTAGGAGAGGCAGCCAGGAACATGGTACACTAACAGAGCGATGTGTTGCTGTGCACGGGGCCAGCAGAAAAAAAAGACATCCACTGAAACAATCCAATATCTGTTTATATGTACATTTCATGTACAATATTTTCAGCGGTTTATCTTCCTGTCAAAACAGCACTTTCCTTTGGTACTCCATTTTTCTCAACCGCTGAACTACCGTATTACTATGCACAAGCGCACCTACGGAGCGCACTGTACCATGTCGCAGCTGCAGGTCAGCTGAGAGAATAAAATGGGATCAGATGTTTTCATGGGAAGATGAAGCGCTGAAAATATTCTAAAGGAAACGTACATTTAAACGGATACAGGATTGTTTCAGTTTTTTAAAAGTGTCTAAAACACGTTTTTTCTGCTGGGCCCCGTGCACAGCAAAGTAACACACTAACTATGCATGACTACCTCACAATAACCCCACATCAAATACTATCCCTTTAATATTTACTGTAGAGCCAAGAGTGGTGTCAAACTTTTTTATCTAACTCTCAGCAATAAGTAAGTGTTGACGTGTTGACGTGTTGACGTGTTGACGTGTTGACGTTCCAGTTTTAGGGAATGAAAAAGACAAACAACAACCATCAAGCAAAAAAATGCACCCGGAAAGATCATAGTACGTCACCAAGAACTGTGTAACAACAGCACTTTAATCTCGTGAGATGAGTTTCTCCTTGAAGTCGTATTTTTCTCGTTCTCTTGTCGTTACAAGACAAGAGCTTTAATCATGGTCATTAAAGTGTTAGTGCGTATGTACACTCTCCCCATAAAGTACAGAGTGAAGGAGAATCAAACTGCTCCCTCTGTACAAGAGTGATGTTTTATAGAGGGAAGACTGTACACACACACACACTCACACTCAAATACATTATTGGACAGTAGGAATGAGTGAGCATGAGGTGATAAAGCTTGTGGTGTGATGAGAGACACGGGCTGCAGCAGGAGGGAAAGTGGAGCACAGCATTATTCTGATTTCTCTGCCACCTCAGAGAACATACAGTGAGTGTGTCCAGTGCTGTGCAGCACATGAGACTGCACATTGATCCTTCTGCACCCTGATGAAATTCTGCACAGACGCATTGAAGACCCTTTTGTATAAAGCTGATGACTCTTTAGGACACAAAGGAGGCAGTTCAGCTGTTCCTTTTCAGTCCTTGATCAGATGGCCGGCTGCTCAGCTCTACTTGAGATTCACATCACGGCAGTGTGTTTGAGGGATGGTGTACTTAGCAAAGGCGACACTTTTCCTGAGTGTCTAGAGATCAGCAGCAACAACCAGGGACAATCTTTCAGGAGTCACATGACGCTGTGCATTAGTTTGACAGGAGCTGGAGAAGGGAGCAGCTATATGAGCTGTTGACTCAACACTTCTAGATGCCTATCATTCAGTATGTTGTGAGCACCAAAATGATGTCCTATAGAGAAAGTGCGCTGAGGATAAGCTGTACTCAACGGGAATACAACTAAAGAGGAAGAAACAGTGATATTGTACATAAACCTCAGTTGGATTATGTTATATAATTTAAACCATCACTGGCCATTAATTCAGTATTTAAACACTGGCTTCTGTCCATAGTACCCAGAGCAGTGAAGCCCTTTAAATATCCCAATCCATCTGTGGGGCAATGTGATGTGTTTCAATCAGCCAGAGATGAGTTTAATCTCCTCCTTTAGGATAGCCAGATGCTAATGGGAAGTTAGGATCCCCTCCTCTGACAAAAACCATGGACAGTGAGTAGAATAAATGCAATAAGTCTGGCTCATGTAACTAAACAATAACTATCAGCTCGGTGTCTGTTATTTTGTGGAATAAAAACATGGAGAATAACTATTATTGCTCCAAAGAAGAACACATCAATAGCAACGCATTTTTGCTGCCCTAAAGTGAAAGAATTCAATGTCTTGTGTGCTGTAATTACATTAAATTGCTGGTTCACATGTTGATATGTACATATGAACATCGAAAGTGTTACTGGTTGCTCTTTAAATTATCTTTAAATAAAATTGTGTTTTTCTCTGACTATACATTGACTAGTAGTGAGAGTGTTGCTGATTTATGTAACATTATGTAAAAACAGTGGGTGTAATAAACTACAGCTTCAGCCTACACCTTTCCAACCGGTATTATGTTTTATTTCTCTGTGTAAGTACTTTTTTAAAGAGGAATAAGCTAAAATAAAAATTCACTGAAGTGTTTGATGCTGAGCCGGAGCCGAGGGACAGTAATATAAAGAAGGAATATTGTATTAAATAGACAGCACCTCTAGAAGGCACCCATTAGATTTGTCTCACTCTGAAAGACTCAAATTAGCTTCAAATGAACTTTTTTTTTTTTTACTCAGAACTATCAATTGTGTCGCCTATCTCTTACACCGTAAATTGCTTTGAGAAGGAATTTCTTCACAGCCACTGTGGACAGGATGAACAACTACAAAGACCAGCAAAATATAAACATGTCAGAATTATATTAGTATAGACTTATCATTTAATATTGCAAAACAAGAGACAACGTCATACTGCTGCACAATCCATCCCACAACAGCAGGTTTTTGAGGGGCGAATTACAAGTTAGATACTTTCAACATAGAGTAATACTTTCACTTTCTTTTTAGCTTTCTTGTCTTTTTTTTCAGCTCCTGAGAGCAATACCTGCCTCTTGAGCTACTCAGTGCTAAGCTAAGTTCAGCAGCTAGCCGCTAACTTTGTCAGTACATTGTGCATGGTGCATCTGGTACATGGTGCTGGGCAGGTAGCATATAATGGATTTATTAAAGCTTTTCCACTAAAAACAGCTGCTGCTGGAAGCAAGATAAAATATGATGATAAAATGATAAAAGTGTGTGTCCGGAAAACCAAAACAAAGAGCTGAAAGGTGCTAAAAAGCTTCATAGAGCCACATAGATAATTCTCTGTGGGTTCGTCACCCTACAAATGAATCACTCATTTGATCCATTGTCACATAAAGAAACAGCAAACAAAAAAACTTTTATCTAGATTTGTAAATTTTCATTTAATCTGTTAAATCATATTTTATGTAAATTGTATTTCCCAACTTTGAGGTCTAAATGCTAAAATTTGTCAATTGATTCTATTGAGCAGCATATAAAATTATCTTCCATGTGTATGTTTTAAATTGTAGAACATAAACTTCACTCAGTGCAACTCAAAATCCTGTGTATCCGACGTGTCCTCCCACTGACCTGTGTCTCACATCACCATGTTTCACCTCCACAGACCATAGCCAACCATCACCAACCACTGAAGCATGACATGAAATGTGTGTGCAGTGTGCTGATGTGTGTGTGCAGTGTGCGTCTGAGCCGGGAGAGCAGATGAGCAGCCACAACAGTGAGGAGAACAGAAAGGTAATAATAAAATAAATAAAAAGCCAGGTAAGCAGTGAAGGAAACTTTACCTGACGCGTCAAAACTGAAAGACATGCTAAGTGGCCGAATTACTGCAACGAGAAACAGTCATGGCATCGGGTGGTTATTGCTTTGATTAGGATGTAAATTAAAGCAAGACTTAGGACAAAAAAAAGGAAGTTATTTTCTTATACTTGGCAAGGAATGCAGGGGTATAACATGCTGATTGTCTGGTTTCAGATCACTGAGATCTGGGAGATAATAGGATTTCAAATAAACCACAGCCAATGGTGAGAGATTACTGTCATCCAGACACTGTAAAGGTTTTAGCATTGTTAGTGTTAGTGTTAATGGAATTGCAGACACTTAGCATTATTACTCATGTACAGCTTTCACTATATTGCAAACAATATAGTCAACAAAACAATAATAGGCATTAATTGCAACACAAATATGAAAAGTTAGGCAGCATTAGCTACAACAGCAAAGAGCAGAGGCACAAATAAGAGTGTAGTAAATAATAAATAATAAATAAATAATGAAGCTACAACATATTTCTCATCTGATTGTTGTTGATTTGCACATGATGTTCAGCAGTTTTGGAGGATCAGCTCCATACTTCAACTTTAATAAAACATATTTCAGAGTGAAGTATGGTTTCATGTGCAAGACAGTGTGTGTGTGTGTGTGTGTGTGTGTGTGTGTGTGTGTGTGTGTGTGTGTGTGTGTGTGCAGCAAAGGTGTAAAAAAAAACAAGAGCACAGATAAAGAGGAGCTTTCTTACCCAGCCTTCCCCTGCGGACCTGATCAGGAGACACCGGCCGAAGTTTCCTCTCCGCTTTGATTTCCTCCAGGATGCGCTCGTGCAGGGTGGGAGGAGGCTGAGTCTGCGGCTTCAGCTTGCGAGCTGACACCTGTAGCGCAGATGATGACGGGTGAAAGATCCGTAACGACAGAGAGTAATTAGTGTGAAAGAGAACAACTAGCACAAACAAACAGAGAGCCAGCAGCCCTGCTCCTCAACACCCCCTCATCTCCTTCAGAGGTCTGCTGAAACAGCACCCGATCGTTCTGATGAGAGATTCATATCAACAGAGAACTGATGAACGCAGCGTTTCACTGAGCTGCAACAGTCATGTTTTACCAACAGGCTACACTGGGTTTTTATAGAACTTCAGGAGACTGTCCTCCTGTTAAAACTACCCCCACCCCACCCCCCCACAGGTCGTCTGGGCAAGCAGCTGATTATGAACCATAGTTACGTTTTAATGTTAGGTGACATGTAGCATAGTAATTATGACGGGAGGAAGGAAAAGGAGGATGTTAGGTGACGTAGAGTGACAAAATCTGTGTTAGGGAGGAGGGCTGGGAGCGATGGGTCAATGAAACACAGGCCTTTAACACAGGAGACCGCTGTTTGTTTCCAGTGTAAAACCAAGTCAGCTTTCTTTTGTTATTCATGACCTTTCCTCAACAAAAAAATAACACCACAGCAGAGACAAATATATTGTTATAAGGCAATTTAGAAAAAATGTCACGCTCACTACATACTGTATCTATCTGAAGGTTCCTTTTTAAAATGTTTGTTCATGTAATGTAGTTGTGAAAAACATTTTTTAAACTCTCAAATCAACATTGACCTCAAAAATCCAATATTGATTGGGCTATAATTTTATGCCCTAGAAACTGTCTTGTAAGACAGACTATGTCCTGTATATTGTTTTTCTATGTGTTCTAATAGAAGCAGACTAGCTAATGGAAATTCTCCAACAATAAAAGTAAAGTAATAAAGTCAAAATAAATAAAACTACTCTGGTTTGTTTGTGTTAAATTGTTTTATACAGTATTGTGATCTCTGAGTTAGGGTGATGATTGCATAAACTACATCAGATTATTGATTGCTTATTGATTTAAAGACAGTGCACTGATCTATTTTTACCAGCCGAAGTTTTCATAGGCTGTGCAAGGATGGTGTCTGTCGTGATGTTTAAATCCACTGCCTTCAGTTGTACTCACAGGGTTGAGAGGTGGTCTGGACCTGATGAAATCCAGGATGACCTCATGAGCGCTCTTCTTTAACCTGGGTGGGATGTCTCCATTCACCTGAAACAACAGAGCAGGTTGTAAAACAGCATGACAACAGAGGAATGGCTTGATTCTTTAACTACTTTGTAATCACTTGTGTAGATAAAGCTCACAATGCACAAATAATGCTTTTTATTATTATTATTTTATTATTATTATATTTACTAAGTGGAGTTCATGACATTGATTTGATCGATTGTTTAGTCTGTTAAAAATAAAAAATGAAAAAACAACTGTGAAAAATGTTCTCAGTGTTGTATAACCAATAGTCCAAAGCCCAAAGATATTCAATTGACAATGATATAAAACAGTTAAAGGAAGCAAATACTGCAGCAGCTGTGTGATTAATGACTTATACAATTAACTGAATTGAATATTGAATTATTGAATTTCTGATAAATCTTTTATTGAACAACTACTTGATTAATTGACTGATTGTCTCAGCTCTACTGTCAACAGTGCCAAATGGCATATTGTAACACGCATGGCTTAGATGAATCCAAAACAGCCCATTACGTAGCACGATGTCCCATGATCATTTTGACTTTTCCAGCCACTACAAGTGAAATACTGGAGCCGCAAAGTGTCAAACTAAATGTCTAAAAATGATTGAAAACAGATCATCAGCCCAGCCTGCAATTACTATGCAACAGTGTTGTTTTCCAAGAAATTTCCCCTCAGACTGAAACAACAGTGCAGCACGTGGCATTCACACATCGGACACTCACCATGACTTTGCGCAGTTTGTACCGTTTGGACCTGATGTCGTCCATGAGCATCTCATAAGGAGTGAGCTGGTACTCGATTGGCAGAGGGTTGTACTGACGCTCCTGCACCTTCTTCAGCTTGACTCCTTCACGCAGGTCCCTCATGACCTGAACCCAGAATCGAGCCTGACGGAGGAAGCAAAGGGCAGCATGGGAAAGGAGACGTGGGAAATACCACGACCCTTTGAATATGAATTTATGTGGACAATAGCAATCATCTGTGATCTGACCTCTCTGTCTGAGTAAGGAGGGTTCGTCAAGGGGAGTGGTTCTTTTATCACTGCCTAGTTACAGTGGTAAATGCATTCATATAGATTTGATTTTTTTTCCCCCTGCCTGTTAGACTTTGATAAAAAAGAAATGATGAGTTAAAGCTGGAGGTCAGAGGTCAGGAGTCCTTTTGCCTACCCAGTCAGCGTTCTGCAGCTCGTTCAGGTCTCGGCCAGGCTCCTCTGACGACTCCTCCATTTTACGGAGGTTCTGGTGGAAAGAGACAGAGAGACAGTTTGGATATAGAAAAAAAATCAAAAACACAGTGAGAGAAGTCGGGGAGGAAGGAGGCTAAAAAGAAAAGAATGAAGATCCAGCACGTGGATCCACAAAGTCAAAAGTGTTCATACAGTTGAGCCTGTCATGTTGTGACCCTCACACTCTGGTGTCAGTTAGCCATAACTATAGACTGTAAATAAAGATGGATGCAGCCTTTGTGACGTCAGTCACAGGCTTCTGAAGAGCGGTTTTGAAGCTAAGAGTGAGCTGCTCCATCTTGGCAGTACCTGACTGCCAAATTCTCGGCTAATCCAAAAATGGGCAAAGAGGAGGGGTGTGTGTGGAGCTGAGGCAATTAGGCAGAATTAAAGCCTTAATAAAATGTAAACGAGAAAGTTTTATAAAAATTCACCCCATGCAGTTGTCATGAAGGAGGAAATTAGCTAAAGAGACCAAAACAGTTTTTTGTGCCAGGCTATAAACATGTTTATTTTTGCTGTAAAGTTGGACATTTTAACATGGGAGTCTACGGGGATTGACTCACTTTTGGAGCCAGACTCAAGCAGCCATTCGAAGAAGTGGCGTTTTTGGTACTTCCATGTTGACTGTTATTCCTACTATGACAAGTCAAAATGTCTGCTGTGATTAAGGCCTATTTGCAGATCAGCAGCTGTTAGCATGCTAACACACTAAGAGAGTGAACATGGTATATTACTTACTAAACACTAGCATGTAAGCACTGTGGTTGTGATTTAGCAAAGCAACCTCCACTGTCTTTCCAACTAATATAATTTTTTCAATGGGTTTCAAAGAATCAAATTTTGACTTTTAATCTTCTATTTTTTAATAAGCACTTCAACTGTACAGAGCTGCTAGCTAGTTCCAGTACAACCGGTATCAGCCCTTTAAGAAGGAAAGAAAAAAGAAAAAACATAACACAAATTCACATTTTCTGTGAGGACATGTCCCTGTTTTCAGGCATTCAACAGTAAACCCAGCTGCTCCACTCTGACACCTGTGTGAACCTGCACAACGTGAGGCCATTAGACTGTGGTACAACACTGTCGGCCTGAGTGACAACCGGTCTGTGGGAAGCATTCCTCTGCTCCTGCTCTCATAGTTCACGGAGGATAATGTCAATGTGTGTGTGTGTGTGTCTGTGTGAGAGAGAGAGATGGAGAGGGAAACAAAATGCAAGTGTGAAAGCATTTTAAAGCAGCAGGCAGACAGAAAATATGTTCACTGTGGTTAATATCTGGGGTGTTCTTATCACGTCACAGCCGAGGAGAGTTTGATAAGACAATCACGGGAGTCTGACCTCAAAGTTAAGACCTCAGCCCACTGGGGAAATCACAATTCACCATCATCCTGCCAGAGAAAAGCTGCCTCCACTGGACTGCAGGCTCAATGCATCAGTTACATAATGTCACTCGCAACATAATGCATTTTGCTGCATCATAACTCTGCATGCCTACAGTGTATATACAGTAGTCCATTTACACAAGGTAACCCTGAAGTGCTTAATTACTTATAACAGCCCATCAAATTAAAACACTGCTAACACAGCCAGCCATGAGTGTAAAGAGAGATTAGCTCATCTGCTTTTAAACACCATTATCTCATTGGTATGAGCAGCATGACTCCACATCACATCAAAGTCGCATATTTCCATTTCAAAAGGTTGATTGAGAAGTGTTCTCTGTGCATTTTAATTAAAACAACCCTCGTGTGGACAAAACCAACCGTCATACTGCTACAAGTCCTCATGGATAATTAGGGCAATTACCAACAGCCTCATTTTTTTTCTCGATGGTAACTCTGCTCTCTTTGTTATTTGTTTTTAGCTCAACAGAGCCTATCCGTGAGCAAACAGGAGCCTGAGTTGTTTCTGTGAATCGCCGATAATTCAACTGCTTTTCAGTGAATCTCCAGCAGCAGGAGGCGAGTCTGCGGAGGGACAAAGCTACTCTCTGGCTCGTAGTGGTGGACGGACAAAGACGGTCCCATGTGCCATACAGACAGGGAGGTGGGGGCCCATTTCACTCCTGGGTGTCTCACACACCACACACACACACACACACACACAGACACACACTTATATATATATGTAGATTCACACACAGAGACACACACGGCACAGACTCACATAGATATATGAACAGACTGGCGAAATCACACGACAGATACGCACCCACACGTCCTGCTCACACTGAGTTCATCCATGCATTCATGAATATGTAATCAGACAAACAGTCACATGCAGATGCACACACACACACACACACACACACACACACACACATACACACACGCACATTCTGCTCTAAATGACCATGCCTCACATTCACCAGTTCCCCATGAGGCTTGACAACAGTTTACTCTTCCATATGTGTTAATGATGAGGTCACATGTACTTTGTGCATTTAGCATCTGGACGCAATTCTGATTTTTATATATATATATATATTTTTTTTTTTTTTTTTTTTTTTTTTTTTTTCCCCCACCTTGTGTGTGTTTGCACTTCCAGATGGCAAGTTTTTACCCAAATGCTATTAGAGTACTTAACTGCTGAATATCAGGAGAATAAGCACAACCCCATCCTATAACATGCAGTAATACCCTGATCATGTGCAATATTATCTGTGCAATTCACCTATGTGCAATAATAACTGAGTACATGGACTCACTCTGCTTTTATACAATTCATTGTTTGTTTTTATTTATTTATACAGATTGTAATGTGTCTGCTGTAGTTTTTGTTACTGTATGTAGTTATGTTTACTGTGTGCATTGCTGTATGTACCTCTGGAGACACATCATTTCATTGTACACTGTGCAGTGACAATAAAGGCATTGAATTATTGCATTTGCAGACAAAAGACCGACGTAGCCATCAGTAAAGCTATGGTGGCTAAAATGGGGAATAAGATGCAACAGAAAAAGTAGGATAGAATAATTATAATCATCATACAGTGTTTCATGAAGGTCCAAACAAAGAAAACCATTTCATCCAGGATTTTCTATCTTTGTACTCCTGCTGGTAGATTGTTCACAAGTTACCTCATTTTAAATTCTTATGAGAAATAATGAAATCTATTTTAAGAAGTGCTCTATAAAATGACAGACATAGTGATGTTGATCACTTCTTTACTTTCTGGGGTTAAAAAAGTTGCTGTCCCCACATATCCTCCTTTTTAAGCTTCTTTCTCAGCCCTCTCCGCCTCCTGCAGTAAGAGTCCACTCTCTCCTCTCTATTTTCTAGCAGAGAGTTATGTAACCAACCAAATCCCCTTTCTTCATTCAGATGCATTACACACACTAAAAGGGCAGCAGCAACAGTAGTGCATGGCAGGAAGGAACCCTGAGGTGGAAGACACACACACACACACACACACACACACACACACACACACACACACACACACACACACTCCTCACGGGAAATGTTCCAACCCACAGCTGAGCTCCAAAATGTTTCTGGGGGAAAACAAAGGCCAGAATGACTCCTGCACTTTAGAGGAAGAGCAAATGAGTAAATAATGTATCTGTGATGAAAGAATCACACGATCAAGTCTACATATATATATATATATATATATATATTCATTTTCCCCTCATTTTCAAATCTTTCCATCAAGTGGAAAACAATGACTATGATGCATTCCACCCATTTAAATTCTTTATTCTCCATTATCTGCAAATGAAGCCTGAAAGTGATTTTGTACAGAAAATCACCTGCTTAGCCCCTTTGTTGAATATGGACACATGATCCATAACAGACAGCATGCCACTAATGCATCGAGGGGGCATTAATCCTCTGTGGTATGTCGGCAAGTTGGAAATAGGACCCTCGCACATGACTATTTTTCCTCATGCTTGTCTGGATATCTCCTCTGAGAGCCTGAACTCAGCAGTTCTGACAGAGTGAGAGTCAGCATGTCTCCAGATATTGTCATCTCTGTCTGTCATGCACAGCAAACACGTCACTCCCTCTTCACTGTGGCCCAGTTCAACCTGTCTGCCCGCAGGGTGTTAGGACATTACAACACTTGGCCAGTTTTGTATCAAAGCTGCTGAATGCTTGCTTTTTGTGATAATGCTCACCATTGCCAAGTTATACCACTTTCCAAAAAAAAAAAATAGAAAAAAAGTACACTTATATGTTCCATTTTGCAAAAAAGTAAAACCCTAGCATATTTAATTTCCTTTCATTCCCAACAAAGTCAAAATAATGTTAAATTGGTATCTGTATCGATTTGTTTAATCGTGTACCACAATTTAAACCTGATCTTCATGGGACTTCCAATGTGCACCACCAGTGTTCACATTAATAAAACCCTGATACAGAGACAGAAACGTTGTCCTCTACATATGGCAAAGTGAAGCTTTATGACCCATGGCACAAGTGAAAGTTGTCCTGTTGACATAACTATTTATGAGTGAACACCCTAACCCCTTTTCTGACTCCCTCTCTTCTGCTAATAACCTCCGTACAATACAGTACAATGTACTGGAGAGACAATAACATGCAGGCGGAGGCTCAGTTCAAAGTTTCAAATTAACTTAAATAACACAAATTGATATTATCATAAAATAAATTTAATTACAACACCTTTGAAACCTGTTTTTATCTGCTACATATTAAGCATCTGGTGCTGGCTTAATGAATTGTGATTAGCTGTGATGGCTGGACACAGATGTTGCCTCCACTCTCACCTTTGTACATTTTTTAATGGTGGTGGAGATTCTGGCAAATCACTGCACCACTGACATCATTTCTGTAGTTTGCTTTAAATTCATTCAATCAAACATCTTAATTTTGTACTAAAATTTTCACATTAATATTAAAGTGGAATTGGCATGTATTAAGTAACTTAAGGGGATGAAACCATGAATATAAGTAAAGCCTTTAATTTTTCTGCTAATGCCCCTGACTGGAGCCTTTAATAGCTTATGGTTCATTTATGTAGCCAAGTCCCTTGTCCTGCAAATGAAGAATTGAATTCAGAGATTTAAGGGGTGCTGGATTTACATTAAGCAATCTATTAAGGATTATAGACCTGAGTTTCTACTCAGTGCAAACCATCTAAGACATGCGTCACGCTATGTCCACTTTTTCCTACATGTCATAATCAATGAGTGATGCAATAAAACAATGAGAATAAGATGTTAGTGAAAGCTGTAAGTCACTTATTGAGTGTTTTGTCATACCATGAGTGAACTGACGTGTCCATTCATTTCTTTATCCACAGTCATTACCATGGATGCCTTTCAGAATCAGCTGTGCCACACAGGAAACATGGCTGTCTGTCTGACTGGCTGTCCGCATGTCTCTGCTGTGTCTATGCCTATGACACGCTCATGTCCAGCCCCTCCTCTGTAAGTGATGGTTTATTACTGAGGAAAGGGAACGATGGCTCACTCAGTTGTGACTGTTATGCTCTGCTGATTTCCTCACTTGAACCCTTAATACACCAAAGCGGAGTGAATACTGTAGTCACTTAGACTGGTTTATAGGTATTACATAAGAGTTGTTTTCTTTGTTAAAGGCTTAGAGTTGAATACTATTATATCTATGATTTTCAACTATTGGAATAAAGCAGTCCCACAGTGCTAACATTGGCCCAGTCAGTGGTCCCACACAGAGTGAAAGTCATGTTGATTAGTGGGGGTTTGTGGGGCACGTAAGGCCACAGTGCTAAATCTCCTGAGGTGATGCCTTGCCCCGTCTTTCACAGGCTGCATAACGGTCAGTGATCATCTCATAACCCTTTACTAAAGGGGAGCCCCATAACCCATATGCAGTAAGTTCGGTTTGTCTTTTAATTAATTAATTAATTAATAATTAGTATGTGTAATTAACACATTACTGATGGTTAAAACTGCTATCAATGTCTGAAAAAAAGAGCTCTATGAGCCGACACGATGATGATGATGACGATGATGATGACGATGATGATGATGATGATAAGGACCCACCTCTTTGGCACTCTTGATCTTCTCCAGGAAAGTGCGTAGCTCCCTGGTTTCTGTGTACAGAGCCCGGCACACTGCCTGGTAGTGACTGGGGGCGTCTGACAGACTGGGTAGATGAACTGTACACAGCTACAGGGACGACAGTGAAACACAGAGAAAGAGACATTTTCAGTGCAGTTACAGTTCACACAGCTGCATCTATTACACTTGACACAGAGGTGATGGGGGGAACTTCACAAAGTGCAATGCATGGCCATCAATATCCATGTTATTTTGATATTACAATCACATACCCGTCAAAGGGATTTCAGGTTATGTAGAGCACCCTCTGGCAGCCATGTTTGATGATCTCAGTGCTTTGTCACTGCTATCTGTGAACAGTTTTCTAAATGTATGATGTGACATATTTACATTTTAAAACACTGGGTGCTGGTGCTGTGACAAGTTCGCTAGTTAGACATGGTATTTGTTTAGGCAACTATCAGCGCTCGATTGACAGGTCCAATCTCCACACTAGAAATGAGCCAATCTCATAGAAGCCAGCATGATGCGATGTGTGATTGCTCAGGTTAATTTGCATGCTTCCTTGTTAGCTGACAATGCTAAAAACACAAACTGTCGGTCAAATGAGGCTGCTGTTCTCCAGCAATGACTCAGATTGCTTTGGATAGAGCAAAAGAGACTGCAGGGCAGTTTCTGTAACACAAAAACCTAAATTTAGGAATAAATAGAAGTGATCAGACTGTTGATTCAGAGCTCTCAGTCTACACCAACACCACAAAAAACCCTTCTCAGGTAACTTATCAAGGTTTTTTTTTATAGTCAGGGCTAAATTTGCACTTCACCACGTCGCCTCTGCACCTCCATGAGACAGAGACGTCAAACTGCGAAGCCTTTCCGGGATCTCAGTGACATAGCATAAAGGCAAAATACCCAAAAACATTTGCAGACATTTGTAAACAACTGTTTTGGACTGCTGAGTACAATTCACAAGACCGCTATGCCTGAGGTCAGCCGTACACACCAAGAGCAATGACAGACTACGTCCTTGTCTCTCTCAGAGAGAAGCTGGGTTAATGCTCGGCATGCTCTTGGCATCTTTTTGTCTAGACGGCATTCCAGTTAGAGAGAATTTGACTAAACACAGTTAATAACAGACAGCCTTCTCTCCTGAAGATTACCCTGCCATCATCACATCATAGGTGTGGGAAAATGTTGTATCCAGGGTAAATCAATATGCTATCTTACCTCACACGGAAATGCAAACGGATACATTAACTGAATAAATGTGGCACGGAGTTAAAAACAATTTACTGTGTCAACCAGGGACAGTACAGTAGGACAAAAGGTAAAGTGAGGGAGCACAGAGAGTGAATGGACTGGGGGTAAAAATACAGTGACAACAATTCAAACTGACAGCTCTGTAGCCACTGGGCCAGCCAGACAGCCACACTGCTCTGAAGCATCTCCCTGGAGAGCAGAGTTGGTGTGTCTGACTGGGTATGTGGTCATTATGTAAACCGTATGAGGCCATGTGAGGAATGACACACTGACTCTCTGCTCTGCTGAACAACAGATACATGACGCTTTACCAAGGATGAGGCTGGTTCAGAGTTCAGTGTTTAGCATTTTCATTTTCTCACACACAACTTTTCCTGAACAGTCGACCTCTGACATTATCTGTTCCTGGAGTCCGTAAGTGGATTATGGTTCCCCAGCAACTGTATTTCTATTTAAAGCTACTTTTACTTCTACTCCACCACATCACAGAAAAATATTTAGTTACTATTTTTGTCCAAAACATATAATGAAATTACTATATATGATACATTGTTATGTAATATATATTCAACAGAATAAAGTAGTTCAAATTAACTCAACTTCAACCAGATAAAACATTTACAAGCTTACAAGTTAAATTGTCAGTAACAACACATTCAGCAAGCATGAAGCATCATTAGCATTCATATCTTGGCTCTTGGCACAACAAAGTAATGATCTCATGTCTCTTCCTCAGCTACTGTACCCACCTTGAGGATATCTCTGTAGCCGTGAACACTGGAGATGTCGTCAGGGTCATCCTCCACCTCATCCTCTTCCTCTGTGGCCTCATAACCTTCGTCGGGGCAGGCATCCCTTGTGGCCTCGGCCATGTTGGTCATGAGGTCGATGAGCTGCTCCAGAGGAGGGCTGAGCTCCCTCTCCTCATTCTCCTTCAGCCCGTAGTCCAGAGCCTTGTAGATCATGATGCCCAAAGACTCAATTACCTGAGAGAGAACAAGAGACAACCAAAAACTAGAATTACTGTCTCATGGTTGTATCCCTCCGCCACTCAGACTAGTTTCAGGTTAGATCCCTGTTTATCCAGAGTCAAATAAGTCCAAGGGAATGTTTGTGCCAAATTTGAAAAAGGTCCTTCAAGGCGTTACAGAGATATTGCATTCACAAGGCCAAAACCACGATTTGTGAGGTCACTGTGACCTTGACCCTTGACCTTCGACCGCCAAAATCTAATCATTTCATCCTTGAGACCTAGTGAAGGTTTGTGCCAAATTTGAAGTTGGCACAAACCTTCCTCCTTGTGTCCACGAGAATGGGACGGATGGACGGACCACCCGAAAACAATATGCCTCCAGCTCTGGGCGTCGCCGGTGCAGAGGAATAAAAACACCTTAACATGATCTGCACTCGCTCTGTGCTCCTTCCATCTGCAGATATAACCATGTTAATAACTTACAATATGCATGAATAATAAGAAAACAATACATTCACTTGTGTAGAAAACATCCTTTGTTGTGTCTTCTACCTAGTTCTGCTGTTAAAAACAAATGTGGATTTGTGTCTTTGTTATGCAACATGACCCTATTTTGTTTGCAAAGCCTGCGCTGAACAGCTGTAATATGGTGACCTCATGACTCAACCTTTGACGAGCGAGCACCCTCCCTCTGTTATTCATACACACACACACACACACACACACACGCACACTCACTGGCCTTTGACTGGCTGACCCGGGGAGCAGATTACTGATTGTAGATCATGTGATTAACTGACGCATGAAGGAAAACACTGTCATCACATCATACATGTCCTTGTGTGGACACAGTCAGTCTTTTAAAGCACAAAAGAGTTCAGAGCATTTAGAACGGTGAAAGAAGATAACGGATCATCAACCATTTGTTTAGTGACTAAGACTGATCCTAGTTTTTCAAGATATCACAGCTTAAAATAATCTCGACCAAAGGTTTTGCCATTAAAAAGTCACCCCTGTAGACCTGAAGGGTGCCTATCATACGTTGATTTGTATACTGTAACAAAGAGGCTAAAAACCTCAAATCCACTTCCCTGCCGGTTGTTATGAACCTTTTGATACTTCATTTCAACTGTGAAGTCTTCAAGCTGATCCCACAGTGTTAGATTTAGAGAGCTGATGATTTGAACCTGCATTAATTGACCTTTTGGCCAGTTAAGGTCAGTGCAAGTGCTGAGAGCAAAGCACTGACATATTATGGTATAAAGATGAACAGTTTCTTATTCACACATCCAGCAGACGGAGAGCAACATTAGCTTTCATTTGGAGTCATATTTCTGGCAACACAACAAATTACAAGTTCAATATTCCCTCTCCTCTCCATCAACTTCTGAGGGAAATATCTGTACACAGTATACACTGTCAACAGGATGACAGAGCAGTTTCTAAATTAAAACCATTTTCTGATAACAGTGCAAGGTTTTTTTTTTTTACGTTTAAGTACAAAGACAACTTGGTTAGGTTTTGGGAATGATCCTGGGTTAAAATAAATACTTGGTTACAGGGTTAAGAGGAATTCATCATCATGGCTTCAATAATAACCACTTGGTTATACTTATGGCAACATGTCCTCCAACCTAAAAGAACCATACAGGTTGTTTGCCCCAACCCTCTGGAGCATCTGCTGAATTAACGCCCCTAGAAACACAAAAGGCAACGCTGACTGTTGGTTTGACAGAGGAAACAAACACAGGTCTCCAGTCCAGTCCTCCTCCATATGTGGACTTAGTTGCTCCATAACATCACCTGACTTCCTCCTTTGCTCCCGTCGTAATTACTACAGACACCAGAGGGCTTTGTCACTGGAACGTAAACACAACCACTTTTATTAACAATAAAACGTAGCTATGAGTCATAATAAGCTGCGTGAGTGTATTACATGGGAGGAATGTCTTGTTGATGACCCATCCATCCACCCTAATGCCCTCTCTGTGATCTTTTGTTTCTCTACAGCAACGTCACCCAACTTCCTCTTTTTCTACTGACAGAGAGCTGTCATAATTACTCCATAAATACTCCAACCTCTGGAGGCCTTAGTCACCTGACAAATGCTCAAAGACTCCATAGACCTGAGAAGAACTGCGAGGTCAGGTGACAGCGACACACTTCACATAGTCGTTTGAACAACTGTTAATATAAAAACAATGACTGCAGCAGCTTGCGGTCATGTTGGTGTGAGCTCAACTTTTACCTGATACTTTTAATGCAGCCATTTTGCTGTAACTCATCACAGGAATCATTATAAACACAATAACACACACATTCAAACACATTTAACCAAGCTGTTGACAGCAAAAAGACATTCAATAGCACAATATAAGATATCGACAAATATATTTTACTTTCCAGACAGCTTCAATATACACATATAAAAATAAACATATATTCAAATAGAAGATTTCAGGATTGCAGAATATAACATTGGTCTATTCGGCTGGTCAAATAAAGGAATCGTATAGAAAACAATGCTGTTGGTTTTTTTTACATGCAGCATTAAAGAGTCGCCTAAGCCACAGCTTTTCCTTCACGATCTTTGTGGTGAAATGTCTGGGAAACAGAGTTTGATGGTCTCTCATATGGAGCTTTCAACCAGCACTTCAACGCACCAACCCTCACTGCTTTCAGTACGACCTGACCTTTAAAGAGCGATCCCTGAATGTTCATTGTGAAGTGGTAACTATGGGAAAATGTTTGGCCACAATGTTAAATATGCTAAACGCATGAGATTTGTAGATAAGAATTTATGGTTTGATTCCGTAGATGCACGTACGTCACGAGATGCCGTGCTCAGCTATAGCTCTCAGTCTGTCCTGGAGCTGGAGAGTCATGGTGGGTAAAGACAGCAATGCCAAAGCCAAGACAAAAGACAAGAGTGGGAAATCGCACAGGGGATTATTCTGCAGCCCTGAGCACAGAGAAAAGACTAAGAAGGAGGGAGACAGTATATGAACCACAGAGAGAAGAGAGACTGTGAGAAAGAGGGAATGAGGGGAGAAATGTAAGGATCAGTGACAGATGTGGATCAGGAGACAGAAACAAAGAGGCAGTGAATGAGATGTTGAGAGTCAATGGGTGGATCAGAGAGGTCAAGGGTGTGTGTGTGTGTGTGTGTGTGTGTGTGTGTGTGTGTGTGTGTGTGTGTGTGTGTGTGTGTGTGTGTGTGTGTGTGTATGTGTGTAGAGATGAAGATCAAGGGCAGATCAATGGACACTCACGGAGGGAGGAGGAGTCATATGAGAGATCAGTCTCCTGTGTTTCCTCAGGCGGGAACGGGTGACTGTGACCTCTTTGTCCGAGCTCCACCACACCCACCACTGATATATGACACCCCCACATCCCCACACCCCACCCAACAACAACAACAAAAAAAAAATGCCAACACCCTCCTCCTGGGACCTGCTATAACCTCAGGCTATCACTGAGAAGCTCTTCAGCAGACGGCGTCTACATGTATAAGATGTGACAGATATGGATTGTGCTGCCCTGCCCAGCAGCTAATGCTTATATGTGTGAGCTATGTGGATTTTCAAGTTCCTGATCTGCAGCTTTACTTGTCCATCTGAACTGGTCACACCTTCAGGAATTCAGTCAATAGTTAAAAACAGCATCTAATCTGACAAAAGACATTAAATGGAGCTGATGAGTTTGACAAATTTACCAAGTGATGAAGTGCCGCACATTAAACTTTCAACTCTAAACAGATTAAATGCATCAGGAGGATAAGGTGTCTCATCCCTTTACTTAACTGCCAAAGGAGATGTCTCACGTCTTCACAAATTTATATTAGAATATAAACAATTAACCCTTCGTTGAGTTGTCATCCTTTAAAATAGCTATCAAATATGAATTTGGTTCAAGATAATTATAAATTCATTTCGATTCGACTTGGTGATGGGAGGTTTAGTTCAATGTACAGTTTGTTTCTTTCGCTTACAACTGGCATCTACTATATGTGTGTCATATAGAGCTGATTAGTCAATAAAAAGAAAATTAATCAAATCTGCAGCTACTTTGTCAATCAATTAATCATTTCAGTCACTTTCCAAGCAACAATGCTGGTTCCAGATTTTGAAAAGTTGAGGATTTGCTGCTTTTCTTTGTGACATATGATGGTAAATGAAATCTCTCTGGGTTTTGGACAAAACAAGACGTTTGAACACAGACTAAACAATCAATTCATTAATCAACAGATTAATCAACAATGAAAATCATCTTTAAACCTTTAATACCACGTGTCTGCATGTATTCATTTGTGTTCATGCTCGTCCGCTGAACAGTTATTGGAAGTGGATTTTATATAACATATTGATGATTGATTGATTGATATATAATTACGAAAAAAAAAGTAATGGGAACAATGCACCATGCTTTAATCTTCACTATTCTATTCATTCATGACAAAAAGGCATGAAACAGAGATTGTCTGTGTTGTTGCTGTCGGTCACATCTGAATGAGCCTGATGGAGTCATTTCTTACACATTAACTGCAAACTATGACTGATTTCAGTCGCTGTGGCTGTGAGACATCCGAACAAACATGTCTCCATTCTTTTTTCAAAATCTCCCTGACTGGTTCCCAGGCCTCCGAGCGACCAAGCAGAATGATGGGATGGAGAAGAGGAAGGGGCAGAGAGAGGAGGACAAAAAAGAAGGAGAAGGAAAAAAAAAAAGGATGAAGATGTCAGCGATCGCAGGAAACAGCAACATCAAAGAGCTTGGCTTGGATTTCAGCATTTCTGTCACGGAGAGGAGGCACGCTGCTCAAAAGGACAAAATAAACCATTGTGACGAAATGTTTTTACATTTTCCCCAAGAGCCAATTAATCCCTGTTGTCCTGCAAACACCTCGTAACCTCACATTAACTTTTCATTAGGCTCAATGATTATCATGATTAGACAGATGGGGTTAAGAGCCAAATCTTGTTGAAACAAAAGTACTAATTTAACCACGGTGGCCCAGAAGGGTCAACACACTACAAAAGCCACAACACAAATACAAAACAACAACGCAAATACAAATAAAGCCACAACACAAATACAAAACAACAACGCAAATACAAATAAAGCCACAACACAAATACAAATGTCACAAGACTTTTGCATTCGTGTTGTGGTTTTTGTTTTTGTGTTGACCCTTCTGGGCCCTTTACAAAAATATCATTAAGTAAACCATTTATAAATACATTTATTAATTCATGAATAATATTCCTGCTCAGTTAACACAAGTGTGACGGCAGTGGAAACACACTGTATGCCATGATGGTAAATGCAGTTATAACTTTGCTTAGTTATCTGCTGGCTGGCAGATAATTCTTCCTCAGTTACACACAAAGACAGCACTAGCAGTCCAGTGTGTTACATAACAAACTGTAGTCATTCATAAAGGGACACATGCATGTTATGTTCAGGTGTCAAGGTTGGATTTGTACAACATGACCTCAGGTATGAAGATCGCACAGCAGCAGGATATGATATGGCGCCAGAGCTTCATGTTGACGAGAGCACGTGTAACATCTATAGCCTTTGTCCTCGTTAAGAACATTACACGTGATGTAATAGGGCCCTCTGGGTTCGTATGGCCAGGTGTCTGCTACCACATTCACTGTTTACAACGTACAGCTTTCTACAGTGTTAAGTCCAATATAAGAGTGCATCAAAGTCCAAAGTGACATCTTTGGGGAATTATGTTTATGTTTTCTTGCTGAGCGTCAGATGAAAAACTTGATACCAGTCTCATGTCAGAAGCTGGAGCCAGCAGCACATTAGCACAGCTTAGCACAAAGACTTGAAATTGGGGTAAAAAGCTGGATTGGCTCTGTCCAAAGAAAACAAAATCCAACAACCCGCACTTCTCAAGCTCACTAATTAACAAATACCAAAATGTAAAAACAACAATTTGTGGATTTACAGGGTGATATACTCCGCACTATTTCTTAGCTGGGAACAGAAGTCAAGTCATATCGACCAGACGGATTCAGACTGGTATCAGTCTTTTCATTTATTTCCCAAAATGTTGAACTTTTGAAACGTTTCTTTAAATTAAACTGTTTGTTTGTTTTTTGAGCCGACCAGCATTTAAAAACCTAAATATAATCAATCAAAAATGATATTAAAAAGAAAACAATGTCAAATCCTCACATTGGAGAAGCTTGGACCAGTTTAGAAAACTTTCTTGATAAAAGATTTAAAAGATTAGTCACTCCATTAATCAACTAATCAGCTCATCGTTAGCGCATTTAGTTACCAATACACATGATGAAATCCAGCTTTGGAGTATTTTACAGGTTTAATGAGAGGGCTGAGAGAAGTAGATCCACGACTGAATGATGGATAAGACAGAGACAAGTTTGTGACATTGTCTGTGTGAGGAAGGGCAGGGAGGATCACACATGGCAGACTGGCAGTAAAGACGCCAAGAGATTTGGAAATGGGATATCGTGGTCTGGACTCAGACAAAGACACCAGCTGTTGCACACTGTGAATCAAGTTAGTTTTTACTAATGTAGCTTTGTGTGATTTTCACAGACCAAGCACCGGAGCCTGTTGTGCAAACGTAAACACTAACAGAAACCTATTAGCTGTAAGCAAACTCCTTCCATCTATCACTGTTAGCCAACCAGCAGAGAATTACCACAATCAGCACAAACTGCCCAGAATTAAAGGATTGTACAAACAATGTGGGGATTTAAGGCATTTATATTTCCTCACTAGTGGATCCACAGGAATTAGGTCATTAACAGGAACCGAGCTAAGAGAAAAAAAAAAAGGTACGGCGACAAATGAATTACCTCCCTACTGTAGATTACAGTCCTCTTCAGCTTTTATCTTGTGAATTATATCACAAAACGTTATTTATTACACCTTTTTGACAATGAGAGCTGGAATCTGGGATCAGTGCCCGTCCATCTGGTGTCATTTCATTTTAAGTCTTCACCACACTTTCTAAATGTGACACTAATGGGCAGTTCAGGCTTTCATAGTCTCCTCCTCATGAAGATAAGTTCTGCACAACCCCCATTAACTGCTGATCAATAAACCGAAACAGACTGAAGCTAACAGTCATAAAAGACTAACTTCGTCCACTTTAAGTTGCATCTGTTTCTTTGAAGCACAGTTCGACTTGTTTATTCACTTTTTTGCCAAGAGTTACAAGGTGAGGGGACTGATACCACGCTTATGTCCTTATGGTAAATATGAAGACTAGCTCAGTCCTCATGTCCCCTGCTCCCCCCTGTTTCCAGCTCATACAGGAGAAAGCCTCTGTTGAAAAGTGGAAAAGAAATTCTGCCAACCAGCACCTCTAAATTTCACTGTTTACACTTACATTTACTCATTTGGCAGATGCTTTATCCAGTGACTAACAAGTGAGGGACATCACTAAAGCTTGAGTGCAGTAGGAGACCTTGGTGTAAGTACAGAGTACTACATCTATTCAATAAAGTGAGGGAGATCAGGTAAAGCAGGGCAGTGAAAGTGCACCGTAAGTGCTAGTTAGACATGTTAGGGTGTTAGGGGTGGTAGGAGTCTTCAAGAGGTTCTTGAAGACAGAGAGGGACGCCCCTGCAATGAGAGGGTTCGGTGGCTAGTTCCACCACCAGGGAACTTGAGTCTGGACTGCGACTACTGCCTTGTGTGCAGGGATGATAATGCCAGACGACATTCCCTGGAGGAACACAGTGGCTGAGAAGGAGCATAAGGCTGTATGATTGAGTTCAAGCAGATGGTGCAGACCCAGAAGTCACTCTGAAGGCAGCAATAGTGACTTTTAGTTTCGGCAGTTTTTGACTTTAATTGGATAGGGACAGTGGGAGAGAGACGGGAAAGTTGGGGAGAGAGAGGGGATGACATGCAGCAAAGGGCCATGGGTCAGACTTCAATGGCGGCTGCGGTAAGGACTGAGCGTAAGTGGCATGCGCTCCACCAGGTGAGCCAACAGGGCGCCCCAGCAGTAGTGACTTTAACACATGTGGTTTGTTTGATCCGTACACAAACAGATTTATAAAAACAACAAGACGATGGGGCCAGTGACTTCCTGCACTCTCTGGTGGTTGCCTTGTGGTAACAATAAGACTCCAGGAAGTCACTAGACACGACTTGCCATTTGTACATATATCAGTTTGTGTGTGGATAAAACAAAACCGTGTGAATTAGTGAGCTGTTGTGCGGATTTGGACAGAGCCAGGTTAGCTGTTTCCCTCTGTTTCCAATCTTTGTGCTATGCTAGGGCTCTAGCTTCATTTTGTACGTGCATACAGACGTGAGAGTGGTATCAGTCTTTCATCTAAATCTCAGCAAGAAAGCAAATAAGTTTATTTCCCAAAATGTCGAACAATTCCTTTAAACAAAGTTATTGAAATCTTACAAGAAGGTGGTGCTGAGAACAAAGTTTAGAAATGTCTGTAAGAAAATAGAAGCCAGCTCAACTGTCACGCCATTTACATGCAGATAAATTATACAGGTGATACACTCTGCATGATATAAAAACATCATAATGGCTAAAATGAAATCAGTGATACTTGAAAGCCGTGGTAGTCTGTTTTTTTCCAGTACAAAAATTCCCAGATCTCCTCTTCACACTATTTATCAAATCTCTTTCACAGTATAAATTCAGGACTGAGCTTTGTAAAGTTATCATCACCCTGTGTGTAGGAAGACCTTATAAAACTGAAGGAACCAGACAAAACAACAGAGCTGACACTAATGTGATCAGCAGAGGGCTGACTGATATAGGAAGGAAGTTATAGTAAAAATCGATCTGCCCCGTTTAGAATTGACCACATCATTGTTCATCATGAGTTTAAAAGCAAAGAATGGGCTGAATAATGAAGACGGACAGATACTTCTTTACGTAAAAACATTCCTGAAATGACACAGCATCATGCTGTAACAGAGAAAAGGCGTTGGTTATTTCCTCTCAGGCACAAAGAAACACTCAGGAGATTCCTTAGACTCCTCCTCTATGACCTCGGACTGTCATATGACTGAGCTGCTAGACGTAGAACCCACATAACTTCACATACAGAACAGAGATAACACTTGAACCAAAGCACATTCATTTTTCCACCACTGTAGTTTGCTTTTATCCCTTTTTTCTCTTTTTTTCCCATGCACACTCAAACCCTACAGGAATCATAAAAGTAAATGTGCATGATATCAGCTGAGAAAGCCACCTACCAAACATTCATAACTCCTGAGTGAATTTTCTGTTTACATTAAACACTGAATGATGTTACACTAATCCCTTCCCCAACTTCAAAGCCATTAGGAGAGCACTGAGCAGTTACACTTTGACAGAGGGGAAGAGGATGAAGCATAATCCACAAATATCTGAGGTTACACTGCATCACAGGACCAGGTTGTCAAGTTAGCATGGGTACAGAGGTCATCAACAAGTTCCTCACAAGATAAACTAGAACTACCACCTTGCGGTTCTATGTCCCCACCACTAGTTGATATGATGATGATCATATAAAATACTAAACATTTGTGTGAAATGTTGTCATAATTACTGTGTGAAGTCTTGAGTTATGGCTAAAAAGTGTTTTCAGAGGTCATTGTGACCGTGACCTTTGACCACCAAAGTCTAATAAGTTTAGAATAAGAATAGAATAAGAAACTCCCTCAAGGTGTTACGGACATATTGGACATTGCTTGTGGCGTCCCACAGGGGTCAGTATTAGGTCCAACACTATTTATACTTTACATAAATGACATATGCAAAGTTTCAAGAACATTAAAATTAGTGTTATTTGCAGATGACACTAGTATTTTTTGTTCTGGGGGGAATTTACATGAACTACTGGGTTGGATTACCACTGAAATGTGCAAACTGAAAATGTGGTTTGACAGAAATAACTTATCGTTAAACTTAAGTAAAACCAAATTCATGCTATTCGGCAATTGCAATACGAATACACAAGTACAGTTACAAATAGATGGGGTGGATGTTGAAAGAGTATATGAAAACAAGTTTCTTGGGGTAGCAATTGATGATAAAATAAACTGGAAGTCTCATATAAAACATGTACAAAGCAAACTGTCAAGAAGCATTTCAGTTCTGAGCAAAGCAAAACACATTCTGGACCACAAATCACTCCATATTCTCTACTGTTCACTGATTTTACCATATTTACAATACTGTGCAGAGGTTTGGGGCAATACTTATAAATGTACAATACAATCTCTATCCATACTGCAGAACAGAGCCATAAGAATAATTCATAATACCGGTTATAGAGATCACACAAATTCACTATTCTTAAAATCAAAAATATTAAAATTCACTGACCTGGTTCATTTCCAAACAGCACAAATTATGTACAAAGCAATAAACAATCTACTTCCTGGAAATATTCAAAAATTATTTTTTTTACAGAGTTGGGGGTTATAATCTGAGGGGTGAGTTCAACTTAAAACATCAGCGGGCACGTACAACACTAAAAAGTTTTTGTCTGTCAGTTTGTGGAGTGAGGCTGTGGAACAGACTGGGTGTGGAGCTCAAGTAATGTCCAAGCATGATCCAGTTTAAAAAGCGGTACAAACACATGGTTTTCACGAGGTACAGGGAGGAAGAAGGGCTTTAATAATCGGGTGTTTTCATAAATGACAAATGATTTATGTATTTGTTTATTTAATCTATTTATTTTCTACTTCTTTTTTTTTTCTTTTTGAAAGATTGATAATTGAGTAGTGGAGAAGGGGTAGGTTTAAATAAGCATATGCTTCATCCTACTCCTTTTCGGACATGTTGGGTTCACATTATTATTTTTGTTTTGGCTATTGTTATTGGATTTGTTTGTTTTTCGGTTTACTTTGTTGTGTTACTCGCACATGTTCGAAATAAACTAAATAAACTAAACTATTGTGTTCACAAGGCCAAAACAATTTTTTGTGAGGTCACCACACCCTTGAACTTTGATCTTTGACCCCCAAAATCTAATCAGTTCATCCTTGAGTCCAAGTGAATGTTTGTGCTAAATTTGCAGTTAAAGTTACATCAAGGCGTTATTGAGATATCATGTCCAGGAGAATGGGATCGGTGGACGGACAACCCGAAAACAATATGCCTCCGGCTCTGTCTGTCGGCAAAAAACAGTAGTGAGTATATGTAGCTGAAGAATAAAATTGTCTTCTTTGACTGATTACACACAAAACCACTAACGAATATCAGTGAATTCCAGTGAATTCAGCGGTCGTGATTACTGCCCAAAGAGCCTTACGCTGTGGCGTGCTGTGCCAGGAGCTTGGTTCACTGGCTCTAGTGAAAACAGCATCATCTGACATTCACAGTCACATCCTTTGGAAGAGCTCATGCTGTTTGAAGCCATGTGCGGATAATGTGTGTCAGCTATGACTACACATGTGTTCCTGCTCATTCAGCTTTTAGCTAATTCCACACACTGTATGTTAGCACGGCGCCTCTGCTGCAGGATCTGACGCTGTCAAGAAAAAGACTTGCCAGTAGTTTTGTCAGCCAGTCTCTAACACACTGTATTGTGAGAACTCATTTCTTGTGCAAAGCTGCTTAGAAGGGATTTGTCTATACAGGTTCACATTCTCTGCCTCTACAGCCAACTCTCTGTGTGTGTGTGTGTGTGTGTGTGTGTGTGTGTGTGTGTGTGTGTGTGTGTGTGTGTGTGTGTGTGTGTGTGTGTGTGTGTGTGTGTGTGTGTGTGCTTGAGTATTCACTGACTGTCCATCTGTTATTGCAGCTCTATTACACAGAACTCCCTGAAAACTACCGCACATTGTCTCTAATGAACTGGGAACAGATCCTCAGTTGATGTGCAACATCACACACACACACACACACACAATACTTTCAATTTGTCAGAGTGACACCACAGAAAATCCCTGCAGCAAATGAGTCCATCTACAAAATTCCTAAAAAGTAAAAGAAGAAAAAATAATCCCTCCTTCCTGTAAAACCCCTCTACACGAGATATTATCACAACAATTAACAGCAGTTGATTACAGTACAGAGAGAGTGTGTGGAGGAGGGACAATAGCCCTTTAATTAGGTCTGAAAGCTCTCCTCATCAAACAGGAGGCCTTGCTGTGTGACATTTCCAACCAGTCAATCAGAGAAGCAGCTGGGAGCTCTGGGGCTGCTGGAGAAAATGACTGGGTGAAGACACAAGCTGAAAGATGGGAGGCTGGGACACATGCAAGGAACGTGTCTTCAACACTGACAGCCTTTGTCTCTCAACCAGCAGTGAACATATGAACATAAACGCTGCACAGACACCCTGAACAAACTGCATTCAAATGATCTGGCTTGTGTAAACAGAGTAGGTGCGATAGCTGTCCCATATGCTCTGTGTTTTAAAGGGCCAGTCCACCAATTTTACACATCAGGATTAGCTGACTCATTGTGGGGGGGGGGGGGACGGGACTACTCAGCCTGTGGAAACAGTCGTATAATGTTACGTCAAGTCTGGGAAAATAACCCTAATGATGTCATCAGGGTTAACTCGCCCTGGGTTTGGCCTCGACTGGAGCTTGAAAGGTGTGTAAGCTGAGTTGGATCATGGGAAGTGTCCTGTGTTTTTGGAGTTTGATCCATAGGGACTAAGGTTAAG
This sequence comes from Seriola dumerili, assembly GCF_002260705.1. Lineage (NCBI taxonomy): Eukaryota > Metazoa > Chordata > Actinopteri > Carangiformes > Carangidae > Seriola > Seriola dumerili. The sequence goes on along the minus strand of NW_019174446.1, from coordinate 2,345,814 downwards.
TGCTGGCTAAAAGCAAACCCAAGCAGAACCCATTTCTAGGCGTTTGTATCTATTGTTTACTTGAAGCTTGTTGTGCTGTTGTTGTCGTCTCTTTAGACTGTTCTTGTGTATGTTTTTAGCTAATTGTCTGGTATTATAATTGTGTTGTCTGTTTTTTGTTGTTTTTGCTATTGAATGTTTTAATTCTATTACACATATAAAAGCCCAACTAGGGACCGGAGTCGAGAATTAGCAACAGCTATAAACTCTTTGTGCAACACATTAGTTTCATACCCTGTTTTGAAACTATGTTAAATTGCATTGTCCCTATCAAATAAACAAATAAACTGAAATCTTGGCTGCTGCAACTCAATTTCTCTCTCTAGCAATTCCTCCTCCGGGGAATGGAAGCTGGGCTGTGCAGCAGTTTTGGCGCAGTAGCTATTTGAATGTGGTTTCCAGTCCTCCTTAATACATCAGTGCTTTCATGTCTACATGGAAGAGTCAGAGGCAATTATCTTATGTTAGCATAAAGACTGGAAGTAGGGAGAAACTGTTAGCCTGGCTCTGTACAAACTTCAAAAATACATCTACCAGCACATCAAAAGCTCATAAATCTACACATTGTTCATTCAAAATGTAAAATCAAAAGTTTGTGGTTTTATGGAGAGTTTCGTGCTGATTCTTCGAGGTGTCTTGTCATCACAGTGACCAACCAGCGCAATAGCAGAAGACACTCTGCATATAGGTGCTTGGTGAATGAAAGAGCTGTTGTCAAGTAATAGTAACAGCATGTAACTCCCTCTAAAAACCTTTTTTTTTTTTTTTTTTTTTTTTTTTTTTTTTTACTTTTCAGAGAGACATGATAGCTGCTTACGACTGCCTTCAGTCTTCATGCTAGGCTAGGCTAATTGATTAGCTTCAGTTCCCAAAATGCCTTACTTTCCTTCAAGGTATAAAAGCAGTGTTATTGATATGACAAACAGCCCTGTTGTTTGCAAACATGACTTCACAAACTCTGCATCAACACATTGCATTGGAGACTTACTGTCTGGAATTTATTTTGTTGCTCTGTTTCTTCTGTGTGATGCTGTGTCTAAAGCTTGATGCAAAACTAATTGCCCATTGGAAAAAAAAATACACTTGAACTTGTTTCATTTGCTAAATGTATTAGTTTAAGCAGGAGTGGCAGCAGCTGCTTTGCAGGATTATCACATCATAAACCAATGGCTTATGACAGTTTCAACCACAGCGCTATCTGACTCTGGTTGCACTTGAAATAATCCTGCAGAATGCCCCCTCTAATCTCAATGCTATCTCTGTTGTTGTGACTGGATACCTCTCTTACTGTAACTCGCTAATGTAACCAACAGTGGAAGGTAAATATTTAAAAAAGGAAATTGTGCCATTACTGTGGTTAAGCCTGCCATTATCTTTTTCTACAACCATATAGTTCACCTCATAAATATCTTGTTAATTGACTGATTGGGTTCTTTCCAGGAACCCTGGAGTTTCCCATCCTGCGTTCTCGGAGGTTTTTGAGGTAATCAACAAAAATATCGCACACGATGTTGCAAAACTAATTATGCCCATGTAATTCCTTCATAAAACATGCACACATGTTTTATTTTTAAGCAAAACTGGAAAAGTCCTTGTTTAGAGTCCTGGTTATCTCAGACATAATGTGCACAAGTTACCATATCCTTCATATTTGCTCTTATTTCCTCCCTCACCTATAGCAGGTACTTTGATAACATATTCACATAAACATGGCCACATAATGCTGTTCAAATCTCTGACAGCAGCATGTGATGATGAGATACAGTAATTAAAACAGAACTGCAGTGGAGTCACTCACCTCTGTTGTTGTGCAAGGGCTGTATTTACCTGCAGGGAAACAAGAGAGCAGAGTTACGTTAAGCAGCAGACGTAAGCCAGTTCATGAAGCAGCCTACAGACATTAACACGTGTAAAGCTACATACGCAACATTGTTCAGTTACAGTGTGCATATACTGTATATATGACAGACAGGACTCAAGCACACATGGTGACGCTCTCATGTCAAAGGTCATGCAGAACTCTCCGTCCATCTAACGATGTCTAAAGCTCAGAGAGATCTAGACTGACAGAGGTGCTGAACACATACACTGGTTCCCAACTTTTTGGGCTTGTTGCCCTTTAAAGCAAAGTAATGCCCTGTGTTATTACAAGTAGTTTGTCTAGAGAGTGATGCTCTCTTCTACAGTATTTTATTTCCATTCAAAGTAATTCCTTCAGGTGGCCAAAATCCTCCTTTTAAATGTATGTATTGGGTTTTTTTGGTTTTTTTTAACCTAACCAACAACTGGGTCACATAGAAGTAAAATTGCAAAAGTGCAGTAAGCAAATGTACCAATCATACAAGTGTACACAAAGTGAAGCGACGCCCACTAGCAGCCCTTATCACAGGTATAATGGTGAATTGTTTTAACTGGATAGTTTTAGAGGCCTGAGGAGGTAAAACTACCCAGTATTTCAGATAAAAAAAAGTCTGGAAAAAAATATAGTTGTTTGTTGTTGTTAATCACCTCAACCCCTTAGATTTATCTCTCAACTCCTCTGGGAGTCCCGGCCCCGTTGATTTGGAACCACTTACATAGTGCAGATTAAATTGAAGAGAATCTGGCAATGACGGTTGTTTATTTTTATTTTTATTATTAATTACTTTTTAAAGCTGCACTTGGTAAAAACGCATGTTCAAATGAGCCACATTCACAAACTGGAACTGTATCTGAGCAAACTGAGTGAGCAATTCATCAAGAGAAAACTGAATTCAACAACTTGCTGCCAAAATATTTTCACGTCTTCTTAAAATGAGCTAGCGAGAGAAGCAAATGTGATCACGTCAAATGCTGAAATTCTCTTGTTAATACTGAATTTTAAATGTGTCAAAGAGGAATATCTCTATCATCTTTTCCTGTGCTACATTTTGCTTTGTGATATCTGTGGTTATATATTCTCTTTTTTCCTGTATCTCACACAGATCTTCACTCCACCTTCAGGACATCTAGATCAGTTTTAATAAAAGCTCTGTTTCACTTCGCATTACTTTCGTAGTTTAAGTAGCATGTGACCGATGATGACAAAACCCCTGCATGAATGTACTCCCTTCAAAAGAGAAGACCCACTTAAATGTTCCTCCAGGCTACATCAGCCCGGCTCTCACTCCATGAACAAACGGCCCGCTAACAGATGACCCTCTCAACAAATGACTGTTTTGTACTGTAACACGCAGTAATGCAGCATCACAGCAGCTCTGACATCATCTCATGGCCCTAACTTCTATCAGCAGATTTGAATGCCATGCAGCTGTATGGTGCAGATGTGTGTGTGTGTGTGTGTGTGTATGTGTGTGTGTCTCACACAGGGCGAGATAATCGAGCGTGCTTTCTTAATGACACTAAAACACTTGGGGAAGAAATCAGAAGCATGAAATTAAATCTATTTATCAGTCTATAGGCATGGCACAAAAACATTTCCCAGGGTTATTAAATGTGACCTTCTTTCCTATGATGTGTTCAGATATAAACCAGATAAACTGCTGCGTGAAATAATACTAAGTGGACGTTAGTGGTTTTGAACGACAACAGGGTCTCACCTTCTCTGGATTTAATGTTAAGTAACTTTAGCAGATGAGAGCTTCAGATGTCTTGAATCCTTTCAACTTTAGCAACACATTTATCAGATTATATACATTAGTGGCTTTGTCTGCCATGAGCTTACGCACTAAGAAGAGAGAGCAACACATATAAGTGGCAATTAGACCAGCAAATTACCCTGAAAACCGAAACCATTTCTTTGGTTACACTTATTAAAACAACTTGCAAAACATTCACCAAATGACTTAGAACTGCCCCAAGACACAGGCAGCAGTGAGTCAAACTACAGCTGTCAGGAGGTACATGGAGAGACTGTGAGGCAGCTCGTATCCAGATATCAAACCAGCTGTACACTGAACATCACATATTGTGATTAAGAGTGTGTGATTAGCAAGGAAGCAGAGATAGACAGCTAATGGACATATGGTAGAAACAGCTTGAAGTCATGGATAAATGGTTGAAATAAATAGGCTAACTAAAGGTAATTAATAAACATGTAATAATTAGTTAATGGTAGTGGATTATAGTGGAATAAATAATTGGATAATGGGTGAATAGCTAAAAATAGACAAATGTAACAGATAAACAGGTAACAGATAAAAGTAATGGATAAATGGTTGAAACTAGGGCTGTACAATTAATTGAAATATAATCGAAATCACAATAAGGCCAAGTGCAATATCCAAAACGCAGGAGCTGCAAAAAATCTGATTTTTTTATTTTATTTTTTTTTTTTAAAAGGTAAAATGTGTCACAACATTATTGCGCACTGTTAGCACCATAAGCGTTGTGATGCTACAGAGACGCCCCAGCTAAAAAATCATTTTCTTCAGACGTAAAGAAACATGTTTGTTTGGTACTGGACCCAACAAAAATCACATCATCATCATTTTGAATAGTATGACGCCCTAGTTGAAACATCCAGCTGCCACTCTTATTCGTTGTAGCACACACTGGAATTTGATCAAACTGACCTAACCACTGTTCGAAAATTATATGATTAATAGTGTTAAATAACATCCAGATTCAAATCAGTTGAAATAAACACACGAAACTTGACAGGTGTTGTAAATGAAGGGGCACTTGACAGGCCTGGGGGTGGGGGGGTGGGATGGGATACATTAACAACTGATATTGATGAGCAGATACTGCATAGTCTGTTTTTAGTTGTGTCAATAAAGCCCTCTCTAAACTACATCTCCCCATTTTGTGGCTGAGTCAAAGTGGAAAATCTGTGCAGGATAATGGATCTCACCTCAGCTGTGAACTTCATAAAACAGCATCTCTAATATTTTTCACATTCAGTGTCTGATGTGAAAGAAACTGATGTTGGCAAATACGTTCATCTGTGAAATAGTAACGTGATTACTGAAGAAATATAAAGAAAAACAAAGTAGGCTGCAGATACAAATACCAAAAAACATGCTAATCTATAGCACTTCAATATAATTTTGTATGATGTCACATTACTTGAGCAACAGAGGAATAAAAGCGTCAGACTCCCCTCTGCAATGGTTGCTTCCATGCTCCTAAAAATAGCCCATTCATTCTAACCATATATACCTACAGGCCACAACCAGCATCGCCATCACAGCTGAGCCTCTCAGATCTGCTCACAAAAGTTGATTAAAGACAAAGCATGCGGGGCACTTATTGGCTAAAAAGCCATAACATTGACTCAGCAGTGTTCGGCCTCGTGTGCTACATTTCAGCCGTGTCAAGAGCCCATCCCTCAGGCCCTCAGGTACTCCATTACACACACAGATATATAGATAGGCATTTAGTCTGCCTGCTCTGCGCTCTGTGAGCAAATGTGATTACAGCAGACCATGAACATGCCAGGCCTCGGCCTGACGAGACAGCATAACGTGTTTGCTTAAAGTGCACGTTATCGTACTCAGACACACCCACTGACTGTATCAACACAGACATCACATGGCAGACATTGTCACTTGCTTTGTTTTAAATCCGGGTTCATCCTTTACTAAAAAATATCCGTAGTAACTGGGATACGGGATAAATACCACAGACAATGACAATAAAGTCCAATAAAGTCACAATAAAAGTGCTGCATAGCCCCACAGTAAATACCTAAAGGAATATTTTGGTTTTTCGTTTGGCACACTTTGTTGCCACGCAGTCTCCTCTCTTGGATATTTTCAGCTTGGCAATAGAAACAACCTCTCATTTTACAACACTTCATTAATTATAGCTGTAATCATGAGTCCCATGTGGTTAGGAACAGCTGAATGGGGCCATGAAGTTGCAGGAGATGTGCAGAGAGGTGAAGCCCTGCTCCATGAGAACTCATCATAACTTAACATGCACCTGCCTGTCTGTCTGTCTGTCTTTTTCTGCTCAGGCATCAATCAGCTCAGGCCTTGATCCAGCCAGTGCCCACATTTCAGCTTGTAATCACATGCTTTAATCAGAATGAACACCCTGATCTGATGTGAACTGGTGAACTGGTGAACAGGCTGGGGAGGGGGGGGGGGGGCTTTTTTAATAAAAGATGAAACCACATGATGTGCACATGCCTTCAGTGTTGAAGAAATAGTTTGAATTCAGTGAAAACACATACAGTATGAGGAGCCCTGAGAGTGAAAGCAGTGGGGGTCTCTGGTGGGAGAGGAGATCTATTCCTTTGTTTATCAGTGATTAGGTCATGTGTAATGGAGCCTGAACCGCTGGCTGCAGATTACAGTGTAATCCTCACATGAGAATGAAGCACCTGATCAGGTAAAACGTGTAAAAAGTCTTCACAAGTATAGACTTATACATTTTATATAAAGTTATATATTACTGCACTGTGGTGGCTACCCCTATAGTGTTCATATTATATTCCTGCTGCAGCTTAAACACAAGGGTTGATGTCATTTTTTAAGCTCAGTTTGTCCTGGAATTAATTTGAGGTCTATAAATTAAAGTCTTTTACATAAGGACAATCACAACACCTGAGCCCCATTATTTGAAATGCAAGTGATGGCCTGGCCTAGATCTGAGTAGCTTTAGGCACATTCAGTCTTACATAACGTTTTACCTTCACAGCCCTGATGGTGCACCCGCACAGACCCGTCTCTCTGTATCCGAACATCCCCCGGTCCGGATATCCTCCTCGGGGCCGCCGCTGATGATGCGGCGGCGGCGGCGGCGGCGTTGGCGGCGGAGGAGCTCCTCCAGCTCCGGTGTCCCTTCGCCAGCGTCCTGCAGCACTGGTAACACACCGCCCATGCCTGCTCCTCATTGATGGGCTGGCTATAAAGCCTCAGTATCTCCTCCAGAGACAGGTCCTCCACTCTTGCTTCCTCCACTGGATTCATCGTGTGGTGGTGATGCTGCTGCTCATCCCGGCGAGTCGCTGCGGCGGTCAGCCCTCCGTGCTGCTGGGCCATCCTTTCATTATCTCAGCGCAGGAGGCCCGATGACGAGAACAGGTCCAGGCCAGTATGAGAGAGCAGACCTGGAGGCATTGATGCTTCCCTCCGGCTCCCCGAGCAGCAGGAGCAGCTACCGCGGCGCACCGGTGGTTGTTTACCCGCCCGCCAGACGCCTCGTTCACGTTTCTGTTGCCAGCAGCAGTCATAAGACGGTGTGTGTCTGTGTGATTGTAGCCTGGCTGCACAGTGCGTGTGTGTGTGTGTGTGTGTGTGTGTGTGTCACATCCCAACACATCAAGGCAGGCTCACTCCTTCATCACATGATCTCTCTCGTTCTCTCTCTCTCTCGCTCGCTCTCTCTCTCTCTCTCTCTCTCTCTCTCTCTCTCGCTCTCTCTCACACACACACCTAAGCATTTCTTTCTTTTTCAAATTACAGGGGATTCCTCTGTCAAATCCAGGCTCCATGATTCCTGCATATATTAGTAGGTGGTGCCTGATGGGAACTTGAGGGTTTGACAGGGTAGTGTACAGTGCACACAGGGTGGGAGGTAGGGGGAGTTAATAAGAGCAAACATTTGCCCTGGTTAACATTACTGTTAAACTGTAGTGTAATGTATTTGACTTGAATCATTGTGAGCTCATAAGTGATTTACTTGTTGGTTTTTTACATTTCATGTGTTTTCATCTCTCCTGTTCTGCAGTAAGGCAGATGCACTTTTCTGTGCAGTTTATTCATTGCTCCTAATTTGTGACATAGTAAATACACTGCATATGTGTAACACCACCATTTGCACTTCACGCTGCCTTTATTTGAAATGTTTCTACTTTTATTTTATTCACTCTTATTTTAGTGTGAATGTAGGCTGTACAGTACCAGTCAAACTTTAGACCTATAGTTTCTTTATACAATTTATTTTATTTTATATATTGAGCATCTTGGGTCCCATTTTATATCTGTTGTCTTATTTCTTATTTATTGATCTTTGTCTGATTGTGTTTTGCATCACTTTCTTGGCTAGTTTATGTTTTTTAAAATGTTCACTGTTTGTTTGTGGTGGTGTTCATGTGTCTGTAGAAGGCTTTTACTTGTGTTTTGGTCAGATAGTCAAAGCCTCACGCAGCCATGGTCCACCCACACAGGTGTTTTCACTTATTATTGTTATCACTCTTACTGTGTGTTGTATGTCTTCATCCTGTGCAGAGGACCAATCAGCCGTAATTAAGAACACCTGAGCTCTTAACAAAGTCAACGTTTACAGATTTTTCTATTGGCTGTGGTTCTTCACCTATCGCAGGTGTTGGTGTACTTGGTCTCCTCAGGGAGTTTCAGACAGTGTTACCGGCTCTGTACTGACTGATCCAGCTGACTCTTAATCATGCAGATTACAAACTCCTGAGTGACAGGTGTGTTTATGTCTTTCAGTGACTGGTCAAACTAATGAAGATCTTTATCACATTGGAACTTAAATTTTGTTGGGAGCGAAAAGCACTTGTACTTTACTTGAGTATTTCCATTTCATGCTACTTTATACTTCTACTGAACATTTCAGATGGATTTGTATTGTTATTCCTCTGTATTTATTTAACAGCTGTAGTTGCTAGATGCTTTTCAGGTTGAGATGTTACACACAGAACATATGGTCCATTTGTAAAATATGTAAAATTCCCAATAGTATATGAAACAGTTAAAATTGTTGGTAATGGAATATTTTTAAAGAGTGATATTGCTATTTTTACAAGTAATTCACCTTCCACTACTGTGAACACTCATTAACTGAAGCTCCTGACCTGTATCTGCAGGATTGTATGCATTGATTGGCCGATTGGATAATTGCATGAATGAGCAGGTGTACAGGTAGTTGTTGGTACCTGTCAGCAAAGCACAGAAATCGGAGGCTGTGGTGGACACAGGTTCACCAGAGCTGGACACAGCTGAAGACTGGAAAAACGTAGCCTGGTCTGGTGAATCTGGATTTCTGGCTTGGTTTAACACTTCAGGCTGGTTGTGGTGATGGTGTTGGGAATGATTTCTGGGCACACTCTGAGTTCCTTAATACCAATCAGTCATTGTTTAAATGCTGCAGTTTATCTGAGTATTGTTGCTGACCGTGTGCATTCCTTCATGGCCACAGTTTACCATCTTCCAGTGGCTACTTCCAGCATCATAATGCACCATGACACAATGGATTCATGAGCAAGATAATGAGTTCAGTGGCCTCCCTTGTCACCAGATCTGAATCCAATAGAAAACCTTTAGGATGTGGTAGAACAGGAGATTAGCAGCATGAATGTGACAAATCTGCAGAAATGATGACGTGCAGTCATGTCAACAAGGAGCAGAATCTCAAAGGAATATTTTTAACCTCTTGTGGGATCCATGCCACAAAGAACTGAGGCTCTATCCGGTATCAGTATAGTGTTCCTAATAAAGTGCTCAGTGGGTGTACATGTTACACTTTAATAAACAGGTTCCCAGGGTGGAGAGTGTATGCGTTTGCTGCACCCTTCCCATGTTTACATTTGTGAATCCTCCTTTTTGGGTTTCCAGTAGCTTTTGTGAGGCAGCCATTGGCGCCAACTAACAACGCATTCATGATCATGACGGATCCTGTGCTGCCCTCTGCTGGTGGTATATACAGCAGGTCCCTTGCATTTTGAAGCTTGAGTATTTTCCTTGAAGCTGTGTAGATTCCAAATGATTTCTACTTAAAGAGGACGTTTCCTCGAAATTGCCCAAGGCTCTGCAAATGAGTCAGTACGAGGCTTCACAGAGAAACTCTTTTTACTACGCACACAGAAGCTGCTGTATGAGTCTCACATTCACTTCTCTCACATGAATGTCTCCATATGACTTTCAAGTCATGTCACATTCATACTCTTCTGCACTCTGGTCAAACAAACATGAAATCAAAGAAGAAACGGTGAACATGCTGCAGTTTTCTTGATACTTATCCACAAATTGACTCACATTTGATATGATTTCTTCTTCAATCATATTTATTCAATCAATGGCTTACACAATACTCAGATATAGATCTCTTTTTGACAGAAAATATACACAACATGAAACAACACACACTCATATAACATCTTTGTTTCACAATGTCCGCAGGGGGTGACCCACAATCTCAGAGACATACAGATCTGGTTGCCATGGGAACAATGATAAAACTGCCCATACGTAAACACAAATCTCCGAACACCGATACAGAAGATGTAGCTATCAATACACACCACCACATGTGGAATGACACAGTAAATACACAGCTCTTTAGTTTGATTTCTTAATTAATTTTCACATCAAAAAATCAATTATTTGTGTGGCTTGTGAAGAAAAATAAACTGTAAACAAAAACAAAATTTAAAAGTCTTTTTCTTTTTTTTGTCCCTTGGTTGTAAAAGTGGTAGAAGCTTGTTGATGAGCCTTTCCACCACAAGGAATGAACATGCAGCGTTGTCATTCAAGCAGCTGATGTTGAGAGGCAACAGCGAGGAGAGAGACAGCTGGGACGGTGGGAGGAGGGGGAGGAGGGGGAGGAGGAGGGGGAGGTTTGTACCCGGAAAAACATAACTTAATCAACACTCAACATAAAGACAAAATAGGAAAAGTGTTAAACTTTGAAGTCCAACAGGTTGCAGTCGATCTTGTAGTAGACATAAGGATAATACTCCTGCTGGCTCAGGTTCAAGCCTGGGATGTCCATCGCAGACTAGAAATGAGAAGACAAGAAACAGTGATGTTAGTGAGTGTGTGTGTGTGTGTGTGTGTGTGTGTGTGTGTGTGTGTGTGTAAGCAGAAGTTTGAATTAGTGAATATCTGAAATCATCTTTTATATTAGAGGCTAAATGAAATCTGCCTTATGCTGACAAACAGCTGTTTTACAGTATGACACCAAGGCAAATCTTCACTGAATCCAACACTGACAAACAGTAAATACCCTACAGTATTACTTAAAACTACAGCTTGTTTGGAAGTAATATAAGGATAACAGTGGTACAGTAGTTGGTGCAGCATTAACATGGCTGAAGAAAGAAAACAGCACCACCTACAGAGTCAAGTGAGCTCTGAGAAAAACACAATATGATATTAAATGTCTCTCATCCTAAATCCCAGGTTAACCTGCATTTAAACGCAGTCAGTAACTTCTGCCTCTAGGGGTCTCTCAATCACAACAATAACAAAAGACAATGTTGGGTGATGTCATGAAATAGCGTGGGATTATGGGAGTTGTTGTCTTCACCACCAGCTTCTCTTAGTTTGGATTCCTTCAGTGTCAGTCATTCAGGAAATCAAACAGACCAGGTGATTATAACTGTGAAAAACACAGTCAGTGTTTGACCGACGCTGTACGGAGAACAGAGACGTCAGGGAAGAGTTGGGAGCTGAGAATTATCCACAGAGGTGTCCTCCTCTCCATAAAAAACAGACCACAGGATTAAAGCCAGTAAATAAATAAAGCAGTTTCACTTTCAAGATCAGAGATTCACCAACGCTCTTCAGCGGACACAGGACAGGACGTCTCCAGCAGCTGGGAGCTGAGCTGTCTAACATTCACTCAGCTCTTTTCTCTGATAACTTAAGATCACCAAAATCCTTCACCTGGTTCAAATATAGAGTTGAAAACCACCAAAGTGTAAAAAGTGTATGTGGCTTACAACTACAACACCAACACATGATCATAGAGGATATGTCGTCATTGTCAGGTGACCAAATGACATGTACTGTTACCATGATTAAAATCACAGATTTCTCAGTTTGAGAATTGCTGGAAACATTTGAGATAAAAAGATATATATTATAACTTTAACTTAAGACTGTGACATTTAAACTTAAAAAATATATATATTTATTTTTCAGTTATTTTACCAAAACTCCTTTTCATGATGTGTATAAGTGTATTACCATTAGTTTTACTTACACAACATTGTTAAATGGCTGTATATGGTTCACACTGTATAACAGAGGCATTACAACACTGTCATTTTGCCACTAACCATCTGTGGCCATGAGGGGGAGCACCTGTTATTCTCAGACAATGACGGAGGAAAATCACAGACTGCAGCAGTAGAAACTCATTGATATGTCCCAAATCAATAATAAGTATACTAATCTGCACTTAGTATACAAAGTGCAAATTAGTATTAGTATTAGTATACAAGAAAAAAATCAACATACTTTACCATGATATACTAACAGTACCTTTAACTTGGAATGTCACTTCCAATTCAACTTCACAAAGAGAAAATCTTTAAGATTTAATTTTTTTTTTTTCTTTTCCAAATTCTTTCTGGAGCCGTTTCACCTCCCATCATTGAATCTAGTTTTTTCCTGTCGTGTGCAGCTCCTCCATTGCCTCTGTGCATTGCAATGTGGAAGAATAGTGTCCATGAACAGCACACTTGACAGTATTTATGTAGCATCCATGTCTGCTTTGAGTAAACTCTATTTTGTCTCTGTTCCAGTGTGAACCCACGACATACTCCAAGCTTGCTTAGATTTGATGTGTAGAATAGATCTGGGACACACTGCAGGTTCTGTTGTTTAAATTAGTAGTTCATTTCCTCTTTTGGAATGGACTAAAATGTAAAGTTTACATCTGAAATAACAGCAAAAACTGTATATTAAATTGTTAGAAAAGCTAAAACTTGTCAATGCATTTTAGAATAAAGGAGTTAAAAGTTGTTTCTGAAATAGATATTTTGTTTAATTCTTTTAGGAAATCGAGGTATTGTATGTTTTATCATTTCAGTTATGAATTAAATACTTGCTGAGAAATTTTATTTCATAACTTCTGCCACAATAATCATATCATGAAGTTGTTTCTTCAAGATGTGCAGTGTTTTTCTTGATGCTATGACCTTGCAGTAAGATCTTTACACAGTATTAACAAAGTACTCACATCAATGATAGCTGCTGCACTGCTGTCCAGATGTTTGTACAGATCATTGAGCACCTCCCTCAGCTTCTTCATGGTCTTCTTGCTTGGCTGCAGCAGCATGGCCTGAAAGTTCACTGGCAGCCCATATCTGCAGGAACACATCACACATGTGCAATAACCATAAAGGAGCAACACACAGTTTAAACAACTTTTAATCACTAAAACGGTGTCAAGTGATTATGTGTTCAGCTTTTATGTAGTTATATACATGGGTGGTACCGGGGCTGTACCTTAAAACAGATTCCACAAAGACCCTTAGTGCTTTAATGTGGATCCAGGCGATGAAGGCTTCACTGAAGTTCACTTTCAGCCATCGAACAAGTGGACCCTGCAAAGAGGAAATGTAACATGGGGTTAGAAAAGCTACTCTTTAATAGTAACTATACTATACTAGTTTAGATGTGTCAGTTTTAAAACCTTGAATTAATTTGTAACCAATGACTTAAATGTGTACTGCTTATCAAACTCTGGCAGATAGCACTTAAACAAGAGGGTGCCTTATTTCTCTTTCTGTCTGAAACAGGCCCATTTTCTCTAACACCACTGGTAAGTAGGAAATGTTTTTTTTACTGCAGTGGATTTGTGTTTGGTCAGCATTTTCTGGCTGCTGCTGGCTGTAACTGGTTCTTTTCTGATAAAACACAAACACTCCAGTTTTCTTGCACAGAGCACAGTGAAAAAAAACTCATCCAGACAAAAGGTGAGTTTAAACGTGTCTAACAGTATTTTACAAGCCACTGAAAGAAATGTAAACACAATACAATAAAGATGTTAGTAAAGTATGGTAGAACCTTATTAGGCCCATTAAATTTGTTTCTATTTGTTATGTATGGTGGCCCCTTGTCGGTATTGTCACATTCACAAGGATTTTGACTGACTTCCAAACAGCCGATGGTTTTCCATTAATTTAAGGACACTGGTGAACCTTTCCTGAAAATGGTTAACTTGTATAAAAAAAAAAAAAAAATTAAAAAAAAAAAACATTTCTGTTAATGTGTTAAAGGATGCTTTGCTTGCTATCTGAGTTTGTGAGTTGGTTGTTTCCTAAATTTAGGAAACCAACAAATATACAAGAACCTTTTTACACAACCACATTTGCTTTCTGTCTTTCCTTTGAAGTTGATTTCCTGAAAACACTGTTTAGATGCAAATTTGTTTCATAATGCACTAAAACAAAACATTACATAAGGTAGAAAATCAAACTAAAAACATACAGTATATTAGGAAAAATGGTTGCGGGTAATGTACTGTATGTGTATACATATTTGTACAGTAAATAATGGGATAAAACATGCCAAACCACTTGTATGGGATTTTTTCTTTTTTTTTTTTTAAGACTATGACTTTCAAGATTAACGAAAGGTCTTAACACAGCCAGCAAGGGACCATACCAATGAGAACGACACAAAAACAAATCTACAGAAGAAATCTAGACCTATTTTTAACAGCCAACTTTAAAACAAATGCCACAGTGTCCGTTTCTCTTACAAACTGCTTCTTCTTATCTGTGGAGAGTCGCGTCATCTCCTCTTTGTCTGCCTTCATCTCCTCTTCATTGTACTGAAAGTCTCTGACTGTGAACCTAGAAAATAAGATGGAGAGGAGGGGACATGAATATTTCTGTTTTTATAACAATACTGGCTTATATTCTTCATACATTAAAAAAAAAAAAAAAGAAAAAGAGTGACAGCTGTGTGAAAATAATAAAATTCGTTTATATAGCCTGCGATCAGTGTCGCTCTCCCTGTTGATACATGTATTTTGTTAGAGCTATTTATATTTACCCAACAGTCTGGCTTCTTTTTGTAGTCACTTTTCACACAACCTGTTTTATGATTCACACAGTGTTGTGTAATGGTAAAGAATGTGTAACAGCTCTTACTTGTTCTCTCTGGCTTTGTGTTTGAAGTCATCAATGGCTTTCCTAAATAGAGTGACACTAAACAGGCCACTGTCGTTGTCTTCAAATAGCAGACTGGAAGAAAGGAAAGGTACCTGTTACACTGCTACAATGATACAGGTAAGACAACTCTATAATATATAAAAAATTAATGCAAGAAAATGAATAAAAATACAGATGAAACCAAAATCATGTGAGACAAATAGTGCATAAAATACAAAATGTCAAAATGTTTAATCTAATATTTTGCTTGATATGATGACATCACTCACTTTGTGGATCGAGGCACCACCATCTCAGCGAGTGTTTCATATGTTTTCTGCCAGTCGGTGTACCCCGTCCTGAAACAACAAACCAGCAGGATAAAATAAGTCTGTCTTCAACATTATGAAGCAGTATGTCGCTTTCTTTTTCACTTATTTGACTGGTGAAGTAATACTCACTTTGGTACAACTACCAGCAGAGTGATGAGGTACTCTGAGTCGAGCACAAAGTCTTCCTTCTTGACAATGTCAGCCAGGCTCCTGGTCAGCAGACTCCCCCTAGTGGCACACAGCAGTGTTACAATAACATGGACGTGACCTAGTGAACGGGGCTGGGTGTTGCCAAAGCACTGCCGAGTCGCAGTAACTTTTCAGCCCATACTGACACGGTCATAAAACATGTCCAGTAATTCCTCTGACACACCGAGTGAACTGAAAATCTGTAAAATCAATTTTAAAAAAAAAGGGAATAAAACGATATTGACGGGAGTGAGATCAGGCTTAATTAAGGAGGTTTTTGACTAAATATTCTAGTATGACATTTTCGTTGCAGGGGTAGTGTTATATTTCGGAGCTGCCTGATATAACGTGCTGCCAGCCAACAGCCATTTTTATAGTCGGTTCTGCTAATAGCCACACTGTCGTTGATGAGACTTGGTAAAGTTAATTTTTTCTTTTTTTGACTTATTTTCCTAACTGCTCCTAGTGTTTCCTGTGGCTACATTACATTTTTTAAAGACCTTAGTGTCAGAAATGCATTTTAGTGTCTGCGGGTCACTTACGCATTCTTCCTCTCTAAGTTCTGCAGGTTTCCCTTCAGGTTGTTATAGGCTGACGCTCTTGTCTTCAGGTCATTGTCGATCTGGGTTACTTGCTGTAAAAGATGAGAAACAAGGCTGAAAAGACTTACAACTGAAATAGAGATTAACATGGAATTTATGACACGACATGTATATTTTCTACTTAAACGGACAGACCCACCTTTGAGATGATTTCAGAGATGTTTTTAAGTGACTGTTTGATGGGATATTTTGCCATGTCCCACTGAAATCTTGTGATGTAGGTGACGAGATCAACTGAAAAAAACAGCAAAAGACTTGTCTTGTTATCATCTCTCTTTTATGACATTATGTCCAGCTAAAGGTTAAGTAAGGCTGTTTTTACAGCGCTTTCAAATACAACTAAAAGAGTTTTCCTCCAAATTACAAAAATAAATAATTTCTTATTTACCTCTCATTGTATCTAGTCATGCAAATAGTTCCAGTTTTATTTGCCAAGATTTTGATATGTCCTTCACAGAAAATTTCTGCCACCATAACAATATAATAAAGATCAGTGGAATTTAATCTGTGTTGTTGAAAGTATTGAATATAATAAAATAGAAAATTTTAATTTTAACAGTTCAACAGATGTTTTATAGATTCAGTGTCCCTGTAAATCACAGACGTCCACTAACTGTGGACGATGCTCACAGGAACTTTAATGTACCAAAGAAACTGACTTTATAGAACCGCTGATTTCTGAGGCAGAAATTTAAGAGATTGGCAAACGAAATCAAAGCACCTGCATGGTTAAATACCAAGACACAAGTGACAATTATGTTGTTTTTTAATTTAAAATGATTTGACTCTTAACACATGACTATATAAGATTGTAGAGAACAACATCAGTGATTTGTGAATGATAAAGTTGTATTTTCCTCGATGGAAGATACCGTGTGAAAGATACATTACCTGTTCACTTGGTAATCACCATGTTTTTAGTGGTAAAATAATCAACAGATACTGTGTTGTAACTATCACTGTACCTCCATTGGCCAGCAGGTTCTCCTGTACTTTGTCTCGACTGTCCTCCAGCACGTCGGCCATGTACTGAGCTACCTTCTTCACCACACTGTGAACAGCCAGGAGCAATCAAAACACACCATGCCAACACAAACTGCGTGCTCAAAGCCAGAGTAAACCACACATTCGCCTTGCACATGCTCACATGACCACCATGAACTCATCCTCTACATTTAACACAAACATACACACACATCAAAAAGGTTCACATGTTTCTGTGAGGGCAACTTCCTGACAAGGCAATTTATAAAATGGCAGACTTTCAGAGTTAAAAGGTTTTTGATCAGCAGCACATCAGAGACGAACTGTGTCTACAGGTGAAATAGATAAAAGTAACATGAAACATCAGGCTGCTGATGTAGGTGGTAGTAGCACAAATTAAAACTTGACCAAACCCACCTAAACATTGACAGTTCAATTCCATGAAAAAGATATTATAAAACTATCCCCTATTATATAATCAATAGTGTTAAGCAGAACTGTGCCTAGAGTACTGAAGCCATGCAATGACTCAGCCAAGTCACATATCTGTCGCTTAGGTTTCACTTTGACAATCTATAATGGATGGAAACTTCAAAAAGGAAATAGATTAAAGACAGACTCTACTCAAACAAGTGAAACCGTGTTGCAAAGTTGGTCTTTCTCACAGTCTTCTCACAGAGGAGGCAAAGCAGGCCTCAGGCAGTAATGGCTGTGTGTGAGTTTTGGATGTCATATTTTCAAAATGCTATAAATTACAGTCAAACATACTTGCGGCACATAAGTCATCGGGTATAAATATGACTAAAGAAAGAGCTGCTGGTGTGTCACCCAACTGTAAATGGCCAAGTTTAGACTTCAAGGCTTGCTAGTCTCAGGTCCCTGTGAAATTCCTCATTGTTACAAGGTAAGGGAGGGGATTAGGCAGCGGTAAACCCAGTACATCAGTGAGTCTGGAGTGCTACACAAGTTAAGGGAGATTTTGTTAATGTCATTTAAAAAAGGACAGCATTTAAAGGGATTATTAAAAACTCTGTAAAGAAACAACTTCGCTACAATGATCATCCTCCAGAAATAGAGAATAGCAAAGTTCAGTTCAAGTCAGAACACTGCAGGTAGCATACCTTTCGACAAAGGAATCTAATTTGGCCAGTTCATCCGACAGTCCGACCAAGACATCTAATGTCCCGACCTGTTTTTGGACACAAAAAGGAAAAAAATAAAACATCAACGCATTATGACTTTTGACTCATCATCAGTCCTGACATCTGGGTCAGCGAGGTTGTGTTTAAACAGTGACATCTGGGGTTCAATCAGCCTACAGTGACATCCAGGGGGCCCTATGTGCTTAGAACGGCGCCTCTTTGTCCAGACACACTCATGCATTGCTAACAGTTCCAGGAGAACATTGCAGCCCCATGTGGCAGCAAGGTCAGCGAGGTTACTTCACCTTCAGCACAGAGAGGATCCGGACGAGCTGAACCGCTCTGTGGATGAAACCTTCGCCTAACCATCGCTTCAACATGCAGGCAACGGATCTGTGTAAAGGCTGCTTCCCATACACAGAGTCAGCTTATTCTTGACAGTGGATATATAAGGTGAGTGATTTTAATACTAGCCTGCATCTACAACCACTATCTAACTCCTTTTTAAGTGGAACATCATGAGTTGTGCAAGAAGGAAAATCAGGACCACAATGAACTACTTGAGTGTAAAGTAAACAGATTATATAATATCACAGAGTTGTGGCTGTGTACAGGTGGAAAAGTATGAAACATAACAAAGAGGGTATAAATCCAATGCTAACCTTGAGGTCTGGTATGCTGAACTTGTGGTTGGTGGAGAGGTTGTTGGTCCGTGTGGTGGCTGCCATCATTTTGTCCCATGTTTGCTGGCAGGTCTTCTCTCCAGGTGCAGAGATCAGCCAAAACTCTGTCATGATTACAGCACTGGTGCAGCTAGAGAAAACTGAGAAGAAAACTATATTTAGGCTAATGTGACTGTCTCTGTTATTATTATTATTCAGTTAATAAAACTATGAGGTTTTGTTCCACCCCCCTTCACTGAGTCTGTCTCTTTATCAATAGCACTGCTTTGGCTATAATACAGGTAAAGTCCTGTCTTTACACATCTCGTGTTTTTAGCTAAATGTTAGCTCCAGAGAGCTGCTGGTGCTGTTGACATTAAGTATGCTGAGACTGTTTGCCACTAAGCAGGCTAATGAAAGACTGCTACAATAGCAACAGGAGCTCATTCAGGGTCGAAATCCATTGCAAGCTGACAATAACGTTTTTCTAGCTCTCGCATTTATATTCTAACAACTACATAAAGTTTCAAAGCGATAAACAAGAAATAAACGACACACTATGTCAAACGAAGCTGCCAAAAAAGATGGTTAAGGTCAAGCAACATCCAGCAGGGATTAGCTACCGTTAGCCACTTAGCTTGGCTCACAACAACAACACAGGCGGTAATTGTGGTTGTTTAACAATTTCACTCACCTGTGTATTAAAATGTGGCCGTTGCCAGTTAAAATATAGCTGTTTGTAGTGTTTCTATGGCTTGATAATTTTCATAGTTGCCATTCAATACAGTTCGTGAGGTCTCCTGACAGCAGCATCAGAGTCAGCTGATCTGCGAGAGGAACCGGAAGGCCTCTCACTGTCTCCACTCACTGAGGAGACTCAGCAGCGGCCATAGTTGGTGGACAGTGAGTACTGCAGCGCCAGTCGGCAAGTCAAGTCAGTTTTAAGTACCACCAATTACAACTTTACCTCTCTTCTTAGACCACCGGAAAAGGAAATACTCAGCAAACAAACCTTTAACGTGGATAAATGGAATAAACTTCAGGAGGAGCAACAGAGGAGGGATCCCTCTTCCAGGACACAGACATGCAATAGATGTCATGTGTACAGAACATGAGTATCACAAAATTCTTGATAGAATGGCAATAATAATTATAATTAGTATAACTAGTAGTATAAGTATAAGTTTTATTTATACAGCACTTTTCCTAATAAAGTCACAAAGTGCGTTACAAAAGGATAAAACAGCAACAAAGAAAATAAATTAAATTAAACAAATTATAGTTTTATAGAGGAAAGTTTGACAAAAATTACATTGTGATTCTGTACATCATCAACATTCAGGTTTAAGGACATTACCCTGGGGCAGAGACTTGCCAACATATAGGGCAGAAGCCTCCAGATAAAGGGGAGCCTCAACAACACTCCAGCAGCCATAACTAGATTGTACTGCTGTTATGCAACAGTGCAAAGCGCAAGGACAGCCATGAATACTGACTTTATTCTGTAGAATGGGGCTGACATTTCCATGCCACAGTCAATTTAACAAAAGTTAATTTAGGTGATGGAATTGTTTTTCATTTTTGATATGGAATTTCAACAAATATCCTGAATTATAGACCTCCACCCCAGACTTGAGCCCTAGTCAACATTCCTAGGACATTATTACCTTATTAGAGAAGGACACAGACAATCTTGGATGCCAAGTCAGCAGCATGTGCAACTTTAGAGTTACTAAATTTGGAAAAGCTGGGTCAGGTTTCCTGACTTTGGGTGTCTCCTGTACAGAATCTTAGGAAAACGCCCCCAAAGGGACATGTTTATAGTTCAGTGGGTCTGGGGTTCATTGTTTAGGACACAATGCTTGGTCTGCCTGGAGCCAACCCTCGACATCAAACGGCAGGGTGAGTTTGCCCATGACTGGCTTGAGGCCAGTCTGCCGGGATGTTATCAGGACGCACACACACGCCACAATCAGTCAGTCTGCAGAGCGCAAGCTACTGTTGAGCCTGGTGTGTAAAATCTTCAGGTTCAATAAAGACAAAATGTTGTTTTAACAATAAATAGGACTGAATAGAGAAATAACTATTTATAGGCTAAATACTATTCCCTCTCTCACACACAGCTCAACACTCTGTCCTTACATGGACTCCCCAACCATTTCAGCTTCTCATGCACATCTCCTGTGATTTGTCTCAAAGTTGTGTCCATAGTTACTGAATAAGGCCTGAAAGTGTTAAAGCATTAGAATAAAATAAAAGCTTTAAAATAGCTAACAAACAGTTAAACTGATATTATGAATATTCCTCCACTTCTTAGAAAATACTCCCTGTTTTTCTTTTAGCACTAACTACTAAGTTTGTTGTTGAATCACTTGTGTGTTCCAGGAATTAAGGTCTTTAAATGCTTTGTATACATTGTCTCACCGCACATCACCTGCTCAATCTTTATATGACCTGCACTTAGTTGACTTGGACTGTGGTGACCTACTGCTTCCATATATGCACAAATGCACACACACACACACACACACACACACACACACATACACACACACACACACACACACACACACACACAAAGCCTAAATACCGGCTAGTGTGTATATGTGAATAGGGAAACACAGGATGCAGTGTGTAGGATACACATGCAGTATGTTGGCTACATCTGTGCAAGTGCTTGTCTGCACACACACATGTAGACACACATGCAGACACACCACTCAAGACATTCTTAAACATCATTTACTTGTCAAATATTGTACTCTGCATTGTACTTTTACAATAAACCACGTTAACACATGTAATGATCTCAGCCACTGACACTGAGTTATGTTATGAACTTATTATAATGAATTATTCTGGCTATCTTGGCGGAAAGGAAATGAGGGTGAAAAGTGCATAATTTTTTAGACTGTGTTATTGTTTGACCATCATGGTATATCTCCCTGTATCTCTCCACCATGTGACACTATTGTTGAAAATTACATGAAGTGGGAAAGCCCAGAGATAAAAAAAAAAAAAAGTTCCAAAGAAGTTCATTTCAGATGGTATATATAGAACCAAAACACTGTATTTAGTTCATTTTAGTTCATTTTAGTTTAGTTTAGTTTAATTTAGCTTAGCTTAGCTTAGCTTAGCTTAGCTTAGCTTAGCTTAGCTTAGTTTAGTTTAGTCTTTATATAGTGGAAGCGCAACCATTACAACATAACACATAATATTACAAGTTAGATAGGTAGGTCAAAGCTTGAATATAGGATATACATGTTTCATGCCAGTGGATCAACACATTTCAAATCATAACAGTCTGTTTGACATTGGTATTCAATTATAATAATTCAAATATATGAAAATATACAGTTTCATTCCTATATTCACAGAAGGTCACACTGAATTTCCATTAAATGTAGAATTTCCATATATGAAAGGTATATACATATAAAATAAAGAAACAGTGATATATGAAACCTTTCATTTTCATATAATGACATATATGTCTAGCCCATACAAATATGTATGTTTATGTATGTATGCTTATATCGTAGACATGTTACATAAATATATATCCATCCCAAAGCCTGTCAGTATATGTTGATATTATATACAGTGGATTCCAAAAGTCTCAGACCACTTTCCCAGAATGGGAAGATAGACATGTTTAAAATTAATGAGAAAAGAAAAACATATATAAGCATATAAAATTTTCATATTTATGTTGTTTTAATAAACTTGCATAAAGCCATAAATTAAATATACTACTCTATATCGTTATGTGCTTGCAACATGTTATACCATATAAAAATTCATCATAGATATTTTTTATATATTATTTCACAATGGGTATTCCATATATCCACATATATCCCCTTGTAGGTGACATGTATGGCAACATCATTCTTGATACAGGGACATATTTCTGTGTGGATTCCTGCAGACAGTTGCTTTATATCGTCCTGCTTAACATTCAGATCAGTGTGTGGAAAAGTTTGTTTGGAGTTCCTTTCACGAAGCAACATTCTTTGGCAAAAAGAGTTGAAACCACTGCTGAGTGACTTAACAACACTTACAACACTAGAGACTGTTGCGTAAGACCAATTCATGGTGGGTTTAATGAGTCACTCATTCAAACAAGGAGAGATGCTGCAGGTTTACAGATGTCTTGTCTTGACTAAGTTTTGTTAATAACATAGATTTTATGCTGCAAAATATAGAGGGTAATCAATTTGTTGAAGGTGTTTTATTTCTTGCTTTGGGACAATGTTGTTGTTTTTGACTGGAGACTTTTGGTCAGTGAGGGTTAATCTGAGCTGGGTCTGTCTAAATCTGTGTGTTGATGTAATCTGCCTGCTATGTTTGCAAATAAGAATTCCTGCTGCACAATGCAGCCACTGGAGTATTTGCCCTCACAGTGGGTGGTACACATGTCTCGCTGTCGCATACCCAGTAGCTGCGATGGCTATTATGATCCAAACAATGGAAATCAAACATTGTGCTTTACTGGAAGCCACTTTAGATGCTATGTGTGATTAGACTTATATATACATAGGCTCATTTAGTGTTGGAGAAAACATGCACAAAACACGGAACAGCTTTTGTGTTGCATTCTGAGGAAAAGACGCAGCCTCTCCAGCCTTTACAATGGACTCTAAGCATTAATTTTATTGGCGAAACAAATGCTGCTATTGTTTATTTTTCCCTGAGGAGCACTCAAAGCTCATCTAACAGTCTGAAGAATTTCACAGTTATGTGAATTCACAACAGTACCGGTCAGCAACACAAAAACAACACAGCATGCACTGTTGTATGATGTGGATCCCTCAGTGTGCTAAAGATTTAGGAGATCTTGCTCTGTTAACATGTAATCTCCACAAAATAATAGGGATCTGTATGGACTGGGTGATAAAAAATGTTTCTTGAATCCTAGAAAGTCTCACACTGCACAAAATTTAGAAGTGAGAAAATAATTGTTCTTATGTGTGTTCCAAACATGATGCAGGATTTTTTTTGTTAATAATGTCTGGACTGTGTGTCCCTGTCAATCTGTAACATTTCCTTGAAAATAATGAACTAAGGGAAAATTGAGTAGACAAAGACCTTAAAATGGACTTTGACACCAGGATAGAGACATAGGTGGATTGTTAGAACAAACACAAATCCCAAAGGCAAACTCCATACTTTCATAAATTTATTTCCCAATAATTCTAAAAAAAATCCATAGAGAAATGATATTGTCGCCAGTGGAAAATGTGCCATAAAGGCTTTCAAATCCTTAAATGTACAATTAGGCATGTGGATATTTTAATAATATCTGATATTTGGATATTTGGTATGTTGGTCTCTTAATACCAGGGTGATGTCAATATTGATATGGAGTCATAAATAACCCCAGGGAAAACGTTTCCCTTCTGTTTAGTTGACAGTAGCTCTCCTTGGCACCCTCCTCCTCCACTGTCGAGGAGGGAGACATGCAAATGTATCTCCTTGAAAAAAACACTGCCCCAGACCCTGCATTTTCAGAGGCAGGCACAACTTCTCAAAGTCACAACAACAAAGGCAAAGGGACGGGGAAATCCAGCTTGAGTTTGAACTTGAAGACAAAATACATGCATCCATCTACTCATTGCTCATGGAAATTAAGTTTTGCAACTGTTGATCTTGGCAACAGATAAAAAAGGAAAATTTTGCAAACTTTATTGGACAGCATTTTGTCCTTTTTACTGAGCCATGGGAAACACAATGAAGACATAACACAGGTAATGTTGAGAAATTTGACACTGGCCTATTAAATGTTTAAAAAGGTTATTATAGATGTAGATTTAGTCAACCAAGGTGTGATTGTGTTGGTGAAAATACTGTTTAATTTGACTGTTTCTTGAATAAACTGTCGTAAAAAAATAAAAAAGATAAACATAGAATATGGAGTAGTGTAGTGTAAAGTGTAAAGCAAAAGAAGTAGAAAATAGCATACTCATCTACATACACAAAATTATGTATTTAAACTAGGCTATTATTATTGTTACAATTATTATTGCGATTTGGATTTGGGGATTATTGCTATGGTAATTTATGGCTTCGTTAATACATGCTCCACATGTCATCTATTATCCCAACTGAGGTCATTGTCTTTGATTTTGACAGTTCTAAACTCCGCCCATTTGAGATGTATCAAACTCTCCATATTTAAGTAGAATCAGACCGGGAAATTGTTCACATAATTTTTAATACTTTAGTTATAATAACGGTGAAAAATAATCCTGAAAAAACAATTTGATGGAGTAGATATTTTGCAGAAATATTTCCACATCAATATTTTTCATTACTCAAAAAACATTGCCATATGTTTATTGATATGGATTTTATTTTGACACTTTAACCGGATGTGTCACTGTTAATTTTGTTGTACTTGACTCTACTGTTTGTCTGTCGTTCCTAACCGCTCTCTCGACCACTGCTGTTGCCGTTCGCTCCGTCGTTGTAAATGATCCGTAGTAGCTAGCACCCAAACAAAAAGTTGACCTAATCCACCACATCCATGGCAGTTATCCTTTTCTCTTTTTGTAACCCCATCACTCTTTAAAAATTCCGCCGAAAAAGAAAAAGCGTTCTGTCCCCTCTTTTGGGTTTTCAGCAGACGTAAGTAACGTTAGCTAACCGCGTTGTTAGCTTGCTAATTAGCATGTCAAATTAACAGGGTACCGTAGCGTAAACCTTAAGAGCTGGCTATAATAAATTAAAGACAACCTAACAGTCACTAATATTATTATTGAAATATGAGTAACAGATTCCCGTACAACAATATTTACATTGTGTGTCGCTAGGTAGCGGGCTAACGCTAATCTTAACGTTACCAATGAATGCAAACGACCTGTTACAATAGAAAGTAAGGTAACTTAAGTCAGACATGTTGAATATGAGTTTGAGTTGATAACAGGCAGTGTGGTATTAGGCTTTTCGCGTCGGAGAAGAGTGTGCAAATGCTGTTTACCGTAACGTGAAAAAGAATCTGCTGGTCATGATTGCATCATTTCAATTCAATGAACCATGGATCAGAGTGCAAAATAATAACATTTCGAACTTTAAAAAAAACAAACAGTAAAAATGCACCACATACAAAGTAAACCATAAAAAATACTTTGTCTATACCAATGTGCAACTCCCATGCTAACCCTGACCACATAGTTATTCCTTTACCATTTAACACGTTTGATTGTACAATTTTTAAATGTTAAGGTAGACTGGAGCATTTGTCAGCGGAGAAACAGTTGCTGTCCTCGTCAGAGTTGTTTCCCTGTCAGTGACTGATTCCTATGTGCCCTGTCCTCATGTGTCTCTTTGCAGGTGTACAACAACTATCCAGAGGATTTAGGGGCAGCTCTATACCGAGAGTCATTTGACTTCAACGCCGAGCCACCTTGGGATCCTAGCTGATAGTGGACGAGTTCATCTCAGGACTTATCCATGTGAGTAATTAGGTGTGAATTGAAGAATTAATGTATCTTCTTGATTGCATTGTGGGTATTCTCATAGCAGAAACATAGAGAGTATTATCATAAATGTATTGTGAGAGATGGCTTCACAGAAACTCTTGACAGAGGTAATAAATGGGTATATTAATAAATAGCATGTCCCAGATAAATCACAAACAGGCTATAGTTATTTTAGATCTAACATTTCAGATCTATTTCCAGCACTTCTATTAAAATAACAGGACACTGTGTTCTGCACTGACTTTTATCTGCATTTGTTTTTCTCTTGCTATGATTTAGCTGCAGTAAAGGAGAATCGATTGGTTATAGGTATTAATCCTGCTAATATGTGAAGTTTACATTTATGTGCCCATTGACGTCATCACGTCTTTCATGGGGGTTGTGGTATGAGTGAGTTAAGCATTTTCCAAGTTACATAAATGTTTGATTTTTAAAGAGATGATAGGGTTGAGCCATCTCCCAACCTAATATAACATATGTTTCAGCAGTGAAGTTGATAATTAAAGCCCTCACATTTTCTTCTGTAATCGCTGTAATTTAATTGTCTTTCACAATGAAATCAAGGAGGCAGTGCAATTTCACCCTTGTCCTTCTCTCTATTCATTTGTTTGTATCAGCCTTGTCATAGTAGTCTACCACACAGCAGTCTTTCTAGGCACATTGTTTAGTCTCCCCATTTAACCTCCAAAAACCACAGTCATTCCAGATCTGGTCCAGTCACTGCTGTGCATCTCTGACGTATGTGCAACATTATTGAAAGTGAAGTTGTGACACGGACGCAGACAGTATTGTACCTTGCTTAATGCCATCAAAAAGAACCTTTACGGGTCACCAGCTCAGGGATTAATGGTGTTTGTTGGGAGTAATTGATGGTAAAGTAAATGAACCCTGTGCCCCAGACTCTGTGTTTTCACAGTGGCTTTTCAGAAGAATAGGCCTCTTCCACAAAGCTGTGCCATAACATGAAACCTGTTCTGTGCTCTGATTGGATGCTCACTGAAAATCACTTGTTTGATTGGGGAGGTTTAGCTTCCAGCTAATGAATAAATGAGAATTGGACAACATAAATAAATATGCGCTGTCCAAACATGGCTGAATTGTTGTGCTTATTGAACTACATATCTCATGTTGATTTTTGTCCTTTTCTTGTACAGTTTGTTGCAAAAGTCTAGGACCCCAGGGGCTCGAGAGTGAGTGAACAAGACCACTTCAGATTAGCCACATTCTTTATGCCTGTCGGATTAGAGGAAAACGGTTGAGAGGATGAAAGGTATTGCTGATGAACCACAGTATTCTGTTGGCCTACTGGAGGGAGGCACAGCGCTCTGTGACGTGATTGATAACCACATTTATGAACAAACTCTGGTAAGGAGTCTCACTGTAGCAACATGTACATTTAACACATACACATTTTCTGTTGTATTTTGTTGTATTGTTCCTTATATGTGGTAATGTTATATACAGACACATGTTGCAAAATGCTTGCAGGGTGTATGTTTGTGTGACTCATACAAATGTATGTTTCCTTCTTCCTCAGTCTGAGAAGAATGCATTCTTTGTAGCAGACCTGGGGGTCATAATGAGGCAACATGTTCGCTGGCGAACACACATGGCCCGAATTCGACCCTACTACACTGTCAGATGCAACAGCAGTCCAGCTGTTATTGAAGTTCTTGCTGCTCTTGGCACTGGATTCATATGCACCAACAAGGTACTGTCTCACAAACACATTACATCACTGTTGTCAGTTCAGGTTTCTCCACAAACAATGGTCAGAATTGCAGTATGCATTGTTTAGGCTGCACAGTCTTGGATTCTTAGCAGAAAATTGCTCAGTTAACAAATGTTTTAAAGGACTTTACTACCCTTATTTTACAGGGTCCTAAATTGGGACCATTATATACCACCCTTCTTAGTGAGTATAATAGTGCAGAATAATATTGCACAACACCTGGTCCACAAGCTGTAGAATAGTTATAAAGGCACCACCAAGTGGTCAGTGTACCTCAGTGCTCATCTTTTAAACACTGTTTATCATCTATTTTGTTTAGACATGCAGGACAGACATGATATTGAAATGTCTGTTCACTAACCCACATACTGTGTATTAATGGACTACTTTTCTGTCTTTGCCTCTTTGTATGTCAGTCTGAACTTGAGCTGGTGCAGAGCCATGGTATTCCCTCTGAAGATATCATCTACAGTGGTGTTTGCAAACAGGTCTCCCAGATTAAATATGCTGCAAAGAATGGCATTGACCTTCTGGTGTGTGATAATGAAGCAGAGCTACGCAAGATTTCTCGCTGCCACCCCAATGCTAAGTAAGTGCTTGTTTGTTTTAGTATTAGTCCCACTGCCAGTGAACATATGACTTAATGATTGGCTTTGTTATCAGTTCTTACTTACTTTTCGTTTGTTACAGCATCTCACATGTTTCATATGAGAAACAAAACTGCCTATATCAAATCAAGTTGCATGGCAGCAGAAATTTTATGATTCAGTGCTCGCTTCTTACTATAACTCATCTGGAGTATTTTCTCTCTCAACAAAACAGTTACCAAGGTCCTTTGTGTTTGCTCTTTGTTTACTGTGTTAATTCAGGCTGCTGCTGCAGGTATCAACAGAAGCATCTAGTCCAGACGATGAGATCAGCATGACGTTCGGCTGCTCCCTGAAGGACTGCAGGCACCTGCTGGAGAGAGCGAAGGAACTGGGTGTGCAGGTTGTGGGGGTCAGGTGAGGCCTGCAGAAATGCACTGTGGTACAGGGTTCCCATGGGTGCTTGGTATCATTGAAAGTTTGTGAAAAAAAAATCAAGGCCTTGAACGTTTTTGAAAATAGACATAAATAGACAAAAGTACAAAATTAGAAAGTTTTGTTTTTTTTCATTTTTCTTTTTACTTAATGGCCTGTAAAAAGACTACATGCTGCTGTCTGCATGTGTGCAAGAGACCTTCTGTATAGCCTGCTAGTTCTCATTATATAAATTCTTAGTGTTGTAACATAATTAATCTTTATCCATGTCTCAAACTATAACGTGTTGGGGCCTTGAAATTTAGGGAATTGGGCCTGGAAAGTCCTTGAAAAGTCCTTTAATATCATGTTCAAGAACGTGTGGGAACCCTGCTGTTTATAAAGCAGATTGAAGAAAAGTAAAGTATAGATTGAGTACAAAGACCACAGCAACTCTCTCTGGAATTAACCAACAAGCAAGCAAGCAAAACTTTTATTTATACAGTGCATTTCATTCCAGGTGGAAGCACAATGTGCTGCACAAAGCATGAATTATCAAGGAAGTTGCAACCACAAAAACTATGTGGTTAGTGTAAAAATAAAACATTAGACACAAATTAAAAATGCATAAATGATATATATGAATTAAAAACCATTAAGAAAATGGAATAATTTACCAACCAATTTACTACAGGATAAAATGTAGCTTCTTGTTCAGGTGTTAAACTGACCATTTAACCCTCATCCACAGGTCTCACATCTCCAGCTCCTGTGAAGATGACCAGGTGTATGTTCATGCCATCTCAGACGCGCGCTGTGTCTTTGATATGGGAGTGAGTAATCTTAAATATTGTTATGTAGCTAGTTACACAGTTCAGTTCACTGACTACCATTTCCATTACCTTACATCACACACTGTTGACTTTTGGACACTTTGTGATTGCTCCAGTGCTTCCAGTGATTGCTTTGGTAATCACTTGCGTTTTGGTTACACATTTACAAGCCTTTGTCTTCCTCAGGAGGAAATTGGCTTTAACATGAAAATCCTGGACATTGGAGGCGGCTTCAGTGGCTCTGAGACTCAGCTGGAGCTGGTCAGTGTATTTCTCTCTGCTCTTCACATAACAATGATTAAAAACACATTATCAGTGGGTTTATAAACAACACACTGGTAGAGAAATGTGCTGTGATAAGGATTTGCCTATACACTTTGTCCATGTTTGAAGTGGACACCACCGTGTCACTTGCTGCATTTGAATCACATTCTACCCATTTTGGTTCCTACTTTTTACATCTGTCATCTTTTTTGCAGATCAATAGTGCAGTCATGTCTATGGTGGACCTGTACTTCCCTCCTTCTACTGGGGTTTCCCTCATTGCTGAGCCTGGCAGCTTCTTTGTGTCCTCTGCTTTCACCCTGGCCGTTAACGTCATCTCCAAGGAGGTGGTGGCACGAGATCGCCAAGACCAGGCACACGGTCAGTGGCCTGACATTCACTTCTTTTTTTTTCAAATATTTTTTGGGCTTTTTATGCCTTTATTGATAGTGCAGAGACAGGAAATGGGGAGGCAGAGAGAGGGGGAATGACATGCAGCAAAGGCCGTCCAATGCGGGACTCGAACCGGGGCCGACTGCAGCGAGAACTGTAGCCTCTGCACATGGGGCGCCTGCTTAGACCACTACGCTACACAACGCCCCCTGATATTCACTTTCAAAGGCTCATTCACTGAAAAACAATGAGCATTATGTCTCTATGTTTTATGTGGAGTCAACCCAGCTTCTGTGCCAAAGAGAACTATACGAACGTGTGAATCACAAACTGTAAAATGAAACACACTAGAGACCATGTTGTAATGGGATCACACCAGCCGCGATGCCCATCAACATGTTGATCCTCCTGGTCCGATCTATGAACCCAGCCTTCATTGTGATCTCAACTACACACCTGTAAAGTTTTGTGGTTGTATCTTGCTTGGTTGTGAAGCTATCGTGGTGACAAAATTCTGTCACAGACACACAAACACCTGCCAAAGTAAAACTGCCTCTCTGCTCGTTCCTGCCACAGTCTGAACAGTCTGTCTCCAGGACCAGATTTTGGCATGATGAGACACACACACACACACACACACACACACACACACACACACACACACACACACACACACACAAGGTGTAAATAATACCACGCTGTTGCGGCTGTTGAATATAAACAAGTTTAAAAATAAATCTATTACACTCTAATAGATGTTGTGCACCATCTCTCTGAACAGATGATCCCTCTCCCAACGATGAGCCAGAGTTCCAGTACTACATGAACGAGGGAGTGTACGGATCATTTGCCAGCAAACTGTCTGAAACACTGATTGCTGCTCCATCTGTTCACAAGGTAAGTCTAAAACATTCTCTGGTGATGGAAGACGTAGCCATTGTTCATCCATTTATTCAACTTTTATTTGTGTAAACATGACAATAAAAACAAAGCTTGCTTATAGACCAAACCTTAAATCAATCAATCATCAAGATGATGAACATGATATTTCTTGTATAAAGTGGCTTTAAAATGGTGAAAATCAGTGGGCCCTTTTCGGTTCCTAAAACACAACTCACCTTAGTTTACTGAAAAACAATTGTTGTGATACATGTACAAACAGGTTATCTCTTCTTTGTGTGTTATCAGAACACATCCCTGGATGCTCCCGTGTTCAGCAGCAGCCTGTGGGGCCCCTCTGGGGATGACCTGGACCAGGTAGTGGAGCACTGTTTGTTACCCGAGCTCAACATCGGAGACTGGCTCATGTTCAGCCATGCTGGAGCCTACAGTCTGGGTCAGCCACTCTGCACCGCCACTGACTCACCCCCGCCCCCTGTATACTATGTCATATTCTCCAGAGACTGGTAAGGACAGGTGACATTCGTGTGCATCGCAAAGTTAATCATTTAAAAGAAACATTGTTTCTTGTGCATACGTGCAGTTGACTCAGGTTTTTTTCCCGTCACCAGGTTTGAGATGCAGGACACTGGTGTCAGCCACGAGGCTACACTGAAGAACTTCTCATTGGTCCCTTATTTCCTCAATTCCTGCCAAACAGAGGCTGCACTCTCTGTCCCAGCTTAGCAATCATCAGACCAGGAAGGCTTTAACTGCCCTCACTGGTTTCTGCTGCTAGCCTCCCCTGGTCTACATTCCACTGGGATGAACTGAACCAACAGTACAGATAGAGCTTGAAATTTCTGGGACCAGATTGAATTCATCTCACAAACCCCAATGCATAGTGTATTATGTGATTAGACCTGGAAACCCCAAGTAGCTGTTAATTAGGATGAAACAAAATGGATGACTCCAGAAAGACAGATGCATTCTTCCCTTTGCTTTGGGCATCCCATGGCACTACAGTTTACACTCGTACAGTAGATATATTATGACTTTAAATAATTATATTTGACAAATGTATTATCTCTATCTCCATTGCTGCTGCCAGTCTTGTAAAGTAAGATATGTATCCCAGAGTGAAGCAGTGTATTTAAACAGAAACACAGTTCTGAGACCTTATGGGGTGCTTTGCCTCAAAGATGTGTTTTTATTATTTTAATTGGTTGTAAAGTTTATTTTGTGTGATAAAAGCTTGATTCCATTATTTCTTTGAAACTGTTGTTGTCTTTCTAAGTGTTTTAAACTGGAGGCTTGCAGCACTACGTTGCTGCACATGCATGTGCATTTACTCATCTGTTTGATGCAGTGAATGAAGCCAGTGTGATCAATGTGCAGTGTCACCATGAAACCCTCTCCGGATAAAATGATAAGTGCCGTCTGATCTGGTGTGGTTAGAAATATAATGGCTCAGTGTTCACCGGTAAACTGGTGTTTGTGTTTTTCTAAAATGCTGAGTAGCTCACTCCCAGAATAGTGAAGGACCGGCAGGTAACTCCTATGTTACAACATAGTGATGCAGGTTTATTAGACAGCATGTGCTTCAGATGGAACATGGGAAGTGTTGATGGATAATGAATCAGCTGACATGGATTTTTTTTTTCTTTTTCAGAAAGCATCATTTAAAATGCTAGAACCTTTTTTTTTTTTTTTTTTTTACTATTTCTGTCATATTTAATTATATTTTTTCAACATTTATGTTGAAAAAATATTCCAAAATTTTCTGACTCTGCAAGCGTACTTGCAACGTGTGTATCATATCTGTGAAGTTGTCTACCAATCTGTGTCTAAGGCATGATGAATTATTGGGCGTTTGCCTTTTATTAACTTGTAGCTGTGCTTGTCAACATCAACAGTAATAAACACCTCACTGACTGGACTGTGAATCACTGGGTCTGTGTTTTATTATTATAAACACACCATAAATGTACATAGTGAAACCCTGCTGCTGTTGTACAGACACAGCTAAATATTTGATAAGCCTCTGTCAAATAGTTTAGTAATCCAATTTTCATCCTGGATATGTGACCACAGGCTAAAAGGGATTTGGTTTGAGGAGCTAAATGTACAGGGATCAGAACCATTGAACTACTGAACAACATGAGTTATTCTAAGTCTGCAGTGTCAGTGCATGTGAAATATGTTTCTTTCTGGATGCGTTATTTGAGTAATGCCATCCGATCCGAGCCTTTGCATTTACACGACATTAACACAAATGTTTCCCTATCCAGATACAGATAACACTGTAATTCGAGGTGTAACTGGAGTAAAACATCTGGACACATCTGAACATCTGTAAACGTGTGTTCTGGTTTAATAAAGACTTCTAATTTTCATCCAAGAAAAAAACATTTGTGCAAAATTGTTGTAGAACAAATAAATTTTCATATGGCTCAAAAGAAAAAACAGGCAACATTCTTTGGTCAAATATCACTGAAAGGTAAATGCATTTAGCAGGATTTGTAAAAGTGTTATGAAAATTACAAAATACTGTATATTTGATACTTTCAGTGTAATTGCTCAGTTTAAGGCAATACGGTAGTTGGAAGTCAAGTCAATGTCTGTTTACAGTGTCATCACCTCGTTCTTGTTCAACTATAATTATTAAACAACAGCAAAGCAGCAAAGACTTCACATGCAATTTTATTTGCTTTTAGGTTTAGCACTGTTGAGCCGACAGGTGTACGAATCAGGCACACGATCCTCTGTGCTGGGAGACACAGCCACGTTCAGTTTCACAGTTTTTACTTTGGTGTCTCGCTTGGATCCGTCAGAGAGAGTTTGATGAGGGGAGACTGAGTGTTGTGGAAGCAGCGAGGTCGACAGGCTGGGTGACCCCCAACGTCCAGCAGGGCATCCTCCTCATTGCCAGGTGTCTCCGGGCGTGCTTGGCCAGGTGGTCGCTACGCATGAAGCGGCTGTGGCACACGGGGCAGACAAACTTTTTCTCTCCCGTGTGGGTTCGTCGGTGGCGAGACAGCTCATCGGAGCGAGCGAACCGCCTCTCGCAGCCCTCCCACTTACATTTGAAGGGCTTCTCACCTGATGCAACACAGACAGAGGAGTGAAAATTAAGGATTTTGAGGACTTTCTTGTGTCTCATTGTTTTTCATGGCTATTTTTTTTTACTTCTTTCAATTCATTGTCTGCACAGGATGCTGACATTTGACTGAGTTAAGTAATTAAAATTGATATACTTTCTTGATACTACAAGTACAGTACAGTTTGAATTCATATCCGTCATCTCTTACCTGTGTGCGTCCTCATGTGGGCCTTGAGGTGGGAGCTCTTGAAGTAGGTCTTGCTGCAGTCCTCACGGGGACAAACATGACTGCGTACACGGGACACCTCTGGCTGCAGTGAGCTTTGCCTTTGCTCCAACGGAGTATGACCAGGTGCGGGGGCGATGGCTGGTAACTTGGTGCCACCAGGTGTCACCAGCGCGGGCTGAACGTACAGAGTAGGAACAGCCGGCTGAGAGACGAGAAGCATTAGGGGGCCTTTTGCAACCTGACCCCCAAGGAGGAAGACCTGGGCAGAAGACGCTGCTTGGGTTTGTGGTTGCAATAGCGCATGTTGTTGTTGGATGGGCTGTTGTTGTGTGTGCACAGTTGTAACTGCTGATGCGGTGGGTAGTGGGTGTTGCCGATGACTCTCAAAGGCTGTGACAGGCTTTTGCACAACACTGGTGGAAGGAGAAGAGACGGGAAGAATTTGGCAGTAGACAGGCACAGGAGAAACTCCATTAACACCAGCTGGGACAGAGGAGACAGACTGAGGTGTGTCTGATTTATCAACTGGGGCTGAAAGTCTCATCTGGGTCTGACTGTCCTTAAGAACATTTGGCAAAGTCGCAGTTAAAGGTTTCTGTGGCGTGGCATCCCTAGAGTCAGACTGCATTATAACAACCATCTCAGAGTCTCTGGTGTGCAGCCCATCCTCAAAGTTCAAATCTCTTTTAGAGTCTTTTGTGTGAACTTGAGTGAGTCTGTCTCTCTTTGAGACAGGATGGACGTCACAGCAGCAGTGCTGGCCGTCTGCAGTGTGGCGGATCACGCTGGTGCACTGGAACCTCTGCTGAGAAGCAGCAGTGTGTGTGTGCAGATGAGTCTCCTCTGCCGTCTGCCAGGCTGGACTTCCAGCTACAGCAAGTTGATGCAATGTTGCTGCTGAGGCTGGATGTGTGTCCTCACAGTGGGGTGGGCTGTATGGTGGTGTCATACACTGAGAGGAAAGGAAGGTTGTTAATATTCTTATTGATTAACTCAAGCTTGTAAAATATGTATCTTCTTTTACATCACTGCTAAAAAAAAAAAGACACCATTATCATATTGCCTTCATAGCTAGTAGCATAGCATAGACCAGTGGTTCCCAACCTGTGGGCTGGAGTGCATTGGTGGGCTGTAATAATTTGCAAAACAGTATCATTTTGGTGAAAAGAAAAAAACAAATATAATGTAATAATATAATAATGTATAATGTTTTTAATTGTTTTAAGTAAACAAAATGATCTTTAAAGAATATTAAAGATGTTTAAAAACTCCTGTCATTGTTTTTTTTTCTCATATTAAGGCCTATCACTGTGATAAGCCGATGATAAGAACTTTATGTTGTTGCCGGCTGGACCGCTTGCTATCTCAGTCTGATTTCACGCTGAAAGATTACATCCATGGCAAAAACTCAAGTATCAAAAGGTGCCCTGAGAACATATCTGGCCTCTGTATCACTATGGGGCTGGATATGGGCTGCCAACATTTTTGAGATTTTCAAGTGGGCCCCCGAGTTGGAAAAGGTTGGGAACCACTGGCATAGACAACACTACAAAATAATGTTGCGCTAAAATCCATCTTCTAGACCAGGTTTAAAAAAAAAAAAAAAAAAAACTATCTTAGTCCATGTGGTTCACTTACGAGAGGAGAATCCTGTAGCACAGCAGATGCAAGGGGGGCAGAGTCGTCCTCTGAGCAGTCTGAGGACGGAGTCAGGGGTCTGAAGTGTCTGAGCCTGAAGCTCCTGGTTTTCCAGTGCTTAGTCATGGACATCAGGGCCTCCACAGCCTCCATGTCACCTGCACCCATTTGAGCAGGCTGTAATCCTCTCTGGACGTCTGAGTGGTGCTCCTCAATGTCCATGTTGTAAGTCTAGCACAAGAGCAAAAATGAGCACAAGTCAGGACTATGGAGTTTCAGTTTTCAATACATCGCACAATATAGTCCTGGAATGAACTTTTCTTAAATAAACACATTGTCACTGTGTTGGATTTAAGGATTTACAGTTCAGACATTAAATATTCAGACATTTTTTTCCCCCTCATCAATCCACACTACCCCATAATGACAAAGTGAAAATAGAATTTTAGACATTTTTGCAAATTTATTAAAAAGGAAGAACTGAAATATCACATTGACATGAGTATTTAGATGCATTGCTATGACACAAATTTAGCTCAAGTGCCTCCGTTTTCTCTTTATCATATTTGAGAGTCCACCTGTGGTCAGGCTGATCGGACAGTCTTTGGAAAGGCACACACCTCTGTATGTAAGGTCTCACAGCTGACAATGAATATCAGAGCAAAAAGCAAGTCAGGAAGAGGAAGGAACTGCCTGCAGAGCTCAGAGACAGGATTGTATTGAGGCACAGATATGAGGAAGGCAAAAAAAAAAAGATGCTGCATTCAAGGTTCCAAGAACACAGTGGCCTCCATCATTTTTACATGGAAGATGTTTGGAACAACCAGGACTCTTCCTAGAACTGGCCGCCCAGACAAACTGAGCAATGAGGACAGAGGGGCCTTGGTAAGGGAGGTGACCAAGAACTCGAAGGTCACTCTGGCTGAACTCCAGAGATCCTGTGTGGAGAAACTTCAAGAAGGACAATCAACTCTAATCGTAATGTCAGGTTTCCTCCAGACATGACAAACACTTCAAACTTGGTTTCATCAGACAGGAGGATCTTGTGTCTCTCAGTCTGATTGACTCACGTGCTTTAGGTACTTTTTTGCAAACTCTCACTGAAGAGAGGTTTCTGTCTGGGCACTCTGCCATAAAGCACAGATTGGTGGAGTGTTGTAGTGATGGTGGTCCTGCAAGTTTCTCCCATCTCCACACAGGATCTCAGAGAAGGGCCTTCATAAGAGATCTATCCTGTCTCTGAGCTCTGCAGGCAGTTCCTTCCTCCTCACGGCTTGTTTTTTGCTCTGGTATGCATTGTCAGCTGTGAGACCTTATATAGACAGGTGCCTTTCCAAATCATGTTAAATCAGCTGAATTCACGACAGGTGGACTCCTGTCAAGGTGTAGAAACATCTCAAAGATGATCAAGAGAAATGGGGGCACCTGAGCTTAATTTCAAATGGTGTAACAGAGGGTTCAAATACTTTTATCAATGTTTTTTTAATTAATTTTAGCATGAGGCTGCAACATAACAAAATGTGCAAAAAGCGAGGGGCCTGAATACTTTCCTAATGCAATGTAATGACAATTATCCATATATAATGTGAGTAGACATACAGCATCTGAGCAACATTCAATCAGTGTTTTAAAGCCTATTGATTTTTGCCATTCATCAATATAGAGAATATGTAAAGGAGCATGTGAGGTGAGCATGATCAGCTGCTGTTCTGCAGCACTGGGGCCCTTTCACCTACTTCCACAGGGGACAAAAGCGCCAACTGTGCTGCTTACACAAACAGCCACACAACACCTAACCCCTCCCTGACCTGCCTAGCACACAGCGATCATCACAGTCCTCAACAACCATCACTAGTGAAGCTGGAGGTAAATTAATGTGATATGATGTCGATAAACTTGGTTATATAACGTTTGACAACCATCGTTATAAATCAAAATTGCACTGTCAGGATGTTATTGTTGTTGTTGTATATTCTCACATAACTTTAATAAAGCACTTCAAGAAAGAAAATCAGAGTAATATCATACAAAATGAAATGTATGACGTTGAAGAAATGAAAACAATCTACTTACAGCCTCTGTAAATCTGTGTGAAGTGTTCAGGGCTCCGGTTTAACCGTTGACAACTCGTCCTCACGTCTTGTGTGAACACTTCAAACTAAAATTGTGTGTTTCCCACTCTTCTCCTCAGCCAAGTCCCCATTCATCGTTTCAAACGCGGTGGGGAAACGGGGGGCGTGGGTTAACGTGTCGGCCAATACCACGCAAAGGTGTGTTACACACCGACCAATAAGAGAGGGACTCGGTGCGTGATCGGCGGCTGACGGCGCCGTGCAGACAGCGTGGTACACAACAGCACGGGCGTGTGAAAAACATTCTTGTCTACACTCAGTTACCTTCCTCACACACCCACCCCACCCCAATACACACACACACACACACACACACACACACACACACACACAGACCACCTTCTTGGATGAGTCTTTTCGCCCTCTCCATCAGCCAGAACAGACACACACCTTCTATTATGACTAATCATATTTTGGAGAGATGAAATTTAAAAAACAGATGCTCTGTGATCATCTGTCACACCAAGGTGTAGGTTCTTAACACGTCTTTGAAATAGAGCTTTTATAATAATATTATATAATAATAATAATAATAATAATAATAATAATTACAAATTTTCCAATTTTTTTTGTTGTTGGTCTTATATCAGGTTGTGAACTCATTGTGAACTCCAGAAGTATAGAAAACTGTTCTGACAGTATTTGTCAGGAATAGCTTAAATTCATTTATTGGCAGTTATATAGAAATTACTTTAACAATTAAACAATAGCAGAAGCATTAACACAAGTTAAAACACTTGAAAAATGGGGAGAAATGTGTAAAAGCAGTAGATTCTTTTGCCTAAAATGGTTTTACATGATGTATTTGGAGGGTGGCTTAGAGATGTTGCTGTTATTATCACTTTTAAACACTTTAAACCCAATAAACACTGCTTGTGAAAATGACAATGACTTGATATATGAATAAATATATACATTAATATATTAATAGCTGATTTCTCATCTGGTAAATTGGAAGATGCATCAACAGGTGGAAAACTGTCAGAGTTGGATGTGAATAGATTTTACTTTCTTGCCTATGCTTTTTTAATGTTTTAATTTGAATGCTACTCAATAAGCAGCCCCTTGTCCTTTGTGGAAGAAAGAGGTCAGCCAACAGGAGATGGCCTCGGGCAGCCCTGTGGATTAGGTAAGTGTCAGCTGTCTAGACCTTCCCACACAGCACAGAGAACCAGAACAAAAGGCTGGCTGTGGACACACAATGGAGAAATACACACACACAGACACACAGCACTTTGACTGTGTCTGGCACTGTGGGATGTTCCTCAAAAGCATACCCAGGAATGAAGAGAAAAGTCTGGGTACAAGTGACATAAAGAAATTATTCTGTAATTACAATCCATATCCCTAGATATTTACATCTTGGTTCCAACTTAAAGTTTAAACTGAATCAATTGTTTACACTTGTGTTCTGCTTTTTTATGGAAATGCCTCTTATCAAAACATGTAGACAATTTATCCACTACTCAATAAGTACTTAATTAATATTTTTTTAAGCAGTACAGTACACTGTGAAGAAATATTACCTCTTTAAATGAAAAATGCTTGTTTTATTGACACTTTTTGTACCTACTTCTTCTGTTTTAGCTTTCTAGGATGTGTACTGTAAAACCAAAGTTTGAAGAATGTCATATTTTCATATATATATATATATATATATAACATTTACATATTCTGTTGTTTATTTATTTTATAATGTATTTATAAACACAGCTTTTAAAAAATTGTTGCATAACATACTAAATATGTTTTATATATTGCGGTTTTTGCCTGTCTTCACCTGTCACACCTATGTAATATGTTTGAGTGAATTGCCATGTACATCACATTTTCTTTATTTTATCATGTTACAGCAGCAGTTAAAGAGGCTGCTGCACCAATAACACCAATTCTACACAAACAGGTCATGCGACTCACCATGGAGAGCGCTGGCCTGTGTAAACAGCTGTATAATGTCCTCTGTGACTGGTGGGAGCTTTCTAAAATCTGAGAAGAAACCATTAGGGTTATCTTGAATTACTGGAGTGCTCCTTTAACACGATGTGCCTTAATTATGGAAATTAATTTATTCATTTCCTGAAGGCATATTTAAAGCCACCATGTGTAGGATCTGAAAATGTCTTACATTGACACCATCTGGTGTTACTCTCAAGAATGGCTTTGGCTCTGCTACTGACCAAACTGAGCTCAGACTTAAAGCTGCATTCACAGATTTTCTCTTTTTTTTTTTTTTGGCTACTTGGGGGCAGCAAAACAAGCAGAGGACCAACAAATCCTCCAACCTGAACAACCATATAGGTCGTATTTTTCAACCCTTTGATACGACCCATAGGAGTGTCTTCTGAAATAGTGCCCCATACGCCGGAATGCGTACCAGACCTTGGTTGTCATGGTTACCATAATAAACAATAATAAACACTGTACCGAGAGTGGCGTACCGATTGTCACCGTGGTTGCTATAATTACGTCATGGCTTGGTTAGGTTTAGGCACAAAAACTACTTGGTTAGGTTTAGGAAAAGATCGCGATTTGGTTTAAAATAAGTACTTCCTCAACATTTGATGATCTTTGTTGTCATAGTTACAATAACAATGTGGTTAACTTTGTTGAACGCTCATGGGTAAAAGAAACGACATGAACTGCTGATTTCAGACAGGAATCAAACACCACTCTCCTGTCTCATATTTTTGTGTTTTGTTGACCCGCCCGCCAAAACCTCCTTCTGACACGGACTTTGTCTCTCTTTATACTACGTCACTGCACACACCTTTGCTCCTGTCATATTTACTACAGCCACTAGATGTCGCCTAACAGCAAAATGTAACTATGGGTCATAATAACCTGCTGCACAAATGACCTGTGGGCTTTTTTTTTTTTTTACAGGAGGACAGTCTCCTGAGGACAGAGTGTTGACATTTTATCACACTCTGCAGGTGCAGAAAATTGGTTTGCGAACACTTCTGGCAGATAGTGAACAATATTAGCGTTTATTTAGTCATGTTTCTGGTGAGCCAGCATACCAAAACAACAATTCAAAATAGACTGAAAGGCTCTGCTACTGATCAACTTCAGCATTAGTTATGTTATTATCAAAATATTGATTTGTGCTGCTCTCAACCTAAACATATAATACTCTATTTTACAGAAATTGTGAAACAAAATTATGAAATGACCTTTGCAATAATGGTTGTGGTCTAGGATGGTTCAGTATCTTTATCTATTTTAATTGGATTATCGAGATAATAACATGGCAATGTGAATGAAAGAACTTATATTTTCATATGCCATGTTACTGGTCTCTGGCCAATCAGGTTGCCCTAGTTTTATCAGAATGATGCAATGGAGACCCAGTTTCTTGGTCAGTGCTAGCTAGTTAAAATAGCCATGCCCTTTTGAGCAGAACTTTACAACATCCTCACGGTGTTGCGCAATGGACAAATGGATTTTGTTAGAATTTAGTGGCAGCATTACCCCTGAAGTTACAGCTTCGTACACATCAGCCAGTTTTGTTGTTGAATGGCAAGTGAGACTGGGCCAACACAGACCCACTCTTCGTTTTTGCAGTTAGAGAAAAGGACGTTGTCTCTTTCCAAAAAGTAAAAGCCTCTTAAAGGACAGCAGCCAGGAACAGCTCATTACTCTTTATTCCTCATATGCTTGCAGGCCAACATAATGCCCTTTAAGCTGTGCAGCATCTGTGACTGGGTGTTTGGAGCTGAGGGTTTGTGCCCAAGGCCTGGACTGACCTGTGTTAACAGGCCTGGAGAATTACCCCTTCATGGTTAATACTGCCCTGGATCTGTACAGATATGTCACAGCCAGCACTAAGAGGAGTTATTTTAAAGTCTTGCTCTCCAGCTGGTGATCGTGTTACCTCACTGGGAATAACTTATACTTCTAGTTGGGACCTGACTGACAAGAACTTGTGCTGCTCCACTGATCTATGAATGGATGTGGAAGATTGTTCAATAAACAGTCGGTGGTGATGCTTTGGGTCTCTCTTGGCAGATTTTAACACTGAATTAAATTGAATTTAAAGAAAAAACACACAAACACTTTATCTTTTTAAATAGAATCTACTATAGTGTTCTCTATCTGTTTTGAAGGCATACTTTAATTAAATTACAAATTCCAGCCTGAAATGTGTTAATTTCCTAAACCTCCAAACCCAGTAACCTCACTCTGATGATAGTGCAGTTTCCTGGCCCTGAATCTTTGTACCCATATTTAACAACACCAGAGGTTATTTGATAACCCAGTGCCCAGCTACCTAAAAATAGCTTTGCAGATTTCTGGGGTTTTGTTTGACTTCAGTTTCTTTTTGCAGGGCAATGGTACTGGTTTCATTAACCTCAGTGTTGAACTCGATAAACAGAGAAGAAATCCTCAATTTTTGCGTGACATATGGTATTTGCAGTAGAAAGTAAGACCAGTGGCTCTGAGGAAAATATACACTTTAATTACAAATAATCATATCTGCAGTACTGCGTATTATTTTAACCTGTTAGTAACAACATTGTTATTTTAATTTGAATGTACATATATGACAATGCCTAAAATGCTGCCTTATGTAAGTAAATACTTAAATAAATAGAATTTGTTTTTTTTTAAAAAAGGACCTTTGGTAATGAGCAGTTGTTGTAACATTGTTATTCTATTCTACATCTGGACTCAATACTTTTGTAAACACGTGTTCAGTTAAAGTCCTGACAATGTCAGCTGCAGGTCAGACTAGATAAAGGAATAGTAATAACAACAGGATCAGTCATTTGGTCCAAATTCTCTTTGCTTTGGCCTTGTGGGAACTTGTGCAGCAGTTGACAGATAAATGAGGAACCTGACCTGGCTGGAGCAGTGAAAAAGTTTTTTTTCTGTGTCATATATCATTTCAGATTTAAGAGACATGTCCTATGACAGGAAATCTCCCAGTTTCAGTTCCAGTTGTTGAGGATATTTTTTATCATCTTCTTTTGAATGAATGTTTTACAATAGATGTTCCTGGTGAGTCCCTGAGCTGTGGAGCTGTGCCTAGAGTGTGTACCTCTGTTTCTCTGTCTGTGTGTATGTATCCATATGCACACATCAG
The DNA here is from genome assembly GCF_002260705.1 of Seriola dumerili. Classification (NCBI taxonomy): domain Eukaryota; kingdom Metazoa; phylum Chordata; class Actinopteri; order Carangiformes; family Carangidae; genus Seriola; species Seriola dumerili. The sequence goes on along the minus strand of NW_019174446.1, from coordinate 2,302,311 downwards.
TTTTGTCTTATGGCAAATACTCTGAGTAGCAGTGCAGGAAATCAACAAATACTTTCTGGTTATGAATGGCTTTCTGGGGCTAATTCTGATCTCATTATGAAAGGTAAACCCTGCCATCTGCTGGTGTGAAAAGACAAAAGCTTTTATTGGATTAGGCTGTAGATTAGAACGATAACCAAAAGATTAGCTCCATATCCTTTTGATTTTGATTCACATTGACATTTTACATTTACATTCAGATATCATTCTTTAATCCACAATGTGTGGTGCACCCTCCTCTCCCTAATGGCGTCCATATCTAGGCCAGCTCCCCCTCTCACATCCAGCAGGCCAAGAATCCAGCACTGCTCAGAGGCTTTTCTTTCGTCAATTTTACACAAGTTTGACCTTGAGCCCACATTTCAGTGTCTCCTGCCTCTTTCTTATTTCTGCACCATTGGAGCGTGCTTGCACCACTGTTGCTTAAACACTTTCCTCAGCTTCACAGGATTTAAATAATGTGAGCATATTACACTTTGACAGTTATTCATGGTAGGGAGCCCAACACGAACAGACTCCCAGTTCTCTTCCAGTCATAGAGCTAAGACTTAAGTTGGTTCAGATTTAAATATAATGCTAGTATAAGAATAGCAGCATCATATGATTGTCCCTCGTGAATTTGGCCATTTCCAGAGTGGTGCTGATAATATGCCAAGTATAACCATGTTGTTCCCCAAAGATTTGGTGACATGATATAAAATCTTGGTTGGTCACAGAATGGTGGTTTTGGTGCATCATGACATAGACTTTTCATCTTTTATCTCAAATTGATAATCCATTTGTTTATCCTATTTGTCCATTTATATATGAAATATGAATGCATGAACCTGGTGAACCTGTGGATGTAAAAGCTAATAAAATTGTAATATGAAATATCCTGCATATCCTGCAAGGTTAGTTTGTATAGAGTAATGTATCAAACTGAATAAAAATAAAAATTAACAAATGTAATCTCCTTGGTGATTTCACCAACAAAGAATACATTTCCTATAGAGGAAGCACCGAATAAGACTAGAATAATGCTTAAATTGGGGCATTATTTCAAGTTTTCACTGGTAAACTAGCATAGGTTATGGGATTATTTACTGCACTGGTTTGTAACTGCTCAAAAAGCACACCTTCTTTCAAGATTTCTTCAGTCTTTAGACCCCTGAATGATCAGTCAAGGATGTATTTTCATATCCTTTTGTCTCAGCCTTTTGCATTCTATTGTCTTACCTTGTAAAGAGACAACCTGGCTATATTTAACCCTTTCTGTGGTCTTAATAGTGCAGTAGTTGACCTGCAAATTACTGCAGGTGCTTGAAAATGCAAATAAACAAAGATGCATCGAATGAACCAGGTGAAAACAAAGGCTTTGGAGTGTCACAGTGTAGTATATTAGATTACACTAGTGTTGCCTTTCTTCTTGAGGCCAATCCCGTCCAATTTAACACATTTCCTGTTTGTGCTCAAGGTCCAACCAGCGGAGCGGTTGCATGTGTACTAATCAACACACAGAGAAGAAGCTTGGTAGAGTTAAGATGGCGGCATGTGGGTGAGGAGGCTGGGATCTGAACTCGAGGTTTTTCGCCATTAAACGATTCCTATGAATCCACATATATACAGTAATCGAAAGATTAACAATTTCCACATCTTCCACACGTTTGTGTGTGATTTTGGATTGACCCCATGACATCTATACACTTCGTGGTTCACCCGTTGCCCGGGACCGAGGATCAGCTCAATGACAGGTATTTTGTTTGCGGCCCGTGGAAAAGAAGAATTTAAATCAATATTTATATGCGATGTGTGGTTTTTAGGGGTGAGGCTGTATTAATGAACGATGTTGACATTGTCATGCATGTGGATTCGGGTTTTAATTATTTAAATGACCCCCCCAGGGTTGAAACAAGGCCCGGCATCTTGAACAATCCTCGTTAGCTTGCTGCTACCTAAACAGTCGGTCCACTGCTAGCTGCTAGCCCGTTAACTGGCTATCGTAGGAATAGCTAACATTAGCAGGCTGTTTCCTTGGTTCTCTAGAAGGATTGGCTCCCAGTCAAAGTTGAGATAGACAATGCGGGTTGGGGGATGGGGAAAAGAGAGGGAAATAAAGGTCGTAAAACACAACGTTGTGATTTTTTTTTTACTAGTTTTCGTGTATAAATTGCATATACACCCTTTTGACATGTGTCAGTGTTTGTTTTGTGGGCGTCTCGTTGATTATCATGATCAATGAAGTAGCTAACGTCAGCTAACTGATAGCTAGCTGCTAATGCTAGCAAGCTAATTCGCTACCACGCTCTTGACAAAGCCAAATATTTGTATTCCGGGGTCTTTTGTGACAGGGGTGTTTCTAAAAGTTTAACGGTATAATTTGCTAGCTAACACCATCGGAAATGATTACCCCGTTTGTCCATTTTTAACATTGCATACTGAGATAAATATCTAAAATATGAAGTGATGTACAGTTAGCAACATTGCATTCCCATTAATCCTGTTATCGACTTTAATAAGGAGACAAGTCAAGCCTTATAAAGTGTGTAAGATGGATGCTGGATTCCTCACGGTTCACGTGATCACAAATTTTAATTTCTTTCATTATTACCCAGACACCAAGTAGCTACAGTATACATACACAGTAAATTTGATAGCACACAATATTAGTAGTGACATGCTTCTGGCATGCATCACGCTGCGTTTCATGGGGTTTCTGTCGGAAACGTCCAAACTGAAGAGCCTATTCTTTAGTAGTAGTTGGGAGAAAACTCCAGGAAATTGTGTGCGACCTGTATTTTGGCAGAACATGTGATTTATGATAAACCTATTTATATCATCCATTGAGATTGAACTGATTAATGAGCTGTTCTACTTAAAGACAAAGAGGTTGAGAAGTCAAGAGTGTTTTTAGAATGACCTTGAGATTAAGAACTGGATATGGACTCAGAATATTTGAACCCTTTTTGCAGGTTGGTGTGCTATCTAAGTCATGGGGACCAGCCTTGGTCTAAATGTGAGGGAAGCTCAGTTTACTCTTCTGGTTACGAATCTTATTGAAAATGCCACTCAGACATCTTGATGGTATGGACCACTGGTTCCTTGAAGAGGTCATGGCTGTTTCATCCCCAGGCATGCATACCATTGCATGCTGTAGTCACCATGTGCTGCTGGGAGGCCCCCTCCTCTCTCTTCTCCATGAAAGAACTTGCAGTTGTCAGAGCAGATAAGTGCTTCTATCTGAAATAAAGAGGGTTGGTCCAGCTTGGCTCATTAGAGGTGCTTCATGAACATCCGATCAGATTTCCTCAACCAAATGCCAGTGGTTTGTTTGACCTCACTGAGGTCTGTTTAGACGCACTACTTTAGAACAGTTGAATGGTAAATGCCATTACCTTGTACCATTTGTGTCACCCACAGTGATCCAGAGCAGAGTGACAGGAGAAGTTCTTATAATTGAAGAACTTGTCTCATATTTTTCTGCATTCATTGGTAGTGTTGTATGTTTGTATGTTTAGACCTGGCATTAAAATGTAAATTGAATTTAAATAGTTACCTGATCTGTAATTGTGCTGCCTTTACACTTACTACTGAAGATGAGTTTTCTACAGCCAGATAAGAATGTAATTGCCTTCGATCCCAAAAGTAATTTGGCATTTGTTGACGTTCTTTAATTTGAGTTTGAATCAGGGCATTCATCAGAACAGGTGCCTCAGTGCGTCTCTATCTGTGTGTAATGACCATGCATGGAGGAAACTTATGGCAGAACTACCAAAAAGGTGTACCTATGAGGACTTGAGAGTTGATGTATGTTTCTTCACAAGACAAAAGTCAGGATACAATACATCTTTGACCACATATGTGTTTAAGCATGATCAAATAACCATCCCTCAGGGTGTAAATTGGGTGTAAATTGGTTATACGCCAGTTTGTTATAAAGTAGTTTGTCAGCCTGTGTTGGGTGTGAGTGTGGAAGGTAATTCTTCTGGAAATATATGTCTAATTACATTCTTCATTGTTTGTGCTGCCAATTAATTTCAATAGCCAAGCAATTAAATTAGGCTGGCAGCTTTGAAAAATGAAAGAACAGACTATGTAAACAATACTATATAAAGTCCACACCAATAATATAATGTATAGTTTTCAGTACATTATTGATTATACTTATTCTTAAACTAGAGCAGACATTGTTAATGTTGGAGTGGTGGGCTTGAGACTTTCTTTGCAATAAAGTATTGAAGCAGGAGGGGATATTTTAGGTGTTGGGTGGCTGTGTTAGGTTTTTGGATTCCAGAAGTAAAAGTCGTATTCATTTTCTGCATGGACAGTGTTAGGTTTCTGGCAGATGGAGTACTGGGATAGATGGGCATGAAACACCCTGGATTGAACCAGCGGGAAAAAAAAGGTTAATTGTTGATAAGGCAAGGAGCGTTGCAGTGAGAAACATCCAATGACTAAGCATAATATTGTTATTCTGAAGATCTTTTTATAACTTTAGAAATACAGTATTTATTGTTGTGTTTTGAATTCTAGATTATTTTTGGATCACTGCAGCAACTTGTGCCAAAGTTGACAGTCTTTAAAATATTCTATAACTGACTTGTGCCTCTGGCTGTCATCTGCAGACACTGAGGCTCAGGGGTACTGTAATTTTTTAAAGTTGTTTGACATAAACACGCAGAAAAAACATTCGTTGGAAAATTGAAATTGAGTTAAAGTAACTGATAGGCGTAACAAAATAGTCCTGTGCATCTTGTCACTCTTTTCAGTTGCTCTGAAGTTTCTGTGTATGACCACTCGCCCAGGTCTGATCCTGTGTGTAGTCAACATTGGTTGACATCTTATGACACAGATGTTTACATATTTGGCATCAGCGTCAAGCACACAACCAAATGTCACAAGTGATGTCTCAAGCAAAACATTATTCAGAGTTTTAAACCACCATCAGTATCACCAATGGCATCCCTAATGCTCAGTGCTGTCATGTTAATGCTGTCATGTAGGGCAGATACTATGCTCCTAATTTGCCTCATTTGTTTGACATAAGTCATACGTAAAATAAACTAAATGCCCTGGGATTAATATGCTTTATCGGATTGAACTGAAAAGGTTGAAACCATTGGCCATGCACCTAAAATATCTGTTAGGTTAATATGTTGACAATAATTTCTGCGAAATTGATTGTATAATATGTGGTTCATGCAAGCAGTGTGTTTTTGATTTACTCAAATTAACCTACATTAATTAGGTCACTTTAATCACTAATCATTAATGTGGTCTCCATCTTCCTGTCAGGCTCCGTGAAGTCTCAGAGAAACTCAACAAATACAGCTATAATAGGTGAGTCTGTCGACGTTGGATTTTTAGGCTGCTTCGCACAATGTGATCAACTGTTGTAAGCAGGATCTTGTTAATTATCCTACAATACTCTGTTGTCTTTTTGCTTATGTTTTGTCTTTTCCATCGCAGTCATCCGCACCTTAGTTTGCTGGAGCAGGCCACCCTGAAACAGTGTGTCGTCGGTCCAAACCATGCAGGATTTCTCCTTGAGGTAATGCTAAAAGACATTACATCCCTAACATTAATCAGACACCTTGGGACCTAGAGTATATGTTTATTATCTGCTGCCCACCAAAAAAAAAGCAATTGGAAGATTTCCATTCTAACTGGGTCACTATTATCAGAGGACCTTTGGCTTTTGTTATAAAACACTTGGTAATTTGCTTCTGTTTATTTTCTGGTTGTGTAAATTGTGGACATATGCTAGATCTAATAGATAGAATGTGTTGTTTATACACAGGGCACCACCCCAATTAGGCTAATCCAGTTTGAACAGGGCTGTAGACACACTGAAGAGGCATGTGTTAATTGACCTCAGTTTGCTTATTTGAGCTTTGACAGAAACGTCAGCAAACTGGTTCATGTAGGTGGCAGCATGTTCACAAAGAGTGTGGCATTAAATGTTGTGGCTTTATTCTTTGCTCTGCAAAGTGTGCTTTAAAAAACATCACTCACAATAGTGTGTGTTACTGTCTAATGTAACACCACATGATGTGGTTATAACATGGATTATATGTTCCAGTATTACAGCACCTGTATGATGAGTTAATTGGTGTGCACATCACTAATTTACATATAGACCCAAACTATCATATAGAATGAGGTGTTGAGTGTATGGCTTTATGATATAGATAATGTAAGAAATATTATGTTTGCCTTGATACAGCCTTCAGTCCCTAAACTGATATGTTGCACCCAACATGAATATATGATTTAGTTTTTCCTTCATTTGTCAAATGTTTTCCACTATAAATCATGAATTCATCTTTTTTAGGATGGACGTGTGTGTAGAATCAGCTTTGCTGTCCAGCCTGATCGCCTGGAGCTCAGCAAACCGGATGGCAGCGATGGGTGAGAGACTTCTCTATGATGGGATCTGTCCCTGAAACTGTTGTAGCTTTGGCATTGAGTTGGAAAACAGATGGCTTGTGGAGATGTCTAGTTCAAGATGCACTGAAGATACTCAAGCGTACCAATGGTGGTTTCTGTGATTTGAATTCCATTTGGCCCATGTGCCCTTTTTGGCTGAGTATGAAGCATTTGGACATGATTTCACTTGTAGAATTACACTGACTCTTTGCTACAAAGATTTCCATCTATCAAGAGTGAAAAGTAGATCTGAATTCATCAGCTCTGTTAGGCTGCTGTTGGACTGATGGATGCATTTGTGTTGTGCTTGATGAGATGTCTATCTATTTAGTAATTTCCACAATAGAGCTGCCTTTTTTTCCCTCAAAGTTACATTGCACTGCAGGGACATATTTGTTTTTCAGATACAAAAATCCTTAATTGTAATTTTGACACCAAATAACCAGCAGCAAGACTGTCCAAAGTTGTTTGTGAAACTTTTTGAAAGCCAGTTGCCTTTATGGCTGTGCAAGTGTGTGTCTCTTGCCGTGTGTTTTTCTCTATAAAAGACTTTTTTTTTTTTTTTACTAGCTGCTTTGTTTTGTGTTGGCTATGAGCGTGTATTTTTGGTGAATGGCTCATTGATAGTTGTCGATATCCTGCCAGCAGAACAACATCCAACAGTGATTTCAGAGTTTTCAAGGCCCCTTTAGCTGCTAAATATGCATGTGAATCAGGCCGTAAAAGGCTGAGGAGCTCCCTGCTCCGAACCTTTCCTCACAGCACATATTTTGTTCCCTGCTGCAATAGAAGATGAAATGTTAACAACTGTAATAGCCTTTCAGTCCACACCATTGTGGGTTGCTGGGAAGCCTAGAACGACAGGTTGTCTTTGGCAAGTTTGTCAGCTGATTAAGGCCTAATATCCTGACTTTGAGTTACATAGATTGAATTTGCTTTTACTCTGTTTTGCTGTAGTAATAATTTGAATGCCTGTTTCTGTTTTCAACTGTCCTATGTTACAGTATGGTACTAAATGTGATTGTATTATTTTGTTGGAAATTATTTCAATTCGTTGTCATTGTAGTCTCTGTTATATGAAAAGCCTGCAAAATTGTCATAATTTAGTTCCCTTGCCACAGAAAAACACAGTTTCTATCAACTGCCTGTTTAGAACACATGGGTTACGTATATTGTCGTAAATTACTTTTTGGTTAACTCAAAAGGCATCCCATTATAAGATATCTTGAAATAGGAGCAAGCAGTCGCAGCCCCAAAACCCCAAGAACTTTTAAAAATGGAAAGTCTTAAAGGAGGAACGAGTTGCAGCCAATTCTGATTCCCAAGGGTGTTGCCATGCTAGTCTCCAAAATACCCCATCCTGTTTCACGGTATAATATTAAAAGAAAATGAATCCTGAACCAAGGGGTATAATTTGGTATAATTTAACAAATACCTGGGGTAAATTTAGTTTCTGTTAACCCAGGTAATAAAAAGTCTTTTGGTCCTTCTGGGACTTCTGTAGGTTTGTAACTGATCTCCCATCTTTTGTTTCCAGTTCAAAGTTGAGCAGTGGTTCAGGGACAGGAAGGAGCTCCAGGCCAGGCAGGACTAGTGATCCGCCCTGGTTCCTGTCTGGTTCTGACACACTGGGCAGACTGGCAGGCAACACCCTTGGGTAAGTTCTGGCAGGGTTGACAGAGACAAATGGTCCTGTGAAAGCTCAGTGTTTGGAGCACAGCACTGACGCTGCAGCGGCTGCGGGGTGTATTCCCCACAGGGTTCAGTGCCACACATTCAGAAGAGAGAACCTTAGGGTGCTGTAAAATGTAATAGATAATTGTGTCGATCAAATGGCATACATCATGGACCCTGCTAAATTTGCAGTATGCAGTAGTGCTCTTCTTATTTGCCTACTGGAGAATTGATTTCCTCCTCAAATATATATGTTTTGGGTCTTGATATTGAAGTTGTGCAGAGCTGCAGAATAACCCTCTAAACCTGCACCGTTAACAGTACAATATATAATATATTGATTAATTATTATACTAAATTTTATATACTATATCAAAGCTTTTCTCCTACACTACCTGATTAAATTAGAATGGGACCACCTGTTAATTTCTTCCCTCCTGTAAATGCTGCTGATGCAAAACCTTGTCATCGTGGACTGCCCTGTCTCTGCTGTCACAATGGCTGAATCCCCTCGTACCCAGATGTGTGCGTGTGTTTGAGTCTGCTCTGTAAGTCAGATGGTGTTTTTTGGTAGCTGTGTCTGACCATGGCCTTGCACTGTATGTAACAGGAGTCGCTGGAGCTCCGGTGTGAATGGAGGCAGTGGAGGAGGTGGAAGTGGAGGTGGAGCAGGGGGAGGTGGAGCAGGAGGTGGCAGCAGTGGAGGAGGAGGGGGCGGAGGAGCAGGTGGAGGTGGAGGCACGTCGGGGAGATCGTCAACAGCAGCTCGCGATTCCCGCCGACAGACCAGGGTGATCCGTACAGGAAGGGATCGTGGCTCAGGCCTTCTGGGTAGCCAGCCGCAGCCAGTTATACCAGCTTCTGTCATCCCTGAAGAACTTATTACTCAGGTACAATAGTGTATATGAGTGTATATGACCATTCTTACATTATTATAACATTAATATCAGCAGTTTCTGAAACCTTTTTCTTACTGAAAGAAACTGTACCTTGTTGCTCCAGGCCCAAGTAGTCCTTCAGGGGAAGTCCAGGAGTGTGATCATTAGGGAGCTCCAGAGGACCAACCTGGATGTCAACCTCGCCGTCAACAACCTGCTGAGCCGGGATGATGAGGATGGAGATGATGGAGATGACACGGCCAGCGAGTCCTACCTCCCTGGAGGTTTGTCAAAAAACAAAACAAAAAAAAATAGGGAAGCTGATATTGTGTCTAAATTTTTTTTAAGAAGAGAATTTCTATTAATAACATCACTATTTAACATTGAAGTTCAGGTTTAGCAGTTCAACACATTATATAACACATGGCTTGTGTTAAAGAGTAATACATTATTGAAAAATATGTACTCATGATCATTGAAATGGTCTAAACAGTATTTTCCATAATCATAAAAATTAAAAATTAAAACTTTTTTCTGAAACATCCTTTTGTGCCTTTGTTCCATGCAGAGGACCTGATGTCCCTGTTGGATGCAGACATTCACTCTGCTCACCCCAGTGTGATTATTGATGCTGATGCCATGTTCTCTGAAGACATCAGCTACTTTGGCTACCCCTCTTTTAGACGCTCCTCACTGTCTCGCTTGGGATCCTCCAGAGGTAACTCAACAACTCACCTCTGTCTAGTGAAGGGAAGTCAGGGTGTTAGAGAGGCTTTGGTGGCAGCACTGGTGATGGCTTTTTGTTTGTGGGGATGTAGCTTCAATGGCTTCAAAAGACAACACAACAGACAAGCTGGAAAATCAAGGCAGTTTTTTTTTTTCAGTGTTTCTCTGAGGGATTGAAAAAAAATGGCTGAAGAATTTAATAAGACAGAAGTTCTTTTAAAAGTAAAGCATTTCAAAGTTTTTCGAGGTGAAAAGGTTTTCCTCTTTACTCAATATATACTTCACTGAGGTGAAGGTTTTGTACAAAATGATGTATAATGAAACTGTTAGCTTGTTTTCTGGGGAAATCTTCTCTTCAGTCTGGTTAGCTGGTGATATAACAGGAATTTTTGGTGTTACAGGCTACAAATGTTTGGTGTTGTATGGTGCATGGCTGTAGTACATACTGTGAGCTCTCTGAGAAAGGCCCGCTAGGCACACCTGTCTTAACAGGGACCCTTTAAGTCAGTCTATTTTAAAATCCTACCCAGCCCACTTTTAGCCCATATGCATGCTTTCTTTCTGTCTATCCACTTCCTCTTCTACCTGGCATTTTAACATATGAGCGTGCAAACTGACTCACTCACTAGTATAATTTAGACTCCCACTCCCAAGTATTGCAATTTTGATTTGCATTACAGTAATTCTAAAGACTCTCTTTCTCTATCTCTCTATTCTTAAAAATATGTTGACGGGTCTTTCCCAGAGAGTGGCTTACTTCTATCCCACTGGTGTGACCTTATTGCATACCAGTTCTCCTTCTTCCCTTAGAGCGTGACTCAGAGCTGTTGCGTGAGCGTGAGTCTGTATTGAGGTTACGCGAGCGCCGGTGGCTGGATGGGGCCTCGTTTGACACAGAGCGAGGCTCCACCAGCCGCGAGGGCGAACCCAGCCTGGACAAGAAAAGCATCCCGGTCCAGAGCCCTGTCTCCCTGGGAGAAGAGCTCCAGTGGTGGCCTGACAAGGTAGGAGGCACACAGACAGAACTGTTGATTTAATCTTTATTTTTAAAACACAGAAATACGAACTCTTCGCCATGACTTTGCAAGTGGAGCTTGGAAGCAAATTCATCTCATCGGACATTTATTGAGATCTCAAATTTCCTTTCCAGGATGGGGTGAAGTTTGTGAGCATTGGAGCCATGTTCTCAGAGCTGGTGGCTGTCAGCTCCAAAGGAGAGCTTTATCAGTGGAAGTGGAGCGAACCTGAACCCTACAGGAATGCACAGAATCCTTCCATTCATCACCCACGTGTCTCCTTCCTGGGCCTGACCAATGAGAAGATCACCTTGTTATCTGCCAATAGCATCAGAGCCACTGTAGCTACAGAGACCAACAAGGTAGATGATGATTGCTCCTCTTGACATAAGAATGTGTCTGTGCTTTGTTCATAGCAACAATATTTGATCACAGGATCATTTGTGCAGCCAAAGTTGTGATTGAGTAAATAAATGTTTCTGCAGTTACTATCATCACACACATTTATTTAATGAGTCGTTCATTAACCCATGTTTTTTGTGTGCGGTGTATAGGTGGCAACCTGGGTGGACGACACACTGAGCACAGTGGCCTCTAAGCTGGAGCACAGTGCTCAGGCTTTCCCTGAGCTGCAGGGAGAACGCATGGTGTCACTGCACTGCTGTGCACTCTACACATGTGCGCAGCTGGAGAATAGCCTCTATTGGTGGTGAGAAGAAAAAGTGTTTTTTCTATTAAACTACACTAAATGGAATTATAACTCTTGGTTTTTAACGATAACATTGGCATTGGCATCCTGCTAAGTGCAGCAGCCACAGGAGTGTTCATTGAGGTCATAGAATTGAATTTATGTAGTATTCGATCATAGAAAGCAGAGTTTAAAAAAGGGCGTTCCTTACATTTTGCACTATTAAACACACACACGAAGCTGAACCTGATTTCAGACCTTTTCTGAATTGTAAGAGTCACCTTTAAATTTGTACATACACATGTTCCAGTGAACAAAGAAGATTCAGCTGATTCAACTGTCTTTGTCTGCTGTCTTCTGCCGAAATACACAATGCGAACCTGTAGCAAATAATATGAATTATCCTTGACAGCAGACATTTAGCACGGATTGTAAAGTGATGTCTTTGTCAATACAAAGTGACAACAGTATATGTCAGGGAAAGGTATGAATGTCAGTGATGTTTTGACACTTCACTGCTTGCATTTGTCTGCAGGGGTGTTGTGCCTTTTAGTCAACGGAAGAAGATGCTTGAAAAGGCCAGAGCCAAGAACAAAAAGCCAAAGTCCAGCGCTGGCATCTCCTCGATACCCAACATCACCGTGGGAACACAGGTAAGACAAGAGACAAGATTTTGAATTTTCATTGTTGTCATGACAGAAGTGGATTAAGTGCCTCTTGTTTTGGAATCTTCCATATTGATGTATGTTATTGTCTTTAGACTTATGACTCAAGTGAGTGGCTTTATATAAGTCTTGCAGTTATTTCTTGTTGCTAATAAAAGTACTGGCTCCTTCCATAGGTGTGCCTGAGGAATAACCCCCTCTACCATGCCGGTGCAGTGGCCTTTTCTGTCAGTGCTGGGATCCCCAAAGTGGGCGTCCTTTTGGAGTCTGTCTGGAACATGAACGACAGCTGCAGGTTCCAGCTGCGCTCACCAGAGAGCCTCAAGAACATGGAGAAGACCACTAAGACCCAGGAAATCAAGTCAGTTTTGTTTGATGTAGCAAAAATCTAAATCTCTCTAGTCTTTCATTATTTTATGTCTGTAAACTTTTTACCAGACTGAAAAAGCATAGACTTCAGTCCCACTGGTCAGAGAACGTAGCCATGCCAGATCTCATGAATCCTAAAGTAAAATTCATCTCAAACTATCTTGGTCTTACGCCATAGGACTGAAAGCAAGCCAGAGCTGGTGAAGACTGAGATGGGTCCTCCTCCTTCCCCAGCGTCTACCTGCAGTGATACCTCCTCCATTGCTAGCAGTGCTTCACTGCCCTACAGTATGTCCTCTTCTCTCTTGCTGTCTCTGCCTCTTAACCTCTAGCTCTCTCTACAGCACTCAAGTCTTGACTTTCCTCTCTATCTCACAGGCACAGAACCAATTTCTCCCTCACTCTGTGCTCTCATTAGCCCTTTGACTTTGAAACAGATGGTGCACAGGCTTTTATCAGCAGCAACCCCCCCACCCCCCCCATTTTTCCTGCGAAGGAAGTGTGGCCAGCTAACAGTGTATACTGTGGTACATTTGGTTGACTTTCTTCTTATCATATAAACCATACCGCTAGCTGTCAGTGTTGATAATTTATTTTCCATAGTCCACACTAAAGTTATCACCTAGTCAGCAGTATGTTTATGTATGGCCCTAATCGGGAGTATATTTCTAAATCTTTCCCAATTCTTTAATGTAAATAATTTAGAGGTGTCTTATTTGAATATGCAGTGATCAAAGGACTAAGTTAATGTGCTGTATTAATTGCAGAGCGAAGGCGTTCTACCCCGGCTCCCAAAGAGGAAGAGAAGGTGAATGAGGAGCAGTGGCCTCTCAGGGAGGTGGTGTTTGTGGAGGATGTTAAAAATGTCCCAGTGGGAAAGGTGGGTGTATCTGAAATATGTTGATGTATTAAATTGGAATAATAAGTAATCTAAGTAAGATCATTTATCCCTACTCAGTATATGTGTGTTCCTTTGTCATGACATCTCATTTTCACAACTTGCTGCCTTCATATTCTGTCCTAGGTGCTCAAAGTGGATGGTGCATATGTTGCTGTGAAGTTTCCAGGGACATCAAGCAGCATGAGCAACCAGACCACTGCAGCTCCCACTGACTCGGACCCATCCTCACTGTTGCAGGACTGTAGACTCCTCAGAATAGATGAGCTGCAGGTACAGACATTGAACCACTTTTGCTTGTCTTCATCTCAGAGTTAATAAGTGAAATATGTTTCTGTGCTCATGTGAGCATCTGTCCTCCTGACACTGACATTCACTGACTTTTTGCCTCCTTCAATCTGTTTCTGACAGGTGGTCAAAACTGGTGGGACTCCTAAAGTTCCCGATTGTTTTCAGCGCACACCTAAAAAGCTCTGTATCCCAGAAAAGGCTGAGATTCTGGCTGTGAATGTTGACTCCAAAGGTGGGTCTTTGCTATATGTTTCTATACGTCACTATATACTTTATATATACATTTATATAGTGTCTATAGTTTTGTATTTATGTATCTCTAACACTTAAACATCTCTCCACCCACCAGGAGTCCATGCAGTGCTGAAAACTGGTAACTGGGTAAGGTACTGTATCTTTGACCTGGCCACAGGCAAAGCTGAGCAGGAGAATAACTTCCCTACCAGTAACCTGGCCTTCTTGGGGCAGAGTGAGCGCAATGTGGCCATCTTTACTGCAGGACAGGTAAGACGACCTCCCAAATAGGTCACATATTGTTTCAGATAAGTATGACATTTTTTTAAAGTTCTGTGTATTTAAAATTTTGAAATTACTTTTTTCCCCAGGAGTCTCCTATCATCCTCCGAGATGGAAATGGCACAATCTACCCCATGGCCAAAGACTGCATGGGTGGAATTCGAGATCCTGATTGGCTGGACCTGCCGCCTATAAACAGCCTGGGAATGGGGGTGCATTCTCTGGCCAATCTCCCTTCAAACTCCACCATTAAAAAGAAAGCTGCTATTATTATTATGGCTGTCGAGGTAAAAATGACCTCTTAAATACGATTTTAAAAAAGACTGAACAAAAGCTAAGATATGATCATTGTGTTTAGTGTGTTTGTATTTCCTGCCCTTGAAACCTCAAAATTCTCAGCCACACCATTACCTTGCAAAGGCCACCTGACAATTTAAGTGGTAGTTTTTATCACACATATCCATGTTGTTACCATGTTTCTATTCATGAATATGTCTGAGAGACCAAAATGCAATTTTTTCAAAGTAAAACATCATAGACATCAAAATGAGTGATCATTACCAATTCTCACTCATCCTTTATGTCTCTTTCAGAAACAGACGCTGATGCAGCACGTGCTACGTTGTGACTATGAGGCGTGTCGGCAGTACCTGGTGAACCTTGAGCAAGCCTTCCTATTGGATCAGGGCAACCAGGCCCTCGGAGCACTTCTGGGCCATCGCTGTGATGGAAACCGCAACATTCTCCATGCTGCCGTCTCCGTCTGCTTCCCTGTTAGTAACAAGGAGACCAAAGAGGAGGAAGGTGAGCTGGTGTATTAGGGTCTCTCTGAGAGCTAGGTTTAATGAAAAGTAGTTTGCTATCTTATTTTGCTGGATACATTTCTCTTCCAGATGTGTCTCAGTTTTATACTTTCCTACTTTTATTAGAAAATGGAATTGTGAAAGAAAATTACTTTTTCTCTCAACATGCTGTTCCAGCTCAGTGTGTGCTCACCTGTAGCAGTTTAATTGCCTGCTTTCTCCTGACTCCCTTCTCCATGCTAAATGACTATGCTGTTTCATTTCAGAAGCTGAAAGGTCGGAGAGAAACACATTTGCAGAGCGGCTGTCTGCTGTGGAGGCGATTGCCAATGCCATCTCTGTGGTTTCAAGCAACAGCTCTGGAAATAGGACTGGCTCCTCCAGCAGCAGAGGGTAAATAACCATTCGCACTATTTTGCTGAATAGTCTGTACAGAAAACTACAAGTGTCATTTAATACACATACCAGCTCCTTAGAAGAAAGGAATATCTTTGCTTCATAGTTTCACTGAGCATGTTTTCCAGTGATATCAAAACACCAGCGCTGCTGATTGTAATTTCCCTGCCTTGCTTTACTTTGTGTGTCATCTTCAGGCTTCGTCTGAGGGAGATGATGCGGAGGTCTCTAAGAGCAGCAGGTCTTGGCCGCCACGAGTCCGGCCCGTCATCCAGTGACCATCAGGACCCTGTGTCGCCACCCATTGCCCCACCAAGTTGGGTCCCTGACCCCCCACCCATGGACCCTGGTCAGTGCATCTTAGCAAGACTGTAACATTAGTGGATTATCTATGTGGGTTACTTTTGTCATAGTGTAATGTAGTTTGGGCGATAGGACAAATATATCTGCTACTGGAGTTCATTTACGATCTTTGTTTTTTTTTTTTTTTTTTACAATTTAAAATAATTAAATTAATATTAATAATTAAAGCGCAATTCAAAGTGTGCACTAATAGTAACTGGCTTGAGTTGGGCTGTATTATGCACGTTCTTGTTGCACTTATTAAGTTGTATTTAGTGTTTGCTGTCCGATCGATAGGTGTTGAAAAGCAATGTCAATTCATAAATGATATTTGAGAACTTGATCAAAAAAATGTATGGAGGACTGAAACTGTCAAAGTCAAAAATAGATAAATAAATGACTCAATAATTAAATTAATATGGCACTAAATGGACCAAAAATAATATTCAAAATTATTAGAGGCAATAATTAAGTAATAACATGTGACAAACTGATGTTTCTGTTTCTAATTTCCTTCTGTGTTTATTGACCTTCGTATTAATTCCCCAATTTATTTACTTTCCTATTTAAATTGCCATTTACTTATTTGCTATTTATTAATCCAACCATTTGTTATTTCCTCTTTATAATATGTGAGCTTACACATATTATTAATTAATTTATCCACTAGCAATGGCTTGCCCTGGTCAATTAAATACGTGTAAGCTGACGCACCAGGTAGAAGCCTTAGTAGTGTGTACCTTGTTGCATTGTGCTGTTTTGCAAGCATCAAGCCACAGGGTGTGAAGGATTTCCAGAGCTGTACAGTCCTGACTCAGGAGTATAAACTGCCATGTAACTGGAGTCCTTGATTTCATCTTCTCACTGGTCACTGTAGCAGCCCACCCACAGCAGTGCAACCTTTTGTGTTGTTTTACCATAGTTGTCAGTCTGAAGGCTGCTTTACACAACTGTGTTGGAAAGTCTGCGCATGAACATGAAATTTAACTCTTTGCTTGCCTGAGTGAATTAATCTAAAACTTTGCAGTGAAATGTCTCATAAGGTCAGTGACATCTACAGTCAGTTTAAAGTTGTTTTTTTTTTTAATTTTTATTTTATCAACAGATGGTGACATTGACTTCATTCTAGCACCAGCTGTTGGCTCACTCACCACTGCATCCACTGGGACCAGCCAGGGACCCAGTACCTCCACCATACCAGGTAACGGCATCTTCACTGTGAGAGGACGAGTCTGGATGAGACCATATTTTTCCTGCTAGTCAAGATTTCTGGTGATAACAGGAAGTGCAGTTGTGGGTAGCACAATGTTACATTGATCTCAGATCACACTGCAAAATATGGTATTGTCTATATATGTAGCATTGATACATGAGAATTCTCAGTATGTTTGTATGGATAAATTGAGACGTGGTGCTTTCCAATATACATAATCTCAGCGTGATACGACTTCATCAGCTGGGTCTGGTATTCAGACATGTTTAAACACGCTTGGGGTCTGTCGTCTCATGGATTGTGTTCTCCATATAAACAGGGCCGTCCACTGAGCCATCTGTGGTTGAATCTAAAGACAGGAAGGCCAACGCCCACCTCATCCTAAAGCTGATGTGTGACAGTGTTGTTCTGAGGCCACACTTACGGGAGCTGCTCTCTGCAAAGTACGACTCTTTGTTTCTCTCTGCATGTTATTGTACATAAGCTTGTTCTGATTTATCTGCTGTTCGTTTTTTTTATTTGCCTGTCTTTCTAAAGTGCTCATGTGCATTGTTGTTGTGGTTATTCAACAGGGATGCCCGTGGAATGACCCCATTCATGCTGGCTGTCAGTGGGAGAGCCTACCCAGCAGCCATAACTGTTCTGGAGGCTGCACAGAAAATGGCCAAGGGTAAGTTGATATTTTAAGGGAGACTGTACTTAAATGTCTAGCATTGTGTACGTATACTCAATGCATGTGTTGTGATGTGGGGGGAGAAAGAAAGAAATTAAGTTTGCGTGACCAACCAGCCGCTGCCTCTGTGAATAAGTAGAAAGCAGCACAGTTATTGTGAATCTGATGTAATTTTAACTGGTTAGGTAACAGCTGGAACGTTTGGATCTTATCCATGAGTTATGTGAATCCTGACCTATTTTTCTTCACTGCTTACAACAGCCACCTATCATGTGGTAACTCGCATTTCTCTGTTTCCATGTTTCACTTTTGTTCCTCAAATGTCTTGTGCACAGTGGGTGACCCGGGAATTACAGAGAAGGAGGATGCAGACTCTGTGTTCATGGAAATGATTTGCCCCTCGGGGACCAACCCAGATGATTCGCCCCTGTATGTTCTTTGCTGCAATGACACCTGCAGTTTCACTTGGACTGGAGCTGAGCACATTAACCAGGTCAGACCTAGAGGATATCATTACACTGAAGAGTTTAGAGAAAAAGCGCCCGTCAGTTGAAAAGGTCAAATGTTGTAGACTTTGCTCAAGTCATGTACATGGGTGTCAGTTAGTAATGGCAATCTCATGTAATATATTACTATTTAGAAAGGCAGTTATGTAACTTGACAACCAACCAGCCCTAAAAAATTAATTTAGAAAGATGTGGCTTTTCGTACTTAATTAGTGCTGCTCACTAAGTGTAAGCAGCAGAATAAACTATTGCCAGCAAGCACCAAAGTAGAGAGCATGAATATATTACACACGTCAGGCCAGCTTCTGTGGCTTCAGGTGGTGTTCCTTCCTCTGCTTCAGTCATTTTAAAGACAGTTTTGTTTGTTAAACTCCTCAATATATAATGTTCACTTGAGAGTTGAGAAACTGACATGACTTTGTATTTAGGATATCTTTGAGTGTCGAACCTGTGGTCTGCTGGAGTCCCTCTGCTGCTGTACCGAGTGTGCGAGGGTGTGTCACAAAGGACATGACTGCAAGTAAGTCCTAGTTTTGAGTGTGACCTGATTCAATCTTTGTAACGGTTTCAATGTTTCTTTCTGTTGCTTTTCTTCACCTGCATTTAAACTAGGTCACATTTCTAATCATAAATGTGCCTCTGTTATTTCCCAGGCTGAAGAGGACCTCTCCCACAGCTTACTGTGACTGCTGGGAGAAATGTAAGTGCAAAACACTGATCGCCGGCCAGAAGGCTGCTCGTCTCGATCTGCTGTACAGGTTACTCACAGCCACTAATCTGGTCACAACACCAAACAGCAGGTAAGACCCCTGTGCTCTCTGTACTGGTCTATATCATTTGACTTCACATAGTAGGGTAGTTAGTAGTTAGTAAGCGTTTTAAATTAAATAAACATAACTTTATGATCTTGATATGCTACTATATAGCAGAAAAAGAAGGTACATATTTTGCGAGGTATATGTGATATTTGTGACTGATGTGTGTTTCCATCTGCAGGGGGGAGCATATATTACTGTTCCTGGTGCAGACTGTTGCCAGGCAGAGTGTTGAGCACTGTCAGTACAGACCACCACGCATCAGAGAAGACAGGAACCGCAAGGCTGCTAATGCAGAAGGTAGATTCACCATCATTCTCGCATTTCATCCACTCTAACCATCAGTACTGACAAATAATTTACACATTTCGAAAACATTAATTTGAGATAATCTTGTTCTTAACAGTACTGACTACTGACATTGTTTCCGGAAAGCATCTGGTGTATGAAAACATTCTTCTTCTTTCCTCTCTTTCAGACTCCGATATGCCGGACCATGATCTAGAACCTCCCCGCTTTGCTCAGCTGGCTCTGGAGAGAGTTCTGCAGGACTGGAATGCCCTCAAGTCTATGATCATGTTTGGTTCTCAGGAGAACAAAGACCCGTGAGTATCACAGCCAACAGCACCCCCAGCATTTACATTTGGTTTGTAATAAGAGCTTGAAAGACAGTGCTTAGTTTGAGATGCTTAAGTAACTGAAAATCCAACTGAAAAACAGCAATGTGTCTTTCCAGAAACAATATTTCAGGTCATTTGTCCACAGACGTCCATGTGAACAGTTTGCAGCTGCTTTTTTTATTTATTTATTTTTTTATACTACTCGTACACAAGTCCATTATAATTCATTCAATGTTGATACTGGCCTAATTGAATGGATTGGTATCATCCAAATGTGGCTGTGATGTCGTTACAGGCTCGTGTCATCAATCATTTCCGCACCGCCCCGTACAGATTAGTTCTCTGTAACAGACAATATTTAGAGTTTTGTATTTTCCTCTTTCCTAGACTCAGTGCCAGCAGCAGAATTGCCCACCTCCTGCCCGAAGAGCAGGTCTACTTGAACCAACAGAGTGGCACCATTCGCCTTGACTGTTTCACCCACTGCCTCATTGTCAAGTGTGCTCCTGACATCACTGTAAGTCCATTTAGTCTTTCCCCATGCTCTCTGGCTCGCTCTCTCCTATTTTGTTCCTTCAGTTTGTCTCTTTATTACACAGACTTCTAGTGTGCACACAATGTTAAATAAAATCCTAATTCACCAAACACCAAATGATAACGCTCTGAATGTTTCTAGTAATTATGTGTTTTCCTCACATTTTCTTTGCTGTTATCACACCCTTGCTCTTGGAAGTATTTTTGTCATGCGTGGGTATTTTTTTTCTCTCTCTTGTGTTAGTTCATAGACACTTTACTGGGCACACTGGTAAAGGAGCTGCAGAACAAGTACACTCCTGGCCGGAGAGAGGAGGCAGTCAACGTCACCAGGAGGTTCCTTCGCTCTGTAGCCCGGGTGTTTGTCATCCTCAGCGTGGAGATGGCTTCTTCCAAGAAGAAAAAGTACGAACATACAGCATGAAAGTTTTCATGTACAGTTTTGGACAAAGGCAATAGGAATTAATTGTAATCTGAGTTATCATTGGCCCCCCCTCTATTCTATACAGTCAGTCTACAGATGTTGGCTCCAGTTTTGACGTAATGTTTTGAATTGTTAAACACTGACTCCGTCTTCTCTTCATTTCCTCCACGTAGCAACTTCATCCCGCAGCCCATTGGGAAATGTCGGCGGGTTTTTCAGGCTCTCTTACCGTACGCTGTGGAGGAGCTGTGCAATGTAGCTGAGTCGCTGATTGTTCCAGTGCGAATGGGCATCGCGAGACCTACAGCTCCTTTCACTTTGGCCAGCACCAGCATTGATGCCGTTCAGGGCAGCGAGGAGCTCTTCTCTGTTGAACCTCTGCCCCCAAGACCCTCACCCGACCAGTCCAGCAGGTTGGTTGGTTTTAGTTCCTTCATTTTCCTGTCAGGTTGTTTTTTTTTTCTTTTTTTTTTTTGGTCTGTATTGAATCAGTGAGTTGAGATAAGAGTTAAGAGCCCATTTTACTGTGCTGCAGTAAAGAAATAACTTGAGGCTTCTCAAATCATCGAGTCATTCAGTAGAATTTTTCTTGGAGAGAAGAAACTAAAAGTAAAGAGGATGCTTGATTTTTCTCATTCACTAGAAATAAAGACTTGTGGGCTTGTGCTTCATTTTTTCCAGCTCCAGCCAGACAGCTGCCTCTTATATCATCAGGAACCCCCAGCCTCGACGCAGCAGCCAGTCTCAGCCTGTCAGAGGAAGAGACGAGGAGCAGGATGACATTGTATCAGCAGATGTGGAAGAGGTGGGGAGCCTCATTATAAAATCATTAAGGCCATAATGAGCTTTGTATTGCAAGCGATTCAGCAACCTAGAACTCAAACTGTTTATTTGAGATATTTAGATCGCATCTGTAATCTGCCTTGCTTCCAGGTTTTCTCTCTAAGGATATGATTGTTTGTCTCTCAGGTTGAAGTTGTAGAGGGAGTAGCAGGGGAGGAAGACCATCATGACGACCAAGAGGAACAAGGAGAGGAAAATGCTGAGGCAGAAGGACAGCATGACGAACACGATGAGGATGGTCAGACACGTCCTACTTTTTATGGAAATTAGTGAAGTTCATTAAGTTTGATGAATAATTATCTGAGCCTGAAAACGCAGCCAGCGATGAGTGAAGCTTCTGTATGTCGTTGTTTCTGATTTCAGGAAGTGACATGGAGCTCGATCTGCTGGCAGCAGCCGAGACAGAGAGCGACAGTGAAAGTAACCACAGCAATCAGGATAATGCCAGCGGCCGCAGGAGCGTCGTCACGGCAGCAACTGCTGGCTCTGAAGCAGGTTGGTCAACAGCTGTTTTTAATCTTTGACTTAAGATTTAATTTTGTATTTTCACTTAAATCCTCCATGAAACATTCTCCTCAGTTTCAAAGTACTGTTCCTTTGTTGAGTTTTTTAATTTTTTTATTTGTGGAAATGCGGTCACCTATCTCATTGACCTCCTTTAACTGAAATCTTTCCAAATGTTTGTAAGGCTCCAACTGCTTACTAAGTAGAAATTGGATTTCTGTCTCGCTGCACTGTGGTTTATTTTTTCCCTGAGTTACAGACTAATTCACTTCTTACAGAGTCACTAGTGCTTAACAGGCATTTTGGATTGTGGGGATTTATGTTTGGAGAGCTAATGATACAGCAGACAAAATGGTCCCTGGCTGAATACCCCATGTATTTCATTTGCAGGCAGTAGGGTGTCCTTGGCATTTCCTATTTTTGGTATGAGCTCCTCTTTACTTTAATGCATATACAGATGTCAGGGCAAGAGTGAATTTGCAAAGTGCATACACAGTTTCCTGCTGAGAGTTCCTTCAGTTCGTCCCCCTCTCACATTTCACTGTTGTTGTGTCAGTTTTGTGTCATTTTTAACCAATACTGTCCCTCATCACCAGCTTAGTCTTGTTCTTTCATCCCAATAACAAACTAATCAGATTGTAGCCTTTCCAAATGGTGTGGGTGTTTTTTTCTCCTTGGTCATTTAAAATGTGTAGTTCCTACTAATAATGTTGATGTTTCATTTTCTCTTAGAATATTCAGTACTGTTGAAATGTTGCTGTTCTGTTTCTCTAATGAAATTTCCAATAGTCTTAAAAAATGCAGAAGGCCAAACCATATATTATTTAGCACAAGTTGATGAACAGAGAGCAGCTGTTGTTTTGACTTGAAGCCTCATTGTTTTCACCGTCTATTAGTGTTTGGCCTTGTAGTGGTGTGATTCACTAACCCGCACTCCTGCCTGGAAAAATCTGATGTGAAAGACAAAAGAGAGAGAGATGAGATGAACACTCAAGCCCTGAACCTTTTCTCCCTTGTCTTTTTTCCTCATCCCTTCTCCTCCTCTCCCTCCTCTCTGAAGGTGCCAGCAGTGTCCCTGCGTTCTTTTCAGAGGATGACTCTCAGTCCAATGACTCCAGTGACTCTGACAGCAGCAGCAGTCAGAGCGACGATGTCGACCAGGAAACGTTCCTTTTGGATGAACCACTGGAAAGAACAACTAGTGCTTCACATGCCAACAGTGCGGCCCAGGCTCCTCGTTCCCTGCAGTGGGCTGTAAGAAACGCCCCCAGCCAGAGGGCCACTGGTAGTGCCCCCTCCAGCTCCTCCACACCAGCTGGTCAGTAAAGCTTTGTCCGTTTCTGCTGTTTTTATTTTTTAATGTTTATGTTTCTCTCTCCAGACTAGTGTCACAGAAAATGTGTATATTAATTGTAACCATTATGATCTTTTTCACAGCAAGCTCCACAGGCCTGATATATATTGACCCTACCAACCTGCGTCGCTCCAGTGCGATCAGCTCTAGTGCAGCAGCAGCAGCCGCCGCGCTGGAGGCCAGCAACTCCAGCAGTTATCTGACATCTGCCAGCAGCTTGGCCCGGGCCTACAGCATCGTCATCAGGCAGATCTCAGACCTCATGAGTCTAATCCCCAAGTACAACCATCTCGTCTACTCACAGTACCCTGCTGCAGTGAAGCTCACCTACCAGGATGCAGTCAGCCTGCAGGTAAGATACAGCGCCATCATGTGGTGATCAAAATAAACTCCACTCCTCCACCAAGGCACCAAAATACTGGTCTAAAATGTACAATATTTTTTAAAATGACTTTTCTGTTAAAAGTTGAAAATAATCACAAACCATTTACATAATGTATGTTTAGACATGAAGAAAAGCTAATCATGTTATGGTGAAACAAGGACATTGTTATTTAGTGTGACGTCATTTAGTAGAGAGACGACACAAATCAAATCTGCACATTCAGAATCATCATATGAGGAACTCCCTGCCTGTTCCCATCGTTATTAAATATTAAACCACAATATTATCCATTTCATTTGGCAACGGACAGCAGTGATTGTCTGATTATTGACACCTGTGCCCATGAATTGAGTGAGAGTAAATGTTTGTTGACACAGAACTACGTTGAAGAAAAGCTGATTCCCACCTGGAACTGGATGGTGTCCATCATGGATTCCACTGAAGCTCAGTTGCGATATGGCTCAGCCCTGTCATCTGCTGGAGACCCTGGTCACCCCAGTCACCCACTCCACGCCTCTCAGCACTCAGCTCGCAGGGAACGCATGACCGCTCGAGAAGAGGCCAGCCTCCGCACCCTGGAAGGGCGCAGGTAAAAGAAATAAACATTGGTTAACTTGTTAAGTTAATATTTGTAACGCTTCTTTTTTCACACTGCTTAGTTTGTGTAGTTGATTGATTTGTTTAAAAGAGCTATTTGTAAGTTTTGCTATTAATACATAGCTAACGTTAGCATTAACAGCTGTTTGCTTACCAGTCCAGAGGAAACGTTGCAAGTTCAGCATCAACTTTCATTCCTTTACTCACCAACAGCTGTCTCCAGTGGTGGAAAGCAACGCCAACCTTAACTCTTATCTCTATCACGTCTTTTCTTCTACTGAAGCTAGCATGCTAACCAGCTAGAACTAGCTAGCTTCATATTTGTGTGTTCCTGCATTTGTAAGGCAAGCAACGTTCTCACTCTTTCTGCATGTGTCGGGTATTTGTTGCAGGAGAGCAGCCACTCTGCTGACAGCTCGCCAAGGCATGATGTCGGCACGAGGCGATTTCCTGAACTACGCCTTATCACTGATGCGCTCCCACAACGATGAGCATTCTGACGTGCTTCCTGTGCTGGACGTGTGCTCACTGAAGCATGTGGCCTACGTCTTCCAGGCTCTCATCTACTGGATTAAGGCCATGAACCAGCAGACCACATTGGACACCCCACAGATAGATAGAAAGAGGTAAATACAGAAAATGAGGAAAAATCTTGTCTTTGTATTTAAAAACTGAGAATTTATGTCGAGGGAAGTGTAACTCTGGTTTGATTATAACCAAGGAGACACAAAATCCCACAACTGATGTTGCAACTGCCATTACTTGAGTTATGGATTTAATTACATTCCACTAGATCATTTAATTACTTACTACTATAGAATTTAATATCAATTCCACTGAACAAACCTCTAGAGACAGGTTTTCACTACTGTTAATGTTAATTTCATTGCACTTCAATTACTGGGGTTTTCCTATTAATTTATCTGGTATCCTGCTTGAGAGAGAAAATGGCAAGAATTACGGTTGCTAGGGTATTTGGTGAACCATTGCTTCAAATTGAAAACAGTGTTTGTGTACCTGTTGTTTAAACAGTATTCGTTATCCATATTTGTAGGAATCGAGAGATCTTGGAACTGGGTTTGGACAATGAAGATTCTGAACATGAGAATGATGAAGATACTAATCAAAGTAAGTCGGATAATTAATTGATAATATTCAATGCATAATAATATTTTTAAAAAAATAACAGTTGAGGCATCTGAAAACAGCCATAGAAGATGGGCAAATGTAGACAAAGGGTTTGTTAGAATAAGGCAGCTTGTTCACATTTAATATTGAATACTATTAATATTGAGTATCTGTCTTTCCACTATCAACCTATGATTTAGTGTTTTTGTGCTGAAAGTTGTTTTGTTTCTGCTTTACCTCAGGTTCAACTCTACAGGACAAAGATGAAGACCCGGTACCAGCTGAAACGGGTCAGAACCATCCCTTCTTCCGTCGCTCTGACTCTATGACCTTCCTGGGCTGCATCCCACCCAACCCCTTTGATGTTCCCCTGGCTGAGGCCATTCCACTGGCAGACCAGCCCCACCTGCTGCAGGTCAGACCTTGTCTCTCTGTGCCATCGACAGCATCCTCCTAAAAAAAAAAAAGCTAATGTGGAAAGAATAAAAGATACAAGGCCCACATTTTTCATTCATATCACTGAATGCTGTAATGTTGCTGACAGTGATGCAAGGGAAAGTATGTATGATGGGATGAAGGATATTTATCATTGGCAATGATTCATCTTTTGCCCCTATAAACATAGCCGTAGCCATAGCTGGTGCTGTCATTTGTTGGCATGAAGGTTTATCCACAAGCCAGTGAACCAAGCATGGACAAAACACATTGAAATCTGAATGCCAAAGCACCTTCAAGTTCTTTGCCATGTTTGTTTGTGCTGAACAGTTTGTAGTTTGTTTAGGTTTGTTGTGGAGATGATAGTGCTGGCAGGAAAGACTTAAGCACCTGTTCACGGCCTCTGTGGCGTCAACCTTAATTTACTCTCATTGTTACTACTTCTCACAGCCTAATGCCAGGAAGGAGGATCTGTTTGGTCGTCCCTCTCAGGGCTTGTACTCCTCCTCCTACATGGCAACCAAAGGCCTGGCTGAGGCAAGCATGGACAGGAACTGCCTGGAGGTAAACATGGGCTCCTCTCTACCCTCCCCCTCTCAGGTATACCACCCCTCTTCACTGAACAAACACTCTGGCAGCTGTGTACTAATATCCACACATAACAAGCACCATTGAAATGTTGAAGTAACTGCACTTTGAAATAGAAATCTATCCAGAATATCCAAATTCATAATTTCCTATTTATTATTTCCACTGCCTTTGCAGTCATGGGAAATGATAGATAGCAAATGATAATGGAAATGTTGGATAGTCTTTTTGCTTACAGTCACTTAAGTATGGATATTGGAACATAGCCTGCGTTCTGTGTCCCATTTCCATATTTCCATTCTTTCATCATCACACTGTCATCATCTGAAGACACACATCTGTTCACATTACTGAAGAACTACTCTGAACCCCACTAAAACAGATCCTGCCCACTAAGATGTCTTACTCAGCCAACCTGAAGAATGTGATGAGTATGGAAACTAGCCAGAGGAGCACTGAGAACCAGTCACTGGCAGAGCAGGAGCTGGAGGCTTCAAAACCAGGCCCTTCCCCCCACGACCTTGCTGCCCAGCTGAAGAGCAGCCTGCTTGCTGAGATTGGCCTCACTGAGAGCGATGGACCGCCTCTCCCATCATTCAGGTAAACATCTGGTCTGTGGCTCAGGCTACGTAGACACTAGTATGTTTTCATTTTTCAGCTCCATCCAGATGAGCGTTTTAGCTCCGTATCAGAAATAATTAACTAACACATACTGAAAACGCACATCACATGACCAATCACGTACACTGGGTATGCGATGTAAACAGGAAGCAGGTTGTTCACTCTGCAGTTTATTAGTTGCAGAGACTACGAACAAGGAACAGCAAAGACAGTTGTAATTATAAGATGCAGAATTAAACTGCACAACAGCTGCTAGCAAAGACAAGAAGGTCAGCTTGTAATTTGTTATCCATGTTGCGTTCACCACCACAACTGATGAGACCCAGTCAGGGAGCGAAAGTCTGTCATTATTTTCAAAAGTCTCAATTTTTACCCATTCAGACCACATTGCAAGCCTGGAGCTTTCAAACTAAAAGGGGCCAGCAGTGTTTCTAAAAGTCTCTGTTTTAGGTTCTCGTAAACTCTGGAGTAGTGTGGACACCAGGTGCAAAAGTGATGTGTCTTAAAACTAGAAAGTATTAGTGTGGATGTGGCCTTACACTTGATTTGAGGTTGCAGCAGAAATTGTCCTCAGAGATAAATAATTGTCAATGAAATTGTCAAAGGAAATGTTGTTTCTGGGTCTGTTTTTTTTTTTTTTTTAAGGACAATGATACTGAAGAGCAATACTTACTGTCTGAATTACCATATACCATTCACATTCTAACACTGTGCAGGGAGATGACTACTAATATAGTCAGAGTTAGATAATAAATGAATTACTATATTGTACCCCATGCCCTCAAGAGAGCCTAAAACACTATCTTCAATATGATATAATATTGTTTTAACATATTATTTCTTAAATACCATTAAACTGGATTTTAAAATATGTTGTACTTCCTTCTCTCCAGACCTCACTGTAGTTTCATGGGGATGATGATCTCACATGACATGCTACTCGGCCGCTGGCGTCTATCACTGGAGCTCTTTGGTCGTGTCTTCATGGAAGATGTGGGAGCTGAGCCTGGATCAGTACGTATCTATATACTTTCCAAACTGAATGTGACAAAGTTCATAAATACTGAATTAAGCTTTATTAAGATGTTTGACTGTTGAGGTGCAGAAAATGACTCAAATCTGACAGAAATGATCTGTATTAGCTCGTCCAAGTCTTATTGCTTATGTGTTTAACACTGTTAGCATTGTATGCATACCCAGCAGAAGTGGAGTAAAATGGATCAGTTCTGTCTCTTGCTACCTTTGGAATGAATGTCCAACATCTACTGGTGTTTTTATGCTGTTTGTTTGCAAACTCAGGGGAGGGGGTGGATATTTCTTTTCTCTGTACTTTGCTATAGATGTAACAATACTCACTAATAATTTCTCGGTGCCATTATGTGTTGGGCAGTTGGACTAAAAGTAACTTGTGTGGGCTTGTAAGTGGCACGTGGTGGCCTGCAGTTGGTGTCAATATTGGTGCCACATAAACCGGGGGGACTCAGTCACACAGACTTGCAAACCAGAACATGCGTCTTTTGCTTGTCTAGAAACTTAGTTAATTTGTTCAGTGTTCATAATGCGAAATGTTTTGCACTAACAATGGTGTTTTAATCAATGATGGAGGTTTAGAATAATATGTCTTTTTTCAACCCAGATCCTCACGGAGCTCGGTGGCTTTGAGGTAAAGGAATCCAAGTTCCGTCGGGAGATGGAGAAGCTGAGGAACCTGCAGTCCCGTGACCTGGCTCTGGAGGTGGACCGGGATCGAGACCAGCTAATACAGCAAACCATGCGTCAGCTAAATACTCACTTTGGCAGGCGCTGCACAACCACACCCATGGCTGTGCACAGGGTGAAGGTCACCTTCAAAGACGAGCCGGGCGAGGGCAGCGGTGTGGCGCGCAGCTTCTACACGGCCATCGCCCTGGCCCTCCTCTCCAATGATAAGCTGCCCAACCTGGACTGTGTTCAGAGTGTCAGCAAGGGCATGCAGGCCAGCAGTACGTGTCATCACGATTACAATTCAAGTATGACAATACATAGAAACTATACTGCATTATGGAACTTGATTTCATTGTTACATTCAGTCATGCTTTTGTTATGCTGAAAGCAGTTATTATATGAGTAAAGAAGAATTTTTTTTACATTAAAAACTGCCACTGAAAAGTTAACCTGCTCTATTCATTGTGGATCTGTGTAGATCTAATGCAGCGTTTGAGGAACAGAGACCGAGAGAGAGAGAGGAGAAGTGGAGGGCTTCGAGCGGGATCTCGGAGAGACCGAGACAGGTAAACTTCAGCTTTAACGCATTACCCTTTTATCATAAACCAAAATAGTCTATGCTGCGTGAGGCAAACCTGCGTGTTTGTCTTGTACAGAGACTCAAGGAGGCAGCTGTCCATAGACACAAGACCTTTCAGGCCTTCATCAGAGGGCAACCCCAGTGATGAGCCCGACCCTCTGCCTGCACACAGACAAGCCTTGGGGGAAAGGCTGTACCCACGTGTTCACGCAATGCAACCGGTAATGAAACAAATGCAGCTGTTAAAGCTCTGTTACCAAAACTGAGTTTCTCAACAACTAATGGGCAGATTTGCATGATACTTGCTTTGCACATTGACAAACCTGCTCAGAGCTTTGCATTCTGTTGAATACTTTGGATTTATTATGTTTCCTTGACTGGACTTTGACCAGCTGTGTTTGTCTCCTCAGGCGTTTGCCAGTAAAATCACAGGCATGTTGCTGGAGCTGTCTCCAGCACAGCTGCTGCTGCTGCTGGCCAGTGAGGATTCTCTCAGAGCCAGAGTTGAAGAGGCTATGGAGCTTCTCATTGCACATGGAAGGTGAAATAACCCAATCAGTCACACATCCATAGATGCCAGAATACAGTGGCCATTATTAGTACTTTACTCTGTAGTAAAACACATAAATGGTGTACAGGCATGCATTATGAAGAGTATTGCTTGTTAGTAAACAGAAAGAATTGAAGTTCCCACACTGCAGTTTGACAAACTAAATTCTCCTGTCTGTTGTCTTCCCAGGGAAAATGGAGCTGACAGTATATTGGACCTGGGTCTCCTGGAGACTCCGGAGAAAACACAAGTAAATTCAATTCTCTGTGTATTGTACTCTCCCAGCATGTAGAGTCATTCTTTTAATTTCTAACTGTTAGTTGTATCCTGAAACATCTGGGGCCTGTTTCTCTTCAAACTTAAGTAATTCAGGTTTATATGCTGATAAATAAATAATTCCTTTAATTCTCATCCAGCTTATTTGGTTCTTTGAAAGCATCTTTTTAATGTGAAAAATCTTTTATTTTGTTTAATATTCATCATGCATAAGTACGGGTAGTTAAATTGTGATAACTGCATCAACAGATCATAATGATTTCTCAATGACCTGAATGCTCTCATCGAAAATCATAATTATAACCACATTCTCTGGTCACATCACTATATTATGTCTAAGAAGTTAATTATTTAATTACTTCATCTATGGGATTCACCCTAGAACCTTTGGTCAATAAGCTAACTGTCAATAAGCCTGCACATGTTCAGGTTTGGGCCTAAGGACTTGTTGCTCTGACAACAACTCCAGATAAATTTTAAACCAGCTTCAAACCAAAACATCCGGACTTCAATCAATCAAATCGTCAACATTCTCATCTGGATAACTCCCTTATCCACGTAGGAAGAATGGGGCCTGGGCTGGTTTGGCATACTAATCCTTGAGACATATGATAACAATGAAAAAATAAACAGCCCTACATAACAGCTACTTTGCCATACTTAACACAGCCCTACCCTCTTCTTTTTTGTGTGGTTGTAGCAGCAGGAGAACCGTAAGCGTCATGGTTCAACCCGCAGTGTGGTGGACATGGAGCTGGATGACCCAGACGACGGGGACGACAACGCTCCTCTCTTCTACCAACCTGGAAAACGAGGCTTCTACTCCCCACGGCCTGGCAAGAACACAGAGGCCAGACTCAACTGCTTCCGTAACATTGGCAGGTAATGAACTGTGGTTGTTGTTGTTGTGTCACATGAAAGAACTGGACAAAGTTTGGGTAAATATATTCAAGCTGGAGTTAAAAGGGAAACAAAAAGTTGAATATTGTATTTTCTTCTCTGTCCAGAATACTGGGGTTGTGTCTGCTGCAGAATGAGCTCTGTCCCATCACGTTGAACAGACATGTCATCAAAGTGCTGCTTGGGAGGAAGGTAGGTTTTATAATATATTTCTGCACCTGTAGCTGAACCCTGCTCCATGTTGTTGGTTCTTTTCAGACTGAAGTTGCTAAACATACTTATGTTTGTTACTGCAGGTGAACTGGCATGACTTTGCATTCTTTGACCCAGTCATGTATGAGAGCCTGCGGCAGCTGATCCGCCATTCGCAAGCTGGCGAAGCAGATGCAGTATTTGCTGCCATGGACTTGGCCTTTGCCATTGACCTCTGTAAAGAGGAAGGGGCTGGACAGGTGATGGACTACATTGTTATTGTGCCCCCAATTATAGATTTTAGCCGCAAATGTTAAGAAAAAAGATTGAGCAGAAGACTGCATTTGCATATGGCCCATAATGCAGTAATTTATGAGGGAACTCGACCTCTGTGATTTGTTTTGATTTTTCTGTTTCAGTCATATATCTTAAATGCATAACTGAATCTGTTGAGGTTCAGATTTTGATAGCAGAATCTGAATAGTCTCAATACCACACTGGAAGAATTTCCGATGGATATGTTTGTCATTAACAATGTGATTGTTTGACGCCTCATTCTTCTGCCTTCTTCTGGTTCAGGTGGAGCTTCTGTCAGGTGGGGTTAATATGCCAGTAACTCCCCTCAACGTGTACGAGTATGTGAGGAAGTACGCAGAGCACAGAATGCTGGTGGTAGCTGAGCAGCCTCTCCATGTAAGTAAAACACCAAACTGAGAACTCAGTGTCTGTTTTATTTAATTTATTTTAATAAACACAGACAAATGTTTTGTCAGTTACCAAAATGTGTCTTAACTCGGATTCTGGGTCGTGTCTGTTAGGCAATGAGGAAGGGTTTGCTGGATGTTCTTCCTAAGAACGCCCTTGAGGACCTGACGGCTGAGGACTTCAGGCTGCTGGTCAATGGCTGTGGAGAAGTCAATGTCCAGATGCTCATCAGCTTCACCTCTTTCAATGATGAATCTGGTATGGTTGCTCTGTCTGGAACTTCTCTGCTCTATTTGAATCTGTCCCATTTTCCTGTCCTGTCTCTGTTTCCTGTGTTTTCTCAGTAATGAAAGATTTATTTTGTTTTTGATGCAATAAAGTGAGCAATGATTTGTTCTTCATCCAACAGGGGAAAATGCAGACAAACTACTGCAGTTTAAACGCTGGTTTTGGTCCATAGTGGAGAAGATGAGCATGACTGAGAGGCAAGATCTGGTAAGTCTCTTTTTCATTGTAAATGAAAAACACCTGAAAAATTAGTAGAGAAACAGAATGACAGTGCCCACATCCATAGGGCACGAGGGGTCACTGAATGGTTTGTATGTATGAAAAGGAAGATCATATGCCGTGACCACCACAGTCATCAGATGTCATCCCAACTGAACACCTATGGGAGATTTTAGACCGATGTGTTGGACAGCGCTCTCCACCACTATCATTAAAACACCAAATGACAGAATATGTTTTGGAAGAATGGTGTTCATCCCACCAGTAAAGTTTAGAGACTTATAGAATCAAGGTCATGGAGTATTGAAACTGTGGCCTAAAACTTTACTAAGACACTATGTTGTTTTTTTTTTATCACCTGTCACCTGTCTGTACTTCAAAAACAAAAACTGGCCAATTCAATATTCAACATGGTCAGTTACAAATGTTTGGCACATTACAATGGGCTCAAAATAGACTTAAAGGGATAGTTTGAGTGTTTGAGGGCTGTGTGAGGTAGTCATATATAGTCAGAACATTACCTACAGCAGATTATGATGAGCGCAGTCCCAGTCAGGAAAGCTGACCGGGGGGGAAAAGTTTTAAAAGATGTCCACTGAAACAATCCAATATCCGTTTAAATGTACATTTCGTGTAGAATATTTTCAGTGCTTTATGTCCCTGTGAAAACAAACCTTTCCTTGGCACCACATTTTTTCAACCACTGAATTACTGTATTCCTACACACAAGCGCACTACGGAGCGCACTGTATTACGCTGCTTTCTGATTCCCTCAGCTGACCTGCGGCTGCAGCTAAACAGTGAAGACCACTTTGGTCTGGTTTGGTGACTTTGAGGAACCCCTACCGCAGTTTTAAGACTTTTCCAAGTCCGGGTACATTGGCAGCATGTTAATGCATAGCCATCTTACACAAGACCCCCACTACAGTATGTAATGGTTGCACCTTTTGTAGCTTTAAATTCAGGATGTTAAAATTGAGAGCAGTACAGGAGCAGTTTGGTATTTGTAATTTAAGTTTCAGTTCTCTGTTTAATTTCTCTTCTCATTCTTTCTTCAGGCTCTGTCTTTCTTGCCTTTGCTCTCAGTGTCACCTAAATTTATTGAGTGCTAAAGACTGATGATAGAAGTGAATTCAATGTCTTTTTATAGGCTCCAACATCATTTTTATGTAGTAAAATATACTTGATACAAAAATATGGTGACATAAATGTGACGGAGTGGGAGCATGGTCTTGTACAGAGTCTGTGAATTTTTTAAGTGATGCATTTCTCTTTCAATGGAAAGATGAGTAGTAGAGTTGTGGCAGCATTGAACACCAAAGAGCGAGAACATATTCAATAATATCAGTCAAATGTTTCTGAAATCAAATAGAGCAGTAACTAATGTGACTAATTATGTTCCTCCTCAGGTGTACTTCTGGACGTCCAGCCCGTCTCTTCCAGCCAGCGAGGAAGGCTTCCAGCCAATGCCCTCCATCACCATCCGGCCTCCAGATGACCAGCACCTCCCCACAGCCAATACTTGCATTTCACGTCTCTACGTGCCACTCTATTCTTCAAAACAGATACTCAAACAGAAACTCCTGCTAGCCATTAAGACCAAGAATTTTGGTTTTGTGTAGAGGTTCAACAGAAGAGTTTAAAAAAGGAAAAAAAACATGTTTACTGTTGTGTAATATTTACCTAGCTCCATTTTTGTAGATTTATTTTTTGTCTATACAATTTTATGAAATTCGACATACTGTCGCTATCTCCCCAGGCGGTAATATTTGTTTGTGTTGTAAACACAAACAGCTTGTTATTTTTATTTCAATTTTTATTGCTTTCTTTCTTTTGTGTTAATGAAGAGGTATACAGTCCAGAACATTCCTGCATTGGCACTGTAAAATGTAAAGCCCACAGCTCTGCTCTATTGGCTTAAACCTTTGCTTCCCAGGAATTTGGTTTGACAGAAAGCTGTCTGCCGAAACCCAGCCAAAGATGACAGCAGTAGAAGTATTTAAAAGAAGAAAAGAAGACACACTGTGATTATAAGTTTTTTCCTTCCCTAGAAAAGTACTATCACTGACAGTTCACTGCTGCCTTTGTGGAAAGTCCTTTTTTTCTTGTACAGGGGGAGTAGGGAATTTCAAAATAAACTTGGATGCAAATAAATTGATCCAGTCTTTTTTTTTTTTTTTTTTTTTTTTTTTTCAATTGGTGTGTGAGGAAGGTGGTGTAATGAAAATTCTTGACTCAATGTTTTTATTTATGCTTTGAATAAAATCACAGAATATCTTGTGAATCTCACCATACATCTTTGTCAAATCTATTCCGCCCTTGTATACCAAAACAGACCTTCAGAATCAAGTGTAAGTGCAATAAATAATGAAGTAGAAGTTGTGTATATTTTCAGAAAATATATTACAAGTATAAACTTTTCAGATTAAACTTTATAGATTAATCAACAGAACCACACCTTGAAATTCAGCATCAATGCCACACACTGGCTTTGTTTTGCTGAGTTTTATAAATTCCCATTCTACAAGTTTGATCTCCAAATATAGATGTTAAAGGCTAATTTTGACCTGCTACACACCTGCCCTCCATAGGCAACTGGATAATAACTACTGTACTATCATTATTATTAGTAGTAGTATTTTGTTAATAGTGTTTCCTATTTTGCTGTGGATTTGTAGATCAAGGAAGTTTTTGTAATTTGCACTATATAGACAAAAAATATCAAATGTAGAAGAAAAATCTTACAGAGTAAATGATACAGTTGGAAAATAGAGCAAATGTCATACTCTGACAAAATAGACTGGAACATTTTTTGAACCGAGGATTTTGGCCAATCAGAATGGGACAAATAGTTTCCCCGCCCATCTCATTGGAGCTGTCACGGCCCGTTTTTGTTGCCTTCACAACTATTTGTGAAGAACGGAATTTAGTTAACCCGGCTAAGTTGATAGTTAGTTATAAATTGATAACTTTTTAATATTGATAGTAATGAATTTGTTGGGCTTATGGCACTTTGGAAACAACTGATAAGAAATGTGGACCAACAAATATAAGTAAATAAAAGCACTGCTTTATCTTGAGCATAGTCCTCCTTAATATATCAATGAGACAAATAGTAAATATGTTGCCTTCAAAAATGCAATAGGTATGAAAATAATACATAGTGTATAAAATGTTCTTTGGTGATTAGCCATAGACTGCTACGATACGCAATTGTGACTTACACGCTCGATTTTCCGATTTACAACCGACAGTGAAGGCAGCGTTTCTCCTCCAGTCAGACGGAGCCATATGAGGTGAACCTGCCTTATTCGCGGTCACAGTAGATGCATTGTGGTGGTCAGTTAACGGTGGCATACTATCTTGCGATGATATCAGCTAGCCTGCTGGCTAGTTAGCTAACTTGTTTTATTGCTGCAGCCTTTACAGGATTTAGCTAGCTAGCTGCCTGACAAGGCCGATGTTTCTGGTGGAGGAGGGGGTGAATATAGTGTTTTCCATCATGTCGAAGTCGTTCCGTTATTTTTAGCTAGCACTGCAGGCTAGCGCAGCTAATAGCGGCAAGCAAAGCGTGACTAATCTGTCTGTTGTTTGAAAATCAATGCAAATGGAGCAGTGGCAGGACGCGGCCTCTCAGCAGGTCAAGCTGCTTACAACTCGTCTGAATGAACTGTTGTCCAAAGGCCTGCAGCTGCTCCGCTCCGAGTTCGGCGTGGATTTGGGACTGAAGCCTGAGCTTATTCCGCCATGGGTGATCCTCTTAGCGGCATGTACCGGACTGGTGCTGATGGTCGTTCTGTGGGCCTCAGTCTGCCGGACTCTTTTCAAGAAACGACCCACTGTAAGCCCTGTGGACGACGGCATTGAAATAAAGCGCGGTGTCAGTAAACCTGTCAAATCTGAGGAGCCGAAGAAAAAGAAGAAGAAAGCAGAAAAGGTACGTAAACGAAACCAGTCTACACCCTCTCCCAGCTTGAAAACCATACCGTTAGCAAGGCTAGCTGTCATGCTAGCATCTCATTGACAACTGAAGCTAGCTTGCATACTTGCACCTCAGGCTGGTGTCCAAGTTGGCTATGCTAGCCTTTGGTGGCGTTAAATATATTGACTGTAACATAACTGGAGGTTGTAACGGCCCTCTACATTTTATCTTTACATGTTCTTTACAGAAAGCCCAGCCAAATGGGAGAGCTGTTGCTGAACCACAGGAAGAAGCCATAGTATCGGAAGAGATAGTGCCACATCACCAGCCGCTGCCACCAGAAGTCAAGGCTGAAAAGGTTGCAGAGGTAATTTGCTCTCCCAAAGACACATGGTAGCACATTCACCACAATATGGTGGTGTGACCTAAACATATTTTTTGTGTCCATTGTGATGCATGTTCCTTGGTTGTGTTTGTAAATGGTTGCACCTAAATGCCATTGCTTGAGTTATATCATTATCTTTGGCATCTCCTTCATTAAAACGCTGCTGAGAAAACGCCACGTTTTCTCACTGTCACCCTGCAATGATGTTACCGGGCCAGCTGCGAGTGTTAGGTTACAGTTTTTAACTTGCAGATGCAGCAAAATCCTTGAGGATGGCTCCTGACTTAGAACAACAGTACAGAACAGAACAGAACAGCCTTTCATCTGTATACCACAAAATAACCCAAACTGTGGTCCTAAAGATGCTGGAATCAGAATATGTAATTGTGCAGACATCAAGAGATTGAAATGGTGCTTACAAAAGAGGCATGTAACCGATTTAGAGAGAGTCTTGGGTGTAGTTTCACTTATAAATAGATGAGGCTTGAGCATGCTGATTTGATTGACTGGCCACGGTTCAGTGAGCGTGGGGTCCCTTGCCCAGTTGCTGTTCTTGGAGGTGAAGACATTTGTGGTGCATAGTATCTCCACAGTAGCACTTCCCTTATTTAAATAAACACAGTTCCAAGTGCTTTTTTTCAGGTACATTGGCTTTCATTTCTACTCTATGCCCACTATGTATCCTCTTCCAGGTAAAGAAGTCCAAGAAGAAGGCCAAACAGGCTGTAAAGGAGGCCAAGACCGTGACTGCAGATGGCAAAGAACCAGAAGAAGGTGAAATAATATTATGACTCTGTGTCATAATTAAGTTGTTTGGTCAAGGTGATGACAGAGTATAACCTCAATTATTTTAGGAGGTCTATTTTGATTAATTTTTCTTTGTTATTAAGCCACCATTTTCAGTAACAAGACCATTGCACCACATAGCAAGTGACTAACTTCTGCACTAATGTTGTAATGAATTTGAATGTGGCTTTGGTTAAAACTTGATTTATTCTGCCAGTCTCAGGCTGGTAGATTAGGACCACCCCGAAGCTCTTTTTCTCAGCAAAGTATATTTGGTGTTTGTTTGAACAGTTTCTGCATGTATTCCTTCATCCTGCCTAATCCATACCATATTTCCTCACTAATCCCACAATGAAGCCTTGCAGTGTTATGAAACTAATTCCTTACAATGTTACTTTTCAGGCACATGGGAGACCAAGGTCAGCAACAAGGAGAGGCGTGAACAACGCAAGAAGGACAAAAGTTCTAGTGATGGCTCAGCCAGTCCTGGCGGAGGGGACACACCCGTGAGCACTCCCCCTGAGCAGCCCAAGGCCTCTGCAGCCCCCGCAACTGCAAACCAGAAGAAGAAAAAAGGTGGTTGCTTTAATCTTGTATATTTTCAAATTTAGGTTGTGATTTGCTTGTTTTGAGGAGTTTTGAAATTGAGAAGAGGGAGGGATTTTGCAACTGTCTTGTCTTTTTTACTTGTAGACATGCACACAAGGCACAAAATCTCCCGACCATCTTGGATAAACAGCCTAATTTGGCATCTAGAGAGAGAGAGATCTGTATAGGCTGTTGTTGCATTCACACGGTCTCTTGTTGACAGGACAGGCTATATAAACGAGCATTAAGGGAATTGAATTGAGTCTCGAGTGAGCTTTCCTTTAAGTGTTAGAGCTGAGGTGTATGTGCTCTCTTCTCCCATGTGGATGGTGTTCTTGGCATAGTTTGACCTTCTCATCCTTTGTTCTCAGGAGAATCTGCCAAAGTGAAGGCGGAGAAGGTGGAGGCTGCTGTATCTCAAGGTAATTATCAGCGGAAAATGCTTCAGCCTTTGACTGATTACCAATTCAGAAAGATTACCCAACTACTGATATCATCTTTGTAGTCGTAGTAAATCAAAGGTTCACATGCTTCACTGGAAACTCCGGTATAAGATGTTAATTAGTTTTGAGACTCACTTCAGTAAGATAGTACAATCCTCCTTCTATCTGTTAATATCTGAGATTCAGAGACACAGAAACCGTCATACATGCTTTTATTTCCTCACAATTAGATTACTGTAATGGTCTCGTAACTGCCATAAATCAATTCATAGACTTCAAATAGTACAAAATACAGCAGCCTACTAACAAGAACTAAGAAAAGAGATCATATTACTCCCCTCCTAAGGTCTCTACACTGGCTACCAGTCCATTACAGAATCAATTTTTAAAGCACTTCATGGCCCCAGACTGTATTTCTGAATGAATTGCCTCTCATCAACCTGCATGTAGTCTGAGGTCCTCAGACAGGAACCTGTTGCTAGTTCCTATGTCAAGATGTAAGACTAAAGGGGAGAGAGCTTTTTCTGTCAGGGCACCACAACTCCAGAACAACCTGCTTAGACTTGAAAAATAGGTATCTTCTTTTAAATCACTTCTAAAAACAAATTTCTTTTACACAGTTTAAAGTAAAAGTCTCCTTTAAATATTTCACACATTTTTACATTTTCTCATTTGTGTGTTTTCATTTTGAGTAAAGTGTTTGCTTGTTTTGTTTTATCCTTGTGAAGCACTTTGTAATCTCTGATTTTTGATAAGTGCTACATGAATAAACTCTATCATTATTTATTATGTGTTGCCAACCTGAACTGTGTTTATTCTGGCTTAGTGTCAAATGTTTCTCTCTTGGTTTTAGTTAACAACAGAGAGGTGGCAGCAAAGACTGCTGGTGTGACTGATATGGCAGTCAAGGTTCCTGCTCATAGTGTTGCTCCGAAGTCAGGCCCGTGGACTACCAGCAGAGAACCAGTGTCACTGTGGAGAGCAGACATCGATGGTAAAAACTTTTATCTCTATTACTTAACTGCTTAGTTGTTGAACCCTACACACACTTGTGTAATATTTTAAAACTTTATGGCATAAAACAGTTAATGCCTGTTAACCCCTCTGTCAGCTGCAGTGTTAGAACTAGAGATACACTGATTAATACATTGATACCAGTAAAAGTTTCTAAGTCACTGTTATAAAACTATGTTTCAGAGTCGTGGACTGTGATTGACAGGGCGATGCCCACAACAGAGCTGAATCTGTCTTTTACTGGACTGGGAGTTGGTGCTGCTGGTAAGTGTACAGTAAACGGATCATGTGACAAGTAGCTCTCACCACTAGATGGCATAGTTTCCCAAAGGATCACATGTGCCAAGCCGGTTGAGTCACTGTCTCTTGTCTCTTGTAGAGCCCCACCCTGTCAGCGAGCTGCCCTGGCTCAGTCAGCCCAGAGTGGATGATGAGTGGTCTGGGCTCAGTAAGGAATTTTTTTTCAAACTGTCATTTAATGTTTATGTAACTTCATAATTATGACACTCCTTTACACTTCTGACTATTTTCTGGTGGTCTTTTCCAGATGGTGGTTCTGTTGACCCCAGCTCTGACTGGAATGCCCCCTCTGAAGCCTGGGGTAACTATGAAGAGCCCACTCCTGTGGCCCCTCCTGCTCCGGAGCAGCCGCTCCCTGAGCCTGCCAAGGTTAATCTGCTGATCAGAGCTGCTGTAAATATATCCAGGCTTGAGGCAAAAATAAGCATTATGGGAGTTACCTGGAAGTTTTAAAAATAACAACCTACTAGTTGATGACTCCTCAGGGCTCAGGCCCCAGGGCAGCTGTCCTGGTTCTTCGCCTGACTGTCAACCTGTGTCTCATAATAGTGACTCAAAAGAGTGAATACACAGGCATTTTTGTTGTTTTGCTCTTTATTTAACAATATTACAACCCCTACACATGCACAATACACTCACACAGTTCATTAACAGTTGCTGATTTGACTCTTCCCAGGACTATGGTTGTGTACAAACCATGCTTAATAAACTCATTTGATGGCAGACATTTTGACTTGATACAGCATAGAAAACACAGATATCACTGCTATAATTCATAATCATTAATGTAAATGTAGGTCTAGCACCATGCATTGCGGTCCTCCATTGTTATATTTTATATTACCACCAGATGGCGCCAAGTAAGTAGGAAATTCTATAAATCTGAATTGTTAAGACTTAAAATGTTGTGATTTGTTCACTGCTCTGTTTTGTCCTGCTTTCTCTCTGAGTATTTATTTCATACATTTATCTTCCTCAGGACAATGATGAGGATGAAAAGGACAAGGGAGAGACTGCTTCTGATGGAACATCTAAAACTAAAAAGAAGAAGAAAAAGAAGAAGAAGGCTGCAGAGGAGGGAGGAGCAACAGGCCAGGTAACTGCTAGTGAGGAGAAAAACACAAACACAATTTTCTACTATCTTCATGTTTGAATATTGGACATTTCTAAGATGTAAACTCAGCTTGTGTCCTGTGAAGGGCGAGGAGCCAGAGAAGGAGGCAGCACCTGCAGCCTCAGTGAAGAAGCAGCCACCTGGTCAGGAGAACGTTGCTGCCATCCAGCCTGTCAAAGCAGCTGCTGTTGAGGTCAGTGGAACTAATATTTAATGCAAATGATTTAATCAAAGTGTTTCTCTTCATGAACCACAGAACTCTTGCTGTCTAGTCATATTAAACATTAAGCAGTCTAGTTTAATGATGAAAGCATACATTTTCCTTGTTCAGTTTTAGCATTATTTGTGCTGATTTGTTTTTTTAAACTCCTTCTCTTAGCTGCAGTCATCAAAACTGTTTTGCTCTTTCTTTTAGGCGAGGGTGGAGCGACAAGTGAAGGACAACATATCCTCAAAACCCCCCGTCACACAAGTGCCACAGAAGCCCGTTGATGGAGAGCCCACTGCCAAGCAGAATAGCCTTCCTGCTCCAGTCCAACAAAGTGAGCACATTAGACAGTCAGTTGTAAAAAGCTGCCTGAGCACTGCACTGAACCATCTGGTGGAAATTAATTGTTACTATTCTGACTGAAATAGTAATTGTAATTTATATTGTGAATATTTTCTATTTATTAAAAGTCCAGCATAAGTGGTATATGTTGTCTATCAGGTATTACAGTGCAAAACTATGTCGGTCGATTCAGATGAAAAGTTGCTGTTACTTGTTGCCTTGTGGGATTGACAGTGGTTCCAACAGTTTTCATTTTCATGGCAGCCAGCGACTTAAACTAGCAAAAGTTTAGTGTATA
This sequence comes from Seriola dumerili, assembly GCF_002260705.1. Classification (NCBI taxonomy): domain Eukaryota; kingdom Metazoa; phylum Chordata; class Actinopteri; order Carangiformes; family Carangidae; genus Seriola; species Seriola dumerili. The sequence continues at coordinate 2,260,548 of NW_019174446.1, read as the reverse complement.
TTTAATAAGATATCACATCACTGACTCTCCTTCATTGTTGCCAGATATGTCAGTCTCAGAGGTGAATGGCCTTCTTTTTATCTGGTTAAATTTGTGTTTAACTTTTATGTGGTGAATGTTGTTACCATATCTCCAACCTATGTTTGTGTGCTGGGAGCAGGTTTATTACATTTCTCAAAGGTGTGTTTATTTGTTAACTGTGCATCATCTTGTCAGCTGTCATGCAAGGTTTAGATGTAAGTGAAAGAATACATAGGACAGACATTACCTCTCAACACTCATCACACTACCTAACATTTATATTAAGACTTGCACCCAGTTAAAATCATTAAATCTATTCTTAGCAGTAATCCCAAGTGAGATGTGACCTTTCTAATGAAAACAATGAATCACATTTAGACTTGTATGACTGACCTCCTTCTACCTCTTTGTGTTTCTACAGAAAAACCTGAGGAGAGCCAAGCGCCCAAACCAGCAAAGAAGAAGAAGGCAAGGAGAGAGACATGAGATCGAGTCCACTCTGCAGATTTCTGTATGCAAAAGACTTCATATCCTGTTTATGCAACACCTTTTGTGACAAGAACTTTGAACTAAGGTCTTCATGACGAACTTACCTTAAAACCTGTCTGGAAAATGAAAACAACTTTTATACACGTCGAGTGTCAGTTGGTGGATCGTTGAAAACTGAACCTAGATGCAGTGCAATCTAATGTGATGCGGTGTTAATGATTTTTAAGTATGCATTTGATACTTTGATTCTGTCTTCTAATTCTACTGAATCAAATAACTGAAGGAGCTGTATTGTAGTAATTAGACATGTAGAAAATACTGATCATGTTTAGAGACTTGATGTTGGGGTGGCTAACAGCTGGAGTTTTTAAAGGTGTAGAGAGTGAGAACTGTCGACATGCATCAGGTCACTGCACTGGGCCATAATGTTGAACTGGCCTTCGCTTTGCAGTCTTTTATTTTTGCTCTGACATTTGTGAGCCGTGATGGCACAGCGAGCACTGATGGGTGAGGAGTGCAGAGATCAAACGTTTATTTCACGTCAATGGTTATAGCTCAGTAGAGTGTAAACATTTGTGACATAAATGAGACATGAGCATCATTATGTGCAGAAAAGGGAATCATGTCTGCTCTGTATTTTTGCATTATAATGTGTGACTACAACATTTCATTAACTCAGTCCATCTGGTTTGTCCCCTTGTCTGACATTGTACTGCAGTGTGTCAACAACTGTGTCCTTGCTGTTTTTACTATCTGTGACTGCTTTGTGGCTGGAGCCGTGTGGGAGCCTCTGATCATAGGTGTACAATTGCAGTGTCATCAACCTCTCCACGATTTTCCACCTGTGGTTGAATTGGAAGTCTTCAGAACCTTTTGTAAAACCTGTTTGTAATAAAAGAAAAGCTAAAGCCATATGTAAAAAGACTAAATAAAGGCCAGTTTTTCTATATTTGGGCTTCTTTATATAACTGTTTTTTGCTCAACAAACCACCACCGTGTGATATCGTGTCTGCTAGCGCCAGATTAGTTGATACTAATAAGCAACAGCAGATTGTGATTTTTTTTTATTTCATTATTATTCATGTTGGACAATACCAACCATTCCACAACATTCTGGCAGGACAGAAGCAGTTACAGCTGCAGCAAATGTCTCATCTCACTACGCTGCAGAACAGAGAGGTTCAGGAGATCCTTTGTGCCCACTGCCATCAGGCTATACAACACCTCAGCCAAAGAAAGTGAATTAATCTAATTATTATTGTTTATTTGTTAACTGTTTTTATTATTATCAACAATGAGCTAATGGACGCATTAATTTCCCCTAGGGGATAAACTATCTATCTATCTATCTATCTATCTATCTATCTATCTATCTATCTATCTATCTATCTATCTATCTATCTATCTATCTATCTATCTATCTCATTTATTTGGCTACGCCAAAACAAATAGTTCCACGACTGTACTGGACTGTTGCTAAGCAACTGATAAACATTTTCCTGACCTGACGATGTCATACAAGTATCCAGGCTTCTTTCCTTCCCTTTATCATCTTCTGATGACCATATGCCATTTAATTCAAGTGTTATTTCTGAAAATATATTCATCGAATCTAAGCTGGGTAACGACTGTTCATGTAACGCTAATCAACGGCTAATAGAACACCTGCAAAGCGGAACGATACATGTAGTTAAAAGTCCCAGTCTCTCTCTCTCTCATTCTCATATATATGGAATGCCTCTCGTTCAATCAAATTCACTGTGGTGGAAATTACAAAACAAAATTCACTCAGGGTGTTTTATATTGGGACTAAAAGCAGGGAGTACTGTGGCAAAATACCTTGAGAAGAAGTTACTGTTTTTTTCAGAGGGAAAAACAACACCACAATGCTGTGAAAAGACACTACCTGTAATTTCTAATGTATTTAATCCTCTTCTCAATAACTTTCTAGAAATGACAGGTTACGTCATCAGATTTGATCCTATCTATTCCGTCACATGCTCCGGTGTTTATAATCAGCAGGACGACTGCCAAGTTGGCAGGGGTACTAGAATAAGACCGGAAGCAGGAACTTTTAGTCATCAAAATAATAGCGTAGTATCGAGCAGTTAGGGTTTTCATTGTGTATAGAGGGTTGAGGTTTATCTATCTATTTTTTTTTTTACAGATGCACAGAGCCTTTGATGGCCTGGTGTGACATTTTGCATTTTGCAACCAGTTAAAAAGAAAAGAAATGAGATAGATTTTAATAGGTCGATAAAAACATCTTCAATGAAGCTTCTCATTATTTACACATTTTCTGTCACATAAATACCTTATTTACACCTTTCAAAATGACTTTATTGAACAAATTGCACCAGATGTGTCCTGTTGCTGTGATGCCATCTACAGGAGAAATCATAATTTTGCAGGATTGATTGATTGATTGCACCTGTCTTCTTGAAGTGTATATTTATGAGTTGTCATAATTTGAATGGTGTCCACTAAGACATCCAGATATTTTATGTTTCAATTTATTAGAATGTTAGTGGAACAACAATATATAAACAATACATAAACTGTCACATGTATGACTGAATAAATGAAATAAAATTAAAAGGAAAAACATTCTGTTGAGTGAGGTAAACATTGGCAGAGGAAATAGAGATACCAAGACAAAAGGACAGTTACAGCAATACAGCCACAAGGAAATATACATCTAGTGTAGGCTACAAAATATTTTAGTTGGCATAACTAATATTAATATTCCTACAGGGATTTACAGTGTGTGGTGCTCAGCAGTGAGATTGCATAGTGACTTAATGACAGTTAGTTCCCGACCAAGTAATTTGATTGGACGAGAGACATTCCATGAGTGTTGATATACAGAGCCCTTGTATAGAGACTGTCTGCTGATATAGAGTATAACAGCACTGGGACTTTTAACTACATGTATCACTCCGCTTTAAAGGTGTTCTATTAACCGTTAATTAGCGTTACATTAACGATCGTTATATATATTATTTTATACATGCACTGCTTCAATGTTGGGTGAACGGAAAACGAACTTGTATCATCCATTTTGTGCTGGAAATCGGAAATAACTGAGGTAAGAGACAGTGCTTTTTGCTTAAAATATTCCCCTTAAAACTTAATTGTTATACTTCATACTAAAAAAACGTCAGAAAAAAATTCAGTATTAGTGATTTATTTTGAAACCGGACGTTACACTTTTACCTGACTCTGTCTTGACGCTGGCCGCTCGGTTGCATTAAGCTGCTGTCAGTGATAAGAAACGGTCAGGTCAGAGACAGTCGGTTCCCGTTCGTCATTCCTCGGCAAGCACCGACGCTCAGCGGACGTTCCCTGGAGAATCGGGGTCTCCCCCTGTACAAACACCGCCGTTGTTTCTAGATGGTCGAGCATTTGTGATAAAGCAAGACAAGATGATGATCTCCCCGTGGGACCGCTGGTACTCCACAAGCTGCTGTCTGTGCTGCCATGTCCGCACAGGAACCATCATCCTGGGGGTCTGGTACATGGTGAGCACCGCCTATAGTTTGTCACTCACTGGATCCAGGTAGACATCCAGAAACATCATCACTAGGGAAAACATGACCTCATCATCATGTATGGGGGATTTTATGATAATGCTGGGTTTTATTTTATTACATTATTTATTTTATTTAATTCCATTAATATCCAAATTCTTACTTTCAGTAAAGAACTGAATTACTTTACGTAAGGACCATACTCTAGCAGACTTTATCAGTTTGTTATACTTGAAGTATTGAGGTATACTTGACTTGTAGAGGTCTCTATACAAGGGATCTGTGAATAAATATCAACATTATAAGTTTTAGGTAGGTTTTTCCTCCTCCACATTGATTTTCAAAATATTGAGCTAAATGAAAACCAGAAAATGTATGTACCCTTTTTTTCCACTATTAAATCTTCATGAATTGTCAGCTGTGCTCATTGCACCAGTTTGTTGAACTGAATGTACAGGAAGGGGTTAATTAAACCAAACACCACATGTGGAAAAATCCTCTCTCTGCTCCCTATGAATAAATTAGCAGTGGGCCTCTTCAGGTAGCAGGTTTTTGTGTTATGCTGCCTATTGACTGCAAAGAATTTTCCATTGCATTCACCTGATCAGTGGGGATGTATGAGTCATCTGCATAATGAGTTGCGCCAGCCAGACCAAAACAAAGGCATATGTATGTGCCTGGACTTAAAAGTTTTACTGTAGCTTTGTAATTAAATCTATATAGCTGCACTCTTTTTAGGGATAAAGTTTAATTTATCATTTATAGATTTCTACAGTCACTGTTTATAGAAACGTGTTTCCTTTTTTACTCTGCAGCTTATTAAGGTGAATCCATTATATACCAGGTGACAGGTTTAGAGAGTTTAACATGTCAGATTACGGTCAGTATCTGCCCTTTTTCTTTCTCCTGCTCCACTATCCGTCTGTCCATATTGTTGCCTTTATCTGCCCATATGTCCTCTCTCCCTAAGCTCATCAATGCCGTGGTGTTACTCATCCTGCTCACAGCACTCAGTGATCCTGAACAGTATCACCTGACCAGTGCTGAGTTGGCTAATGACCTGGACGTCATGGATGATGCCAGTAAGTAGCCCAGAAGGCTGGTGCTTAACAACTTTACAGTAAATGTCCCGCAGGTAGTCTCACAGAGCTATAAACCGGTTTAGGGAGAGCAGAATACCAGAGACACTGTCAGTGGAGTTGTTATGATTTTAGTATGAGGATATACTTTATGATTATGTTGTACATATTTAAATTTAGTCAGCTTGTTTGTGTTCTCTAAGATAACCCCATTGGCCTCTGTGTTGTTTCCATTCTACCTGCATGTCTTAAAATTGACTGTGACAGATGACTTAATCTCTGCTTGTGTGGTGATAGGCTCAATAAGCTTGTCAGCTGACTAATAGAATGATTTATTGTGTTGTTGGAGGGACCTCACACGTTTGTCTAGACGGCAGTCAGCACGTCTTTTTAAATCAAACACCCAAAGCCACAGACATGCAAGCCTAATGTCCATCTGTGCAGGGCATTTGAAAAGCCTTCTTAACAGACCAGGTGTACACTGGAACAGTCTGACTGGAGGTTCAGTGTATGCTGCTCGTAACCTCCGATTGGGAATGACTGTATTGTCCCAGCTCCAGGGGATTAAGGCGTCCTATGATCCATAATAGCAGGCTTGGCCAGCTGCTGTCATTAACACACACACACACACACACACACACACACACACACACACACATTAGGAGCAAAAAAGACTTCTCATGGTGATGAAGAACACTGTAATGTTGTTGAGCAGTTTTGAATGGTCAGATCTGACAACAAGCTGAAGTGACAGCTGCTGTGGGGTTTTGAAATTTCTAAACTTCTGTTAGTCCATATGGGTTGGAAATATGCTGCTAATTTAATTGAAAAATAAATCTAATAACGAACTAAAAGTGTTTTTAGGCCTCGTATTATAGACATCTTCCCTGCCAAATAACTTAGCATATCTTTGATACTGGGTCTTTGTTGACAAAGGCACTAGTTATTATTTTTGGTGCATTGGCTCAAAAATAAAATTCAGAGCAGCATCAAAGCCTGTGCTGCAGCTAGTTAGGGCATCAAATCTTCAAAGCAGGACAGTGAGCTGTGAGATAGAGAGGATGAAAAGATAAGCCCACCAGGCAATTTCTACTTTATTATGTTACTCTGAACACTGAAAGAACAAAATGTTCAGTTATAAAACAACAGTTTGACATTTTAGGAAATATATTTGTGCTGAGGTAAATGAGAAGATCAATATCACTCTCATCTTCGTCTTCGTGTTAAATACAGAACTGAAGTTGGGAGTCAATTAGCTTAGCTTAGCTAGCATAAAGACTGGAAACAGGAGCTAACAGCTAGCATGTCTCTCACAAAAATTCATAAATACACCAATTAACATTTATAAAACTCACTAATAAACAGGTTCCATTTGAAAAGAAATAGTTACAGTGCATAACTCCCCATAAAACTACAAATTGTTATTGTTATATTTCTTTTTGTGTCCAAATAGGTGTTATGTGATAATAAGTTATCTTTGTGCAGAGCCAAGCTAGCTGTTTCCCCTGCTTCCAGTCTTTATACTTAAATAAACTAATCTCGCAACGTTTTGTAAACCCTCTGCACACTACCTGCTCAGCACCAAACAGCAAAGTTAGTAACTAGCTCACTAGCATTTGGCAGCAAAAGTGAACTCCCTCTGGATTTAGCGGAGACTAAAAACAGAGCTAAAAGGAGAATTAATATCGGACTTACTCTCAACTGGTGACCAGAAACATAATTCAAAATGAATGCTAATGTTGTATCTGGTGGATGTGTATATTTTGCTACCAAGTTTGCCTTATTAACTTAAGAGTTAAAAGGTATTTAAATGTTGTGTTTACACCTTATTTCTTTTAGCTTTTAATGGATTTTGGGGCTTGCTGTTTGTTTAAGTAATTGCTGTTTGATTTGCCATAGGTGTGATTCCCTTTGCCCTCATCATATTCTGCTAAATTAAACTAAATATATTGCCTCTCTATACACTTTCAAATGCCTTCATGAGCAAATGTGATTCATACTATGACTCAAAGCTGCAAAATATTCACTGTCAGTTTAAATAGAACTGTTTATGGCAGTTTAATGTGTCAGAGGACAGAGAAATGTTCTTCTATTAAATTCCCTGTTTTTCCTGGTACAGCCACATGTATTTTGGTTTAGCCTGGTGCTATCCTTATGTAACTGAATGATTAGTTCTGTTATGTTATGTTGAGTTGATATGAGGTCAGGCTGACATGAAGCGAATCACAGAGCAGAGGTTAATTCCTTGTCTGGCTGACAGATGCAGCATGTCATTTATCTTCTGCTCACAGTTTGGTTTCCCCAGATCAGCTGGACTTGATGTTGTAAACATTTTCAGAAATTTGATTTGGAATTGAATGTGTCTCAACCAAAGTGACCTTACACCGGCTGAAATAAACAGTGACAATAAAAACCAGTGTAGTTTGTATTTCTAACTTTGCTTTTCTTGCTGCTTCAGACATGTGCATTGCCTCAGCCATCTCTCTGCTGATGATTCTTATATGTGGGATGGCAACATATGGTGCATACAAGGTAAACTCATGATTTATTTGATTTTCTGTTCATACTTAAACAATGCTGCATATTAAAACAAATGTACTGTACAATTAGACACTGATTGTATTAGAGTGGAAATCAGAGAACCTTCAAATATTCGTGTTGTGAAACATTAATGACTTTTAAAACTTTTTTTTTTTAATGTTGTTAGTCTATTGCCATACACACTTCCACACACAACTATTTTTGCAGTCTTTGAAAACATAAAAAAAATCCAAGTGCCGTCCCTCCTGTTTCATCATTTTAAACACACCGTAATCTCCTTGTGACCCAGTTTGAGGATTGATGTCCACAGTGTTGGTTAAAGAGCTCAGCTTGATTCTCTGTTCTCAGATAAATATATCAGCCTATCCTAAATGCCTACAATAAATATCTCTGTTTCAGCTGCGTGCTGCTTGGATCATCCCATTTTTCTGCTACCAAATATTTGACTTTGCTCTCAACACCCTGGTTGCTGTGAGCATTGTGGTTTACCCAAACACGATACAGGACTACCTGCAGCAACTGGTGAGAAACCTCAAGTGTTTTCCTCTTAAAGTGAAGTTAGTGACATGTAACAGCAGGATATTGACTCTTTTGTGATTCACAAAGCTATTTATCATTTCACATATCATCATCAATGTATGGCTGCAGCTGCCTGTACTGTCTGAGGAGACAGTACAGGACTCTGCAGTAATGAACTCTGCTGCTCATTGGTTGTGCTTTTTCTGACTCCTGTGCAGCCTGATAACTTCCCCTACAAAGAGGAGATTGCCGCCCTCAGTAATGTGTGCTTGGTCCTCATGGTGTTGCTCTTCATTGGCTGTATTCTCAGCTTCAAGGTAATGTTTTCTAACCTTGATTTACATATGTTCTCCATATATTAAGTACTCATAGTTTTTTTCAGTTCTGCCAGGCAAGTTTTACAATAGAAAACATGCATTATGCAATTTAGCGACACAGGTTGGTGCTTTTTTATGTATCTTTCTGTCTAGTCGATCTACATTCCAACCCTCACTTTTACAGACTTTCCTCTGTGGGATGGATGGATGAATGGATGGATGGATGAATGGATGGATGGATGGATGGATGGATGGATGGATGGATGGATGGATGAATGATGTGACTTCATGATGATTTCAGTGGGGTGGAAATAGATTTGCTTTCTCCAATTCTGACCCATACACAAATGTAATATATGCACATATACTGAATTTCTATATATGACATATATGTACATATAGAATAAAAAATATTTGTAAAAATTGTATGTGAAACCTATTAGAAGTTGGAACCATTTCATATAATGACATATATTTCTAGCCGATACAAATGAGTATGTTTATGTACGTATGCTTGTATTGTATTGTATTGTTGACTGATATATTATGTAACTATATATCCATACCAAAGCCTCTCGCTATATGTTGATAGTAGGCAACCTGCAAAGGTGATGACAATCCCATCAGATTTAGCTACACTTTGTGTGTAGGTTAGCATGCAAACATGCTAAAGAAAAATGTGGCAAACATACCTGCTAAATATCAGCTTGTAACATTATCACTGTGAGAATGTAGAGCCTCACAGACCTGCTAGCATTGCTGTAGGCTTAGTCCTGCTGATTTCTAAGGGGTTTGTGTTGTGTAAATACAGAGGATCCATGTCAGATACTGTCTGTTGTGGTCGTGATGAAACTCTGCTGACACCCAAAAACATTCTGTATTAACCAGTGCTGTGAGATCATAAGGCAAACTGCAGCAGTTGACAATAATATTTTATTATTATGTTTATGTCTATTGTCGTAGATAGGTGAGGTTTCAAATGTGCAAACATCATGTAGTGCACTCAGAATCTGTGGATCAGCAGTGGTGTTTGGGGTCATTTTGGACTCAGGGAATGATTCATTTTGAGCAATGAGCATCATCAGCACACGTAGAGTCAGTGATCTGTCTCTAGGTTCCTGAGGAGGCAGTTAAAATAACTGAGCTGTCAGAGCTTTAAAGCAGCTTCTTAATTGGGTTATTAGAGAAGTTAGAGAGCTCAGTCTGGCTTTGGTTCGTGCTAATGGATGGATGAAATGGTTGTGATTGGCTGGGGAGTTCCAGTAGCAAACTGCCTGCTGAGAGCCAGATGATTGCTGGATGACAGATGACACTCTAAAGCAATGTATAATCCTGAGATAGACCCTGAAAACAGAGTGTGAATACAACAAGTGAAAGAATGAATTATAATTTACATTTGATGTGAGTTTCCTCAGTGTTAGTGTCTTTGAATAGCACACTGCTCGTGTTGGGATAGGACAGCCTCTTATGAGACGATGATGTGCATGTTATCATGGTGCCATCTGTGTTTGTCTGTATGCGAAAATACACTGCAGAGCTGCAACACTTGCACCACAGCTTCCCAGGGGACAAGATGACCTAATTATATTTTGGAACACAGTAATTTCCATAATAATGTGGAAAATATGTTTTTCATGAAACTACAATACAAAATACAAAACTGTGCTTGAAAAATGAATGCTTTGAAGTACACAGTTCACATACTGTAAACACCAGCCATCTGTTAGGTGAAGACACAAGTATTGAAATAGAAATATTGGAAAACTAATTAATTACTTTAATTAATTAAAATAAACAGTGAGTATCATTGATAGATGATATTAGATTTTTATGATATGCAGTTCAATCTTGTAATCTGTTGTCTTGTTTTCTTCCTGTCTGATATCAGGCTTACCTCATAGCATGTGTGTGGAACTGCTACAGATATGTGAATGGCCGGGGTACTTCTGAAATCCTGCTCTATGTTACAACCAATGACACCACGGTAAGTGACCTCTGATGATCTTCACTGTACCATAAGACCCATATTACCAGAGTTTAAAATCAGGTTTTAAAGGTTAAGGCTATTATCAAATAATTGTCATAAATAGGACTGCACAATTAATCGAAATATAATCAAAATTGCAATATGGCCAAGTGCAATATCCAAATCACTGGAGCTGCAATTTTTTTCATAAAGGGACTATTTTCAGAAGTGGATTAATACACATTTTGTGCACTACTGAGCATTTACAGCAGCAGGAAGGCGTATATGAAACTGAGTCAAAATAAATCACAATCATTGGACTTATCCTTTAGAAAGAGGTGGCATTGCACTGAGTCTATATTCCATGTAGTTGTTCAGTTTACTGGGAAGTTGCACAACAGTTAAACAAACACTGTAGACCACCTGAGAGTGAGCTGTTACTGACGTCTTTGTGAAAAAATCAACAATAGTCTGACACCTCTCACCTCATCAACATGTACAGTCCTCACGTGCAGTTTACAGTTTGTCAGCATTAACGGAAAGAGAAATATTTTCACAACAAATTCAAATGTCTGACAAGCAAATCAAACAATTTACAAGTCAGCAGATATTAATGAAACATAGACGTGAAGAGGAGCATATCAGAAATAAAATCATCACTGTGTATTTGTGCATTTTAACACACACTGTTTCCATATACACTGTCCTTTAAACTATCCTTTATGTCTATATTGTCGTCAAGAGATTCGACATAAAACAGTGTCTGATCTTGATTTGCTGCTTCTTCACTTCTTAAGGCAACAAAACAACTCCTGTGGAAAAATGATTTCCTTTTTCAATCCAGACCGCAAGTCACGTTTTTATCATCTGCGTAGGTTTCCTCTGTTCAGGCCAGTCTGGCAGCTGTAAAGTCATCATGTTGATGGGGGGGTGGGGGAGAGGAAGTGTAATGCTGGGCTGTCGTAGCAGGTCGTTTCATATAGGCTACATAAGCACGGATGAATGAACAGAGTTGGACGGAGAGATGAAGCTCCATCCTGGCAAAGCCATTATGATGGTGATTGAGACACAACAGTAGTACAGTGAGCTCTGTGTGTGATTGTGCTGGGGTCTCCTGTCGGTGTCCTGTTGCCCAGGTCTGGCCCTCGGACCGTGACTACGCTGCTGCCCACACATGTATTATAACTGCTTATACTCTGACAGAAGGGAGAAGAAAAATGAGATGGTAAAAACACTAATGACATCTCATGAAACGCAGAGCAGTTAAGATGTGAGCTGTGAGCAGCTGGCTCCATTAAGACTGATATCTGACCTTGCAGTACGCTGGGTTTCACAGGTATTTTGAGAAAAGACTCCTCTGAGTGTAACATTCCACACAGTTTCACACAATCCACTTCGCTCAACAGCTTTATACACTGCTTGGCTTTATGTGATGTTTTGGGGTTTTTAAAGAAACAGAAATGTCCACAGGCTCCTGATGCGTAAAACACCTGAGCTGTAAAGAGAGAAACAGGCAGGAGGGGGGGGGGGGAGACTCGTCCAACATACTGACATCATAAATGAGAAGTGCCAGAAGAACAGGAGTCTGGCCCTTTATTTCCTCACATCTGCCTCACCTCTGTAGGTGTGCTTTTGCAGTTAGAGCCAGGCGTATTTAATTAGAGCTCCCCACAGATCACAGGCAGCTTTGTGGCTTTTGGATAGCAGCATGCACGGCTGCATATCAACTATACAGTGGTTAGGTTAAAGGTCAACTAATGCCTTCCATATGAGCCAAACTCCTGCACATATGGAGAAGTGACTCACTCTCACACAGTCAGGTGCTTTATTTGGTATTAAAGGAGCAACATTAAGTTAAGTTAATAACCGAAATACCTCGTAGAACAATCATTTCTCTCTATGTCTGAAGGCCTGTAAAGGTGTGTCAACAGATTTATCGCAGCAAACCTGAGAAAAATGCAACAGCAAAAACGTTCTGTAGGAAATGTAATTGCGACTAGATTATTGTCTGTTTATGAGACTGAGGAGTTGTTGTGAATGTATGTATTTGGAATGTCACAAATACGTTGATACTGAACATAGAAGTAAAATGTTCAGGGAGAAATTATTTGTTTTCCGCCAAAATATCCGACAGGATAGCAGGATAGCATCCACTTGTTGTGACTACAGCATTGTTAGATTGTTACGGTTCTGTTTAAGAACTCACAGCAGTACGTGGGTTTGGTTAAATGTAGAAAAACATTTGTCTGAAGTCACTGTCAACTTATCTGTATATGAAACCAGACCATGATCTTTTCCTAACCCTTAACCAAACTGCTTTTGTTGCCTAAACCACCCACCAACCACCTCCTGGTGACTCCACTGCCGTTAAGAAATGTAGCACTACGTTCATTCAAAACATCTGAATATAATCCAGCCAGAGATTATGTTTCCCACAAAACTCATTAGCTGTTGCGGTTTAGTTGTATAGGAACGTAAGAAGGAGACAGGAATGACATCTGAGATCTTGAGAAATATGTTGTCAGTTTATAATTGTGTTTCCTCACAGTGGGACACAGCTCTAGATCTGTCATCTATCAGAGAACAGGGATCTGAGCAACACAAAGTGAGACTTATCTGTGATGCAGATGGAGATTCATTAACCAAATTTAGCAGCAGTGACCACTTAACCTACTTTTACTTTCAGTGTCCGGGATAAATAATGGAAATCTGCCCTCTCTAGTTAGATAATCTGTGTACAGCCTTTTAACTAAATCTGGACGCCTGCTTTGTTCTTTAACATGGCACAGTGTCTCATATCTCATTCATCACCCACTTTCTCTCCATGTATTACTTTTCCTTTTTGTTTTGAAACAGTTTATACCTGCAGACAACACACCCACAGATCCCTCATTGAATGGCTGAGGACCTAAAATACATCTCTGACCACTGATCATAATGGACTGTTTATTTCTGCTCTTGTCGCTCGGCACTGACCTGGTCATTGTTCCCAGAATTAAACCCAAATATAGTGATGGTGCCTTAGGCTACCATGCTGTGCAAACCTGGAATCAGCTCCCAGAAGACCTGACTTTTCTATTACTTTTAAATTAATAATAGAAAACAGTTTGGCTCTGGGGATGATAATGTCAGTTGGTTGGTCTACCTGACTGAAATACCTCAACAACTATTAGATGGATTACTATTAAATTATGTACAGACATTCATGCTCCTCAGGCAATGAAGTCCAATGACTAACAATCGTCTGACCTCCCCTCAAGGGCAGCCATGAGGTTTTGACATTTGTGGTTTTGGGTTAAATGTCTTTCCATTTTTTGGATGAATTTGCTATGAAATTTGGTAGACAACTTCATATATACCTTATATCTACCATTCTACTCCAGAATCAGCTGACTTTTCATATAGTGTCATCAGCAGATCAAAATGTCAGTATATCCACTACTTTGAGTTACTACTCTGAAAAATAACTGAAAAGTATTATATTTTGTCCTTGTTGGTTTGATCAATCATAAATATGCCACATTCAAATAACTCAAGTTTATTTGTATATGATTGGTTGGTCTGGTCGTATAAAAACTGGATACAGCAGGTCGAGCAGTTACTTCACTATCATTTCGATCGCGATCCCCGACCCAGTTGCACAAACAGTGCACCCCCAGTTTACCCCCAAGTTCAAAACTGACATTGTCAATTCAATTGAAGTGTCCCATTTAATAGAAAATATATTAGTAGACTAGAAAAATATACTGGATTAAGGCAGATAGCTCTGGCTTTAGTTTTAGATAAGATAAAACAATGCATGTTATAGCTTTCACTCCTAAAGAACGCTAGAGGACCTCAGTAATGAGTCCTGAAGTCAGGCAGTTAGTGACCAGTCAACATCTCTTAACTACTGCTGATTATTAACCTGTATGTGTAAGCAGCATCTTAATATTCTCATGATGGAGCTAATGTCTACCAACTTATACTGTTGGGAAGTAATCTATAAGAATACATATTTTATAAACAGATCATATAATATAGACATGAATCTTGATCTGGAAAGTATCTGGTAAATGTAGCTGTCAGATAAATATGGTGCAGTAAACAGGACAGTATTCCCCTCTGAGATGTGGAGTAGAAGTAAAAAGTAGCATGAAATGGAAATATTAACGTAAAGTAGAAGTATTTTTAAGGTCAATACTACAATACTGGTGCGCTAATTAGACAAAAATAGCATGCTAACACACTGAGATGGTGAACATGGTGAACATTATACTTACTTAGCATCAGTATCTTAGCATTATTTTGAGCATGTTAGCTCACTGAAGTTAGCATTTAGTTCAAAACACTACTGTACTTCAGTACAGTCTCATAGAGCTGCTAGCATGTCTGTAGACTCTTAGTCTTACTAATGCTACACTATCAGATTTACTGTTTTAGGCTCAAAGTGCCTCCTGTTTGACTGTGTATGAAATGTGGCATGCAAATAAGGTTGCCTTGCCTAACATACTTAGGTTGTACATATTACGTAATGGTATTTGGTCGAAATCCTGCAGTTTAGCCTGTTAGGAATCACGAGGGTTTCTGTGCCATTTGTTTTCTCTGAGCTTACATATTTCATTTAATCCAAAAGGCTGTTTAAACAATTTAATTCTTCTGTTTGGAGTTGCACCAAAGCCGGTGTAATATTACGCAACTTTAACAAAAGCAGATTCAGAGATTGACAGAGCTATCATAATATTATCATATATTGAATTATACCTGCTTGTTTGCAAAAGAGCAACTCATACTAACCACAAGCTGTTTTTTCCTCTTCTTCCCTCTTTACCTTCAGGTTCTGCTACCTCCATACGATGACAGTCTCAGTGTCCCTCCCAAGCACCCTCCTCCACCCTACACCACTGCCACAGCATGAAAACATTGCCAGGATGCTGCCGACTGGAACCTGTTGTCAATGAAACCCCAGCAGAATTTATGCACCTCACTGCCTCTCCGGTGTACAGTATATTCATGGATATATTGGAGCTACACACACATTACAGTACATCCATGCATGCACACATATGCACGTGCACACACAACAATCACCACCGTGACCTCTCGCCCCTCCCTGTTATTTATTGGTGAACTTGTATTCTTCCTATAACTCTCCCATGTATCCTCTCTGTCTCTGTCGGTATAACTCCAGAAATGATTCATGCATTTGAAACTGGGTGAAGTAACATATGAAAGCACTAGAAAGTTTGATAGATAGATTACATATATTTTTATGCTCTGTGTGTACTTGTGATAATATTTTGTGAGTCCTAACTTTGATATTCATATTTAACTTATGCAGAAATGTTATTCTTGCCCTCAGTAATGAGTGAAGAGTCATCATGTGTTTCCTGTTTGTCGTGTCTCTGCTCGTGATCAGGGTTGAATTGCCTTCATTCATAACTTTCTCTCTGATGGGGTGCACTTTATAGACCTGAGTGTAAAGTGTTACCTTGACTGGAAGTTCTCCCAAAGAAATGAATCTGCCTGTATTTTGACATGGTCCTAGAGCAGCCTAGTCTATATCGAACATATCACCTTCTTTTACTGTTTTATTCACCTGCGGACTGAGTTGTCGTCTGTTGTGAAAATCAGGAGTGTTGGGCTGTGCTGGTTGGCCCTCCTAACTTTTAAATGTAACTGTGTGTTTCTACTGACTGACAAGAAATGTCTTGAGCTGCTATTTATCTATTTTGACAGCACAGAAGTAACACTGATCCGGAATCAGTTTGCTCTTTGAAGTTACTATGAGTGAGTTGCTCGAGGGAACGTGTTGCAATGACTCTAGATCGGGCCTCTCTACATTTAGGGGCTCAGTAAATATGGACCCTGGTTGTGTTTTTTCAATTAAGCCAATGGGAGCGTCTGGTCTGTGTAAACACATGAGTCTATTCCACCAGATGCACTTATATTGGCGAGCTGCTCTCTGGACACAAAATGCCCTGCAAGGACACAGAAGTCAAAGTTGAAGACTGCTGCTGAATGAAAAATAAAGATGTGACATTTATTTGTCTATTAAAATCCAATTTCACCAACAAATGTTTGTGTTTTATTTTGAGCTTATGTGTGATGAAGTTGAGGCCAATTTCAGGTATATTATTTGAATTATACGTCCCACAACCCATTAACAAATGATTTAGCAGGAAAATGTGATTGTTTCTGCCACTGACTGTCCTCCACCCTGTGCCTGGAAACTGTTTCTAAGAGGTATATAAATGGGCTCATTGTGTGGTACGCAAGTACCACCAGAGTGGCTGGAATTGTGATGGCTGTACTTACTAGGTCTTTCCATAACCTGCTGCTTCATGCCTCCTTGACAGGGGATACAGAGAGTTCAACCAAGCTTCACTTGTAAACCTTACAATACACCTCTTTCACAGTTGCTGTGACATATTACACCAGAGGACAAATGGTTTGAAGACTTCAAACATGTAAACCCTCAAATACCCCAGCTTCACAACACAATTTCTTGTCAGAGATATAAGAGAACACAATCTAACACAAATGCAGATTCTGATCTTTTAAATGTTATCTTAACCCTTTACACTTAGTAGAATCAATGAATTCATCTCAAACCCAATTCATTTAATACAATACATTAAATAAACACATTGAATAAACAGCAATACACTACAAAGAACACGCAACTAGTGTGAGACAACTGTACACATTAAGAAAAGGAAAGGAAGGGGTGCAAAACAACTACTGTACCATATGTAACTATAATGAGAAGGACGATAACAGGACAACATGGACAACACTAGTGCAAATAAATAGTGTACACACAAATAAATAACTGACTACTCATTATGATAAAGAATCGGGTGTATGACAGATAGTCCTAGTGCAATAAACAAAACTTTTACATAATTATACAAACTTGCAAAAAAGATAAAACCATCATTGCATGATTTGTACACACACCCTATAATATGCATAAAGGATGTCAAAACGCTCTGAATATTTGAATTTAATGCCTCCAATGTCCCTGAATCTGAAATGATAAAGGACAAAAAACAAAAGTTTTTGTAATGTCATTAAACTCTTTAACATTCTTTAATGTAAGAACAAACTGTGGCGCCTCATGCTGACTCCACTTAGATATCAGTATGAAATGTTTCAGGGCTTTGAAGTTGTAAAATAAAGAGATTCAGTCCCAGCTACATGTTAGTAAAAGTATCTGAATGTGAACGAAATCCACAGTGACTTTTTTTTTTACCAATAGACGCAGCTGAACAAGAGGCGTCCCCGTGGTTGAAGTCAGAGTGGGAGTACACAGAAACAGAGAGTGGATGGAGTAAAGAGCAGAGCAATGAAAGAGCCTGCACACTTTGAAAAAGACAGCGCTGGGATATATGCATGATTACAGTTTGGAGCTACTGCACAGATTTTTCCTGCTGGAACTCCTCTTGACTCAGTGCTGGGATTTCTTCAGAGACTTTTATTGCAGGAATTGAGAAACAGTTAGCTTTCATAAAAAGGTAAGAGGTTTGATTTATCTTCCTGAAAACATGAGTCTGTTTAGTTGAAGATACCTGCAATATCTTTTTGGGGGCCTAATACTTTTTATTTAGCTTTTTCTAAACCATGGTAAGAAGAGGAATCACCAGCTGTCATCTGTTCTGTGTTTAGTTCAGATATAGGTTAGGAAACAACTTACTTTCCATCACTGCATCATGAAAAACCATCACAGTGAATGTGCATAACAGATCGGGTCCCATAAACCACAGGTACATGCTGTTTTTGTATTCCATCGTAAACACACCGCCTCGGCTTTAATTCATGAGGAAACGTGAGAGGGTTTGATTTGCGCTCAACCATTTCAGTCACACACACAACTGACAACAGTGGATTTACTGTAATTATTCATATTTATTTTAAAGAAAATGTAAAAGTTAACTTCATGTTCCTGCGCTGATGTATCAGTTGTTTATCATGATCACTTTTCATCTTAGGTTTAATGTTTTGGAAGATATTTTTTTTTCTCCAGCTGATATACATATAAAATGAATCATCTGCTGAGACATGCCAGTGAATGACGGACACCGTGGCACTGCACACATGTTGTACTGACTTGTACTGATAGTTGTTAATGAAGAAAACACTGTCAGACCTGTCTGTGGTACAACGGCATCAAACACATGTGAGGTCAAAGGTCAAAAGCTCCATGTGGGATGCAACATGGATATGTGACCCCTGCAGGTCTCAGGTCAGCAGCTACCATACACATAGTATATCCGTGTGGGACTGTTCATCCAGCAGAGCTGCAAACAGACCGAGCTCTGAGTCAGTGTCATCACATTGGACGGAGCTGATGGAGCTGTTCACAACTCCATCTAGAAATCCACAGAATCCAGTAACCTACATGTTGCTTCAGAACAAGACTAGACTAATGCCACGTCATTCTGGTTTTGAACATGGATTGAAAGACAGGTTTCAGACGGCAGCTCAGCCTGTAGTCTGAATATGACAGAATGGCTCTCCTGGGGACTGAATAGGGAAACAGTCTGTAGTACTTGTAGTAAATCACGTTACACCACCTGTGCAGCAAAACATCCAGAAACCCATGCATATGGAGTTTTGTCAACTTCATATGATGGTAGATGGGAAAACATGCCTCTCCTGTGTAACTAACACGTGTTCAGGAACACAGTCCAGGTGGAATGCTGCTTTAAATTAAAGAGGAAATATGATCCATTTATAAACACAATATCATATCTGGAATTTGTCTTTTCCCGTGGCTTTCCAAGTCCTGTGCCGTACTGAGTGTAATACAATTATACACACTAAAGTGTGAAATCTGAAGCTGGCAAGGTCAAATATGCAAGAGGTGAAAGTTCTTCCTATTTATATCCCTCTTCATCATTAACTTGTACGTCGCACTTCACTAGTCAACTTCCTGACACTGTCACTATATTTGTTTCCTAGGCTACACCAAGGAGGTGTTTTAGTCTTGTATGGTTATTTGTTTGTCTTATAATTAGCAAGATATCTCGAACAATAGTCAACAGATTTCAGTAAAATTTGGTGTTAAGTTAGATAATAGGAATAGGCAAAAGAATACTATATGCAGTAATATGGTCCATGATTTACAGTGTAATTTGTTATATGAATAAACTGAATGACTAAAATGAATAAACTGTGTCTGCAAAGGAGTAACAAATGGGGATTTTAGAATCAAGTTTTGATTCAGTTTTGTTTCCCAGTACTGTAACAGATCTAGCATTTACAAAAATGTTTTTCTCCTTTTCTCTACAATGCCCAGTTGTAACTCTCTTGTTCTCCATGGTCTTGTTTTCTTTCACTGCAGTTACATTAAGGACCCAGTAGGAACCAGAAACGTTTTATTGGTACCTGCTTCATACAACAAAATTACACGGTAAATCCCAGGCTGTGAGCCACAGCTAAAGTTATTAAAATTAGCCGCACCATGTGGCCCATAGTAAAGCATGTAACATTTTCATCCACAAATCTTGAACTGTGAGACACAGATGTAAAAGTGACTTAAAAGTTCACTTAAAAAACTGAAAACCTTTTTTTTCTCAACCAGCTTCTAATAAGTTGAACATGAAAACACAAATTCCCACCAGAGCTTGGAGTTTTAGTTGTTTTATATGAGAGATTTCAGTATTTTGTGATTATGTCTGTTCTCATCTCTCTGGTTTGTAGGGGCTGGGAAAAGGTGATTTATTCCTGTGATTACTTTTAACATATTCATCAAAATGTTATGATGGTGTTCTTATGTTGCCATCACTTCAACTCTGATCAAACCTCACCCTGATGACACAGATTATCTGAGTTTACAACTGAACTTCTAATTAACAATAACTTTATTTCTATTTATCTGAACTTTAACTTTGATTGTTGCTTATTTAGTCATGAATCTTTACAGTTCTTCTCCATTTTGAATGACAAAACTGTTCTTTCTAACATTACACCTGCGAAATCAGGCACCTAACTGGTACATGAAATATTTTTGATTAACCCAAATTAGTTGGTTTATTAGACAACTTGACATAAATACTCTCGTACTTTAACTGTGCACTTGCAGACAAATTTAGTCTCTACCAGTTCTTGTTTTTGTGACTTTATCTCTCTGTAAATGCTGCAGTTGTCACCGTCAGGATGAGGTTCCTGGCCTTTGGCTTCTTCTGCCTGTTGTGCTGTAATGCAGTTCAGCTGGACAAACGCCGTCCCAGACCCATCAGAGCCAGGAGGCAAAATTTGACTTCTGTCCAAATCAAAGCAGGGGGTAAGTGATTAGTTATTGTTTGTTTCATCAGTTGCATTTTTGTCTAAAATACAAAGTCAAAGAGATCTTCAAATCTGGTTCAGATTATGTCTTGAATTTGGTTCCCTGATCACAAACTCTTTCATCACAGAGAACCCCTGCAAAGCCGTCCCGCTGGATTTCTACTTTGTCATCGACAGCTCCAGAAGCATCCGTCCCAATGACTACGAGAAGGTCAAGACCTTCATCATCAACCTGATTCAGTTCCTCAAGATTGGCCCTGATGCCACACGGGTCGGTCTGCTCCAGTACGGCAGCGTGGTCCAGCCTGAGTTCTCCCTCAAGACGTACAACAATAAGGCTGAGGTGGAGCAGGCGGTGAGGAACATGGAGCACCTCGCCACAGGGACCATGACCGGTCTGGCCATCCAGTACACCATGGAGACTGCCTTCACAGAGGAGGAGGGAGCACGGCCAGCGAACCTGCACATCCCACGAATCGCTATGATTGTGACTGATGGGAGGCCTCAGGACACGGTGGAGGAGGTAGCAGCTCAGGCGAGGCAGGCTGGCATCCAGATCTTTGCTATCGGAGTGGGCCGGGTGGATATGAACACCCTGAAGGCCATAGGCAGCGAGCCGCACTCGGAGCATGTGCACCTGGTGGCCAACTTCAGCCAGATAGAAACCCTCATCTCCGTGTTCCAGTCCAAACTGTGTGGAGGTGATGAATCCCATCCACTTCTCTTTTGATTCTAGTCATTTATGCAAGCATGTGTGTTTCCATTTGTTTGAGCCTGTGTGTTGGTGTGTGTCCCTGCATGCATTAGGTTCAGAGATGTGTGAGGTTGTGGATCATCAGTGCCAACATATCTGTGTGAGCAGCCCTGCTTCGTACAGGTGCAAGTGTAGGAAAGGCTTCACCCTCAACCCTGATGGCAAGACATGTAAAGGTGAAGGAACTGTTTTTTTCTTTATTTTAAAGGCAAGTTTTTTTCAGCTAAAATCTTTTTTCTTCTTTTTACATTTGCACAGTCATCATCCTCTGAGCCTGTTCAGTGCAACCACAGTCTTCTTTTTACATAGCAGCTTCACTTTCTTTGACAACATGATAAAAACATGGCTATCAGGATTTGCAAAATTACACTTTGAACTGATTCATATATGGTAGAAGAGACAGTGAAGGTCTCCTGTTTTTACTTTAAAGGAGCTAAGCTTCAGACATGTCGCATTTACAAGACAGTAGGTCACAACACTTGCTCTGAGCAGCGTTACATCTTCAAGGCAGCCTGAACGACAGCAACTCAGTAACAGAAAGTGACAAGACGGGCTGGCTGGACTGGGGCTTGCTGGTTATCATGCTAACTTCAGTAGAAGAAAAGTGATGGAAATAAAAGAAAAACAAGAGTTAACATTGGTGTTGCTTTCCACTGCTGGAGACAACTCTAGTTGAGTAAAGGAATGAAGTCTGATGCTGAATTCGAAATGTTTTTCTAGACTGGTAAGTAAACAGCTATTAATACTAACGTTGGCTATGTAGCAATAGCAAAAACTTACATATAGCACCTTTAAATCTAGTATAATCAATGGAAACATGACATGACAAGAGGTCACTTGTAGCGACAAATCTCTGTAGTGACAGAGTTTGAATGTCCTTCAGCTCATTGTTTTGATTTTATCACCCACAACTTTACTGTTTAGCTTCACTCTCACGGCTCTCATCAACTGCAGAAGACTGGCAACAAAAAAGTCCACTGTACACTGGATGTAGCACCAAAGAGCAGACACAGTTAGAGCAATAGCTAAAGAGCCGAACAGCTGGTGGAGAACAAAACAGAGCTGATAGGAGAGAAAATATTGGAATTATCTTCATCCAGTGGGTGCAAACTCAAAACACATACTTCTCTGTATCTGCTGGACATGTAAATAAGCATCTGTTTGCTAAGAAATTATAATATGTCAGTGTTACAGTTTGTTTTGGCCGACGAAACAATCAGTTGTTGCAGGTTTAATTCTGTTAATTCCACAGTAGATGACAGAGGTTATGGATTTCTCTCCATGTTGTCGCTCTGTAGCTGAGGATATGTGTGCTGAGGTGGATCATGGCTGTCAGCACATCTGCGCCAACCTGCATGACGGCTATGAGTGTCGCTGCCGGCCGGGGTATCAACTCACCATAGACCTGAAGACGTGCAACAGTAAAAATACATTTTTTACGTTACCAGGAACTCTTCTCTTTCTTCTTCATCACTAGTGGCCTTAACCTCTGTCTTTACGTCCTCTTTTTTTTTTTTTTACTTCATTTTAATATGATTGTGTGTGTGGCAATAATCCAAACTAACCCTAACAAAAATGTTACTCAGTTTCATAGACATGAGAATATTTTTAGTATCATTGTATTTCTAATTCTGACAATGCACACACAGTGAGACGTAGACCAGTGGAAGCTGTAATGCAAGTCCATCAAAATGAGACACGTTGGACCAATCTTCTCTAGTAGACCACGATTTACTGTGCAGGTCTTACTCGTATCTACTTCCATACGTGACTTAAATCATCATGAAAACACAAAAAATTACAATTATCTTTTTAGAATAGTCTTTATGTGACATCATGGACTCCACCTTGAAGGCAAAATAGTGTAGAAAATGTTAGGTGAGTAACAATGCGTGTAATTTTGATGGACCTCCAATCCAAATGAGAGCCAGCATTCCTCCTACTAGTGATGTCCCTCCACCCACGGCTGGAAAACGTCCCTGTTGCTCCTCTGGTGGATATTAACTGATATTAAGTGTGGGAGATTTCCTGCAGGAAGTGTGCTTTTGCAATCATCAGAGCAGCTGGTGAAATGTGGAGGCGTATTCAGGGTGTCACAGTTTTGCCAAATCAAAACAAGAAGGGCTGTTTGATCTTGAGTTCACAGCGCTGCACCTTTACCAGAGTGACTATTGATTTTGAGTGAAAGAATGATAGATTTCTCAATGAAAGACTCTATTGTCTGTTGTGTTTGTGTATACTATGTGCGTTTATATATTTATATATTCTAGTTACTGCAGTAGCAGTAGAAGAAGTAGAATAATTGAGATTTATCCCCCTTCAGAAATAGACTTCTGTGACCTGGGGAACCACGGCTGTGAGCACGACTGTGTCAGCGTTCCAGAGTCCTACATCTGCAGGTGTAAGAAGGGCTACGTCCTCAACCTGGATGGCAAGACCTGCAGCAGTAAGTGACTGAACACACACCGTCACTCTACAGCATCGGCTGAGCAGAGAGAAGCAGGTCGCCTCAGTTTCTGAGAACAGACGAATACTAAATAGGACAAAGTCCAAGTCTGGCCACATTCTCATTCTCAATCTCTCTGCCCTTTTTTCTGTTTTTGTCTGATGTCACCCAGAGATTGATCACTGTGCTGATGGCACCCATGGGTGTGAACAGGAGTTTATTAATACAGAAGACTCCTGTGTGTGTAAATGCAGAAAAGGCTTCACACTCAGACCTGATGGGAAAACTTGCAAGAGTAAGTGTCGACAACTGCTGCTGTATACATTCATATCTGTAGATGTTCCACTGACCTAGTTTGCACACAGGATCTCTACCGTTTGTCTCTGAAGTGGAGTAAGAGCGCAGCATTAATACGGATAGAATACTGAAGTGTATATGAGGAAATGTGATGAATTGATGACTCGTGGAAAGACTTGCCTCAGATGCTCTTAAGGACTAGTATTGGGGCTGTACATGAAAACTAGTCATGCTGATCCAGATATTCAGTCTGGTGTTAGATTTCCTCTGTTTGTACTGATGCAATAGAATAATAGGAAGAATAGAAGAAGGGTGGAGTTCATCCTCTTAATAGATTTCATATAATCTATCCATAATATTTTGATATGTCCAATGCACGAATGAAAATCTTGGCCTGAGTTATAGCTCCACAGCGTCTAAGTAATTCCTCCTTAATCGCAGTAAAGTGACTACTCCCTGCAGAGATTGATTCATCCATTCACAGTGTAAACAAAGCGACAATCTCTCTGCTCTTTTTCTATTTTTGTCTAATGTCATCCAGAGATTGATCACTGTGCTGATGGCACCCATGGGTGTGAACAGGAGTTTATTAATACAGAAGACTCCTGTGTGTGCAAATGCAGAAAAGGCTTCACACTCAGGCCTGATGGGAAAACTTGCAAAAGTAAGTGTCAAATGCTTTTTTTTTTTTTTTTTGGCTTCCTTGCTGTTATTTCATAAAAGAGGTTCAAGGATTTCTTTACACTTTGAGACAAGACAACACTTTAAACCAGTGGTTATCAAACTTTTTCATCTCAAGGACCTAAACTGACACAAAGTAAACCACAGACCACCATCTGATAAGATTTTTGTTTTTAGATGTTTTATTACAGAAGGCGTTTGAAACCCAACATACTCATAATCATCATCATAACTTATGGATGGAATTATAATGAAAATAAATGATTCCCCTTTTTGCTGGGGACCCCCAGGAGCCCCCTCAAGGACCCCACTTTGAAAACTACTGCTTTAAACAATAATGGGTTTTTAATTTACATGATATGTAATGCTCTATACATTCAATACAATAGCTCAACAAGTTTTCTAAGTAATTCCTCCTTAATTGCAGTAAAGTGACTACTCCCTGCAGAGATTGATTCATCCATTCATAGTGTAAACAAAGCAACAATCTCTCTGCTCTTTTTTTTAAATTATTATTGTCTAATTTCATCCAGAGATTGATCACTGTGCTGATGGCACCCATGGGTGTGAACAGGAGTTTATTAATACAGAAGACTCCTGTGTGTGTAAATGCAGAAAAGGCTTCACACTCAGACCTGATGGGAAAACTTGCAAGAGTAAGTACCCTGTGCTTCTCTCCTTTTATTGCTGTTAATTCAATGAAGAAAGAAAGATTTTCATCAACACTTCTTTCACCATGAAGTTAGTGATTCACATAATCAATGCAACATGGATTAATATCTGTTGTAGATGTCCTTGAACCTATGTTTGTGCTACAGCACTGTCGGAACAATTAGCCCTTGTGGTTGAGTACAACATGACTGCAAACATGACCCTAAACCTAATTTACTTGTTGTTGATGTTGTGAAGTTTTAAAGTGGGTATGGATTATGACTGTACTAAATGTTATATCATCTCTCCATTAGATTTATATATACAGTATATATATACACATATACAAATAGAAATTTGGTCTGATGGTACAACAGAAAATTGCAGGAGGTCACCGAAAACATTATGATTCATCATTTGGGGGCAATGATAGAGTAGATCAGTGGTTGTTGAGATATCTGAACTTTGGACCAAAGTTTTTGCTGACACGATATTTAATTGTGGGAAGTATTTGTTGTTTATAAACTCTTGTACATTCATCGGTCACAAAAAGACAGATGCAACACACCATCACCATCTTCCTCTGCTAAAAATGATTCATTGCAGAGCTCGACTGCTGTGCCCTTGATGTATGGATGTAAAGAGGAGGATGAAAACACAGCTGACTCATGCATGTGTAGAAGTAGAACTGGCTCAGATGTAAATGGAAAACAAGAATGATGCCATTCATCTGTTTTTGACTGATATTATTAGGATGTAGACATGATGCATTTAAGCACCACAGGGGATAAATCCTTTGCATGGGTCCCCCTATAGAAATGTAATATATGACATATACGTCCCTATATGTCTCTATTTGAAATAGCTATAGTAAAATCTATATATTTAAAAAATCTTTATATGAGGAATTTTAATCATATATGACATGTTGCAACCATATTTGTTAACAGTATATATTCAATTTACATATGCAGGTTTATTAAAACAACATCAACATATAAAAAAATCTATATGCTTATGTATGTTTTTCTTAATTTCTTATACAATTTTAAACATATTTATCTTCCCATTCTGGGAAAGTTGTCTATGACTTTTGGATGCTACTGAATATAATATCAATGTATACTGACAGGCTTTGGGATGGATATATACTGTATTTATGTACATAAGTTAATATATGAAATTATTCCAATTTCGAATAGGTTTCATTTTTACATATGTGCTTTTATTTTATATGTACATATGTCATATATGGAAATTGAATATATGTTCATATATTAGAGAAGCAGTAAAGAGTTATTTTATTTTCTCAGTATTTACTCCTTTAATCTGACTGTTTGCTGCAGAGACTGATCACTGTGCTGATGGGAATCATGGCTGTGAGCAGGACTTCATGAGCACAGAAGATTCATGTGTGTGTAAATGCAGAGAAGGATACACACTGCGACCTGATGGCAAAACATGTCAGAGTGAGTCCGAGCGCTGGGATACTACTAAAGAGAATGATGTCATGTTGTAAAACCGACTAGCCTGACTTCAGTCTTCATATTCCAGTCAAAAGTATAAAAAGAAAGAGATAATATTTGTGTGAGGGAGAAGGAAGTATCAGCATGTTGCTCTGACTGCTTCTCTGCCCAGTTACAGTGTCTGCATGTTACATAATTTTGAATGAATTCTGACCCGGATGGGAGGTCAATGTTAATCCCACTGCTCACAAAAAATAAAAAAATAAAAATCCCCTCCCCCCAGATTTAGGCAATATTCTGTGTTCACCATGATGAAGCGTTCATAGCTTCAGATATTTACAACTATGATGTGTGTGTTTGCAGCCTTTTCCATGAATTACCCCTAGGGGATAAATAAAGTATCTATCTATCTATCTAGACATCTCTAACACTGATGACCATGACAGAGGAATCACAACATACAACAGGCAGACAAACCTCCATTTTAAAAATTGAAGGATAGAATAGTAAGAACTATATAGTATAGTAAGAATAAATAAGTAAAATGGTGTCAGTAATGCACATTAATAGTTCAGGTTTCAGTTTAAAATTCAGATTATGGCATGTAGTGCAATCATAATGTGAAGTTTGTTTAGTGTTCTTGTCTGGGTTTATGTAGGAGGTGGTGGGAAGGGGGGTGCAGGCGGGATTGGTGTGTGTTTGTGTGTATGTGTGTGTGTTTGGGCTGGAGAGGTTCATGTAGCAGAATGACTGCTTGGGGAAAACCTGATGGTGGTTCTTGATGATTACAACATCATCATCATCATCATCATCATGTTTTACAAATGTTTCACACTGAGTCAGATAAATAATTCATCAACATACTACTGATCCCGCTCTCTGTAGGTCTGGATCTGTGTCAGACGGTGGACCACCGCTGTGAGCATCAGTGTGTCAGCACCACTGACTCCTACATCTGCAGATGTTTTGAAGGATTTTTGTTGGCTGAAGATGGGAAGAGCTGCAAAAGTAAGATCTCAGAATTCTTTGATATAGACCATTGCCTTCAATGATTCATTTATATAAATAGATATAAAACATGTTTTTAATGTCTGGCAGAACCAGAGTGTGGCGATGGAGTCATGGATCTGGTTTTTGTGATCGACGGCTCTAAGAGTCTGGGGCCTACCAACTTTGAGCTGGTCAAACAGTTTGTAAACGGCATCGTGGACTCGCTGGACATTTCCAAGAAAGGAACGCACGTTGGCCTTCTTCAGTATTCCACCAAGGTCCGCACAGAGTTCACCCTGGGCCAGTACACTACAGCGCAGGGCGTCAAACAGGCCGTGAGCCGGATGCAGTACATGGGGAGAGGCTCTATGACCGGATCAGCCTTACGTCACATGTTTGAGTTCAGCTTCTCAGCCAAAGAAGGCGCCAGGCCGAACATCCCACGTGTCAGCGTTGTGTTCACTGACGGAAGATCACAGGACGATGTTTCTGAATGGGCAACTAAAGCAAAGAACTCTGGTACACTTCATTATGTAGCCTTGCCACCCACATTTGTTGCATTAGAGATTTTAATCAAATGAACTTTGATTTAGCTGTTTTCCGTTCTTTTTTTCACAGGGATCACCATGTACGTTTTGGGTATTGGCAAAGCCATCGAACAGGAGCTGAGAGAAATAGCCTCAGAGCCTGATGAGAAGCATCTTTATTATGCTGAGGACTTTGAAAAAATGGGAGAAATTACAAAGAAGCTCAAGTCCAGGATATGTACAGGTACTCAACTCACTCCGTCAAACAAGAAGTCTGTCACCAGAACAACACAACAAACAGAGTCTCCAAAGTTCTGTTAAACTGCTCTTAGTTTAAATAAAAATCAGATTACTAATAGCCCTGTTCACTGCCAATGTTCAGTAAATAAAATGGTGCATCACTGCCACCTACTGCTGCCATTATGATCACTGATTTTCTTTCTGCAGCAGCGCTATGCGGTTCTCCATATCATATAACTCATTTTCTACTCTGCAGCCACGTGCACTCCTGACTGTATCTTTTCTGCAGACAGAGACAGGGAGGGAAACCCACAGGGAGAGATTTAAAAGACAGGGTGAGGAAAAGGGTGAGAGCGAGAAGGTGAGAGAAGATAAAAACAGACCCAAGGACAAGAGGATTTTCTCATCTCATTTCTTCTTTCCCCACAGACAAACCGTCTGATGTCAACATGTGTCAGTGTGAGAACGTGATGATGTTTCAAAACCAGGTCACTGAGAAGCTGAAGAACCTGGTGCAGAATAATATCCTTTTCTGAATAGCTGTCGGCTCCAGATTAACCTGACATTCAGTGTGTTTTTTTTTTATTGATCTTGGGCAGATCTGCCAATGCTAAATATCTGTGCAGATGGATAGACAGCTACCTGTGGTTACAGTTTTAAGTCTGGGATGCTTTTCCAGGGCAGACTATACAGCAGCTGCAGCAAGTTATCTTTATAAGTGCAAAAATGATCCATATGTCATTTGTGTGCTGTGTTGTGCCTTTTTAAACTTTGAATCACACTGGAAAATAATACAGTATGGAACTATGATCGATTATTAGGTCCAATATAGGTTCAGCAGGGGTCACACACTGTACAATAATTTTTCTTTTCCTTGTGATTTTAGAGACAAACGTGGTGGGAGACATTTCCTAACCTGGTAGATTGTGTTTTCATTGGGATCCACATCTTTCCTTAACATGCCTACTTGAAGCCATGTCAAAGAAGCTGGAGACACTCGAGAGTCAACTTGTGCACAAATAAAAGGACTAGACTTGTCCGTCTGAGTCCGTCCTCTAACCTGCGGTGAAACGTTCACAGGATCCCTTTAATCGTCCGCAACAAACTATGCAAATGCAATGCTTTCTACGGAAGCTATTTATACACTTTTGTATCTAAGACAATGTATTCAGTGTCTTTTTGTCTGTAATGTTCTTTGTTATGTAATGCAAAGTCAAATAAATACATTTTTGAACAGGAAACTCACAGATTAACTCTTTACATCATGTTTTTTATCAGGTTTTGTGATGATATCGGAGACTTCTAAACTATTTCCAAGTCTTCTCATTGTCACAACAAGAATTTACACAGAATTTAATGAAAGCTGTTCAGTCAATATCCAAACAACATCCCTTCACTGACGCTATAAGAAGAAGAGGAGAAAAGATAAACTGTGCATGTGCTACTCTGGACATTGCCACAAGGTGGTGGATCTCCTCCAGAGGGGATCCTCCTCTGTAAAGGGGAGGACACACACTTCATGCACACGTTTGCCTCCTCCTCCTGTATGAATAGAGTGACTGTGAGCAGGAAGCAGTCAAGGAACATTCAGCTGTAGTGGCTGCACTGCTTAGCTGTGTGCTCACAACAGATCGTTGTCTGGGGCAAGAGGGCAGCAGGCCATGCATGAACACACAAACAGGGAGATAATGGTGTTCAGCTTCTCTTAGGAACTAAAGAGAGTTCAGCTGTCCATGTTTTCACTGCTAGGCGCTCTCTGTCTTTGCTAAAACAGAGCACTGGGACTTGTGTCTGCTCCTCAATAGGTTCCAAGTTTTTTTTTGTTGGTGCATCGCAGCTCGCTTTTGTCAAACATGGGGTGCTCCTCATCCAGTGCACAGACTGTGGATCAAGAGAAAAGACCAGGTACAAAGCCAGAGGAGAGCAATGGAGACACAGTAGGTAAGTAGTGATCAAACCTTTGTGGAGGTTAAATGTTTAAAAGTGTCATTAATCTTTGCTCTTTGTGTGTTTTCTGACTGGTGGATGAGCACGAAATATGATATATACATTTTCTCAAGATATGTACAGTAGTTTCTCTGTGACTCTGAGAGAGGTCTTGCTGAGGGGTGTGTGAGTGCTGCTGGTAGGTCTGGTACACCGTGTGCTTTTTCACTTACCCTGCAGCACAGGACACTGCAGTGCACAGAATTATTCATGCTGAGCCATTTTTTCATCAATGCACAGAAGTGGTTGACATTTACTTGTTAGTGAGTCATTTTATGCATGACATCCTCTGACAAAAACTGTAAACTCCACTGCACGATTTACTGATGAAATAGGACCTGAGGACGAAACTGACTTTCATGATGTTTTATTCTCTGCCTCATTCCGTAAAACACACCGGAGATTTAGATTAAACTACATTGGTAGAATTTATCTAGGACTTCAAGCAGCTCCTTCAGTAGCACTGTGTGAAAGCCGGCTGGGCATGTTTAGCAGTCGATTTACACCTGAGGCAAGAGTTGCTACCTGACTTGTTTGCTGCCTCTTCTGCAGTGGTCTGATTTTGAGACTTAAGATATTTTTCACACACACGAAATTGTTTATTCTCCACAAGATCAAAAGGATGAGATCCAGCAGACAATCTGCTTCATGCTTCCAAAGTTTGTGTGCAGAAACAAAAAGTCAGTCAGATTATCATCTGTGTATGCATGATAATGTGTGCTGGAAACTTGCTTCAGGAATTCAGAGCTCTCACACACAATAGATGCATGATAACAAAGGCAAAAGAGGAGAGGCCAGAAGATTGATGGCCCCAAATGTTTTCAGGCTGCTCTGGAATTCCTCTGCCTGTGACAGTAAAGTCTGTCCTGAGACAGTCCTGCGTCCAAACATGCTGGCAGGCTCTGTTGGTTTGTCTGACTTTACATATTTACTCTGTGTTTGAGCCTGTGCAGTCGCCCACCAAGAGGCCTGACACAGACCATGATTGTCCATTCATAGGTCCAACACCCTACTGGCACATGGCTGTGTCATACCAGGCACGGCTGCATGTACAGTATGCTGTCACTGAACCCCCCCCCCCACACACACACACAAACACACACACACACACACTCACACGCACATACGAACAACATGATAGTTGTTAGAAAATGTTTTCCTTTAGTTCCAGTCAAGTTAAAGATTTCATTTGAATAACTGTTAGAGACAGTAGCCTAAAGTGTTCTGTAGTTCTTACACCTGGCATAGTTTCCTCTGTGTCCATACAGCATTTCCATCTTCCACTATGTCTCTGTGTGATGTTTGTGTCAGGGCATTGTCTCTCCAGCCAGCTGTTGTCACCTGGAGAAGCTCGGGTCTCTTTCCAGGCCCTTACATCACCCAACAACAGAGAAACCACTTATTGTAGTCTTCTCTAAAAGTGGTTTAAATCATACAGTACACAGTCTGTTTAACAAACCAACTGTTTGCCATCCAAGTCACCACTGGTCCCATCCCCCCTCCGGGCCCCTTCCCCGTCCCCCCCCCCCCTCTTGTGCTTCTGGCCAGCCATGCCACTGTTTTGACTGGGATCTCTGTCATCTTTGGCTGCTAAATCATGTTGACACACAAGTCATCCATGTCTGGGGACGCTGTCTCTGTCTCGACCCAAACACATTCAGACCTTTCAGCAGCAGCTCTGGCCCAGTGTTCAGACAACAGCTTTCTATTCTGTGAGACGTTTGGCTGATTACAGGACAGGACACTGATGGAGAACATGTTGGAAATCTTTTAAAGACAGTCCACAAACTTTACAA
The DNA here is from genome assembly GCF_002260705.1 of Seriola dumerili. Taxonomy (NCBI): domain Eukaryota; kingdom Metazoa; phylum Chordata; class Actinopteri; order Carangiformes; family Carangidae; genus Seriola; species Seriola dumerili. The sequence goes on along the minus strand of NW_019174446.1, from coordinate 2,227,980 downwards.
TGATTTAAAGGTTGTTTAAAACACCTCTACCTCAACATTGATACACTTTTAGCTCGAATGTGATATTGTATAAAGTGTATTTCACTTTACCTAAATACTGTTCTGTTTTTGCGTGTTCTTCCACTGGCTCATTTTCATTGGAGTTGCCAGGCCGTCACATTCCCTTCCACCCATCACTCTCAGCTCCTTTTACTCGTTCTGACGCACAAATAAAATCAGGAAGCTGCAGCGTCCAAACTGTCCACCCAGTCAGCCAACTGAACCCTCTGGTTTGTCTCATTTGTGAACAATGTGCCCCCAGTTATCCGTAAAGTGATAATACACACCAAAAGCTTCTGTTAGGTTGTTGCGATTCTTGTAAGTGAGATGTGCGCTGACATTTGAGTTAAAGTATCCAAGCCCACTATTTTTCCTCATCTACTATAGTTTTTCCCAAAGCCTGTTCACGCGCAAACCTATAAGAACAGGCATCAGGGGACGTAAACAAAAGTACAGTCATCTCTACAAAGGCAGCAGAGACACGGTCACGTGTATTTTATTTCCTTAGAGAGTGACTGTTTTGTCCTCAGGGCTTTAACCAAACACAGGTTTCAATAAACCATATTTTCAGCCACGGAAATGAAAGGATGTTTTCCTCAGCACGCTCCCTCTGTGCCCCTTATTGCTTATTTCCTATCTCCTGCATGCCAGGTTGAGTCAATATTCATGGGTTAGGGGGTTAAAGTAATCCACACTGATAAATGATTGTCCACGTGCATATAAAATGCATTGTTTCTGTTTAATGAAATACTTCTTTTTATTAGTGTATGATTTTAACAGCTTTTCAGGACATTTATTTTGAAATTAGTTTAATAAACGTATTTATTCAAGAAAGTAGTATACAGGAATATACATAACACCTTGTCATGTAGCACTTAATTATTGATAATTCAGCTGATGTTAAACTGATGAATTAATGACAAGTGTGGTCATTTGTTAATGAAACCATTCAGGTCAGTTCAAGGACTGACCCCGACCCCCCACCAAGTTTCCCATTAATTCAAATAAGTAAACTTCCTGAAGACTTTTTGTTGCTCAGTGTTGTCATGTGTTACAGATTAACAGGACATCAGCAGCTGAAAGGACTGATGGAGATTGATTAGTGTCACACGGTCATAAATCCTAATCAAGCTTTTGTTGTGCCTGTGTTGACAGCAGTCAGAAATGGTATCATCGCAGAAGATGCACAAACCATCGAGGACCAGATGCAGCTGCCTGTGCAGACTGCCTTACCAGATGATCTTCAACCAGGAGCTGATGATGAGACGGAGGCCGTGTTAGTGGCCCTGGAGGCCCAGGAGGATCTGGGCTCTGGAGAAGACCTTCTGGCGGCTCCTGAGCCGCAGCCAGAGCCTGCTGCCCCTGAAGAGCCAGCTCCAGAGGCTCCTGCTGCTGCTCCGGCCGAAGTCTCTGCTGAACCCGAGGCTGCTGTGGAGGCGGTGGAGGCTCCGCCCCCTGTGGAGGAAGTCGCCCCTGTAGAAACTGTAGTAGCCGAGGCCACGTCTGAAGTCGAAGCCGTCGCTGAGGCTACAGAAGAGGCCCCTGTTGTTGAAGTTGTTGCAGCGGTGCAGGCAGAGGCCCCTGCTGTTGTTGAGGAGGTCACTGCTGTGCCAACTGAGGCCTCACCTGAAGTTGCCCCCCCTGCTGTTGAACCTGTTATATCTGAGCCAGCAGAGGCCCCAGTGGTTGTGGAAGAGGCAGTAAGTGTGGCCGCTGAGGCCCCTGCAGAAGTGGCTGCTCCTGTGGAGGCAGAGGCTCCAGAGACTGCTTCAGCAACACCAGCTGAATCCTCAGAAGCAGAACCAGCGCCAAGCGAGGCTGTGGCACCAGCTGAAGCCGTAGTACCAGATGAGGCTTCAGCACCAAGTGAATCCTCAGCACCCGTAGAGGCTGCAGAGCCTGTAATAGATACTCAGATTGCTGCAGCAACTATTCCAGAGATGCCCGCATTATCTTCAGCCACAGTTGAGGCAAACACTGAGACTCAGCCTGCTGCTGAAGAGGCCACAGAACCTCCTGCAGCCCCCACTGACGCCGCCCCACCAGCAGAGACACAAGCTGAATCTGCTGCTGCCGAGCCGGTCCAGATGGCAGAGGCTACAGCATCCACTCCGGCCGTTTCAGAGACCCCTGCAGAAGTAGCCCCAGAAGCAACACCAGCAACTGTGACCTCAGAGCCCGTGGTGGACAATACAGCCCCAGCTGAGGCTCCTGTGGTTGAGCCCACCTCAGCACCAGCCCCTGCTGCTGACCCAGCCCCTGACCCCTCACCCAAAGGTATGAAACACCTCAAGATTACTCTCTGTCTTATCAGATCATACATTTTACATGGCTTCTTGTGGCAGGTTCAGATAAAGAAACAACTCATAGCCCCGTTTTCACTTGATCCTTCGACAACAAATATTGAAAAGTACAAAGATTCCAAGAACACAATCTATATTTAGAAGTGTAGTCAGCCATTTAAAGCTGTTCATCTTTCTTCATAGTCTACACACGACAGTGGACAAACTGCAATGCTATTAAGTCAGAGTAAAACTATTAATGAATGGTGACAATAGGATTCCAGTGGATGACGGCTGCCATTGTTCTGTATGTCTTGAGGGAGTTTATAAGTCAGTAATTTACTTAATTAAACACAGAATGGTTTCCCCGACAACTAGGTGTCACAGCCCATATTAACGTGCTTGTTAAAGCATGAATGACAAACTCTGACAGTTTTTGGGTGGAGGTCAAACTGTGCAGCTGAAATATTTGGGAAATCTATGCAAACATGCGTTAGGCACTGAGCATGTGCAAACAAGCAGAAAGAGGTGAGAGGGGAGGAAAAAGGGAAAACGTGAGCAAAGACAGACTCAGCGATGTGCAGCAGAAACATAAGATCCTGTTCACCTCTAGGTAAACAGTTAATAGACCTTCACATGTGCAAACAGCTGATCCATCTTCATATATAGCCGAAGTAAGAAAGAGTTTACAACCTCACCCCCTTAAAGGTGCTGCCATTGGTAACTAAGCAGATATCCAACACATACATAATTAGCAACTCCAAACTCTCAGTAAATCATTCAACTGTCTTTATTCTAAACAATCCCTCTTGGGGTCGGTTGGGGCAGGATGAACTGGACATTGTTAGGCCTGTGAGGCTGAACTGATAACATAGTGTGAGGCGCAGAAAGCAGCCATACACACTGTGGGTAGCTCGTCTTGAGTATGTCGATTATAGCAGGAACATATTGTCAGCACAACAGCTCCAGTCACGCAACACTCACTCATTGTGCTCTATTGTGAGCTGCCTACAGAATGATCAGGCTCTGCAGCTTCTAATTACAAGATACAATTAAAATACAATACAGGCCTGACTGGATTTCAATGATCAGGCAAAATTTGGAATTAAAACAAATTCAGCTGATTGCTCTGCAAGATTCTGACCTATTTTATCATCTGCATTTATTATATTTCCTTTATAACTTGGCTTTGTTGTGGAAGAAAACTCTGCTCAATGAAATGCTACTATTTTCACATTTTCACAAGAGCATGTTAACTCACTAAATGTACCTCCAGTGGTGCAGCACTGGATCTCAGTTCAGCCTGCACCCCACTCTTGACTGTCAGAGAACATGTTGTACTTTTAGGGCAGAGACGCCCCTCCAGGCAGCACGTGTGGAATACTGGTCCGGTGTGAAGAGACCTTGCGTAACTTTTATGAGACTTTCTCTCTGGAGGCTATGCAATGTGCACGCTAGACCAATTACCATACAGCAAAGTGTGTGTATATGTGTGTGTGTATGAGTGTTGAGAGGGCAGGTCAATCACTAGTAAACCAGTTCAGCAGAAGCAGATGTGGTTAAGGAGGAATGGTAGCTCCTCACTTCTCTCTCCTCTGTGGGCTGTTGTGACAGCACCCTATGTCTTCCTTTTGATGATGGTGAAGTCGTACGTCCAGCGAGCTCGTCGTGCCCTCAGCATGAAAGATGAGAATGTGGCTTGTGTTGAATGAAAATCTTACGTATTGATTTCCTCTCACTGTGTGTGCAGTGGTGTCTGCAACAGAAGCCTCTCAGGATACAGAGAGCAGCAAAACCAAAAAGGAGGACTGAGGTGGTAAGAGCACAACCATAAACCACACGAAATCCAGTGCAAACACTGCGGGATCAGACTCACTTACTTACTGTTGGAGGGGAGCCACTGCATGCATTACAACCCAGTAGAACTTTGTGTACCGTATAATACACAGTATATATATTTTTTGTTAAAACTAGGTGCATAGAGTACACAAATAATGTCAATTATTTGATATTTGCTAAGTCTGACGTCACATGGAATTCATATTTGAATATGAATAATAATAAGATCTGTATGTCAGATGTCTCAAGACTCTTATTCTCTTATTCTCTTTCAGGTGGAAGAAATCTAGCAACATAATGAAAACTCCTAAAACTACAAATGCAACGTGTACTGGAAGAAAAACATGACAAAGTGACCAAACAAACACTACATTTACAGAATTGTCTCATCAGCTCTCACCAAACCAAATTACACCAGATACATTAATATGCAAGGTGCCTTAATATCTTGTCTTGTAGGAGAGATCAGGATTTTTCCTACATTTGTAAATATAAACCTTTTACGATGAGTTTTCCTACTGAGACCGTGAAGTGCCTGGAGCCACATGTTGGCTTCTGTATGCAACGTGCTATGAAAACACTTAGGACGGGTTACATGAGACAAGAAGGTGCAATACTCTGTGAAATCTGTGAACTCTCGCTTTAGAGATTGTTAACTCATCAGTGACTAGAGTGGCAGTGTGTTGAAGTGTAGAGAACGATGCTTACAGGAAATCCTTGACTATTAAAAGTAGCTGCTTCTGAGGAATACAAGCCAAACACAACTGTGAATACAACTATGCAAAGAGATGGAAGTGACACCAAACTGTATAAGAACACCTATATGAAACTCACTTTAAAAACGATTCACAGATTTAATTTTTAATACAATTTTATGAAATGCATATTCTGCCGTAAATCCAGACTTTGATTGGTTATTACACATTATTTAATTGCTGCCTTGGGTTAATTGGTTCACTTAATCAAAAGGAATGACAGTACTAAGTGTTGAGTGCACAGTGTAATACTGATAAACACTACTGTAAGTCAAATCCATGCATTCTTAAAAAAAAAAACTTTTTTTGATATCACTTTAATGGTTTACATTGAAAAATCATGAGTAAAATGTGATTTGTGTAAGTGACATCATTGCCAGGTAGTACTGATAGTACTGATTTGTCATCTAGCTGTTTCATGAAGCCATGTTTTTGCAGTTGTACTATACCTGGTAGATGTTAATTAGTTCTCTTCCTGGAAATTAGGGAATTTCCAACTACAATTAAATGCATCATGAGGCCGGGCAACATTGGTTTTGCCTTGAGTGAATTACATACATGTGCAGTGCAGTAAGAGATCACCTAGTGGATGTGATATTTAAATTGTTATTGATTCTACATGCTGAGTTAAGAAGAGTCAAGGTCTTAGAAAATGATTTAATTGCATAAGATGTGAATGGGAACAAAAATCTGTTTTGATGTCTGATGTCCTTTTTTTCCATCTGTTTCTTTCTCTGTAATATATTCATCCTCTGTTCTATGATTCTGCTAACCTTTTAGTGTACAGAATAAAGTTTTACTCACTAATACATGTGCCCCTTCTTAATTGAAATTGGACTATGTTTTATTATTTGCAATACATGGTTTATACTTAAAAGAACAACACAAACAGACAGTTACAGTACAGGACTGACCTTTAAAGAGTTGTGTTTTTCATCATATGTTCTCTAGATCCACAACTTGTTAAGGTGAAATATTAACAGAACTGATAGATTCATTTTTAGAACAATTTAACTTGAACAACTACATGTCTATCCACCACACTATGACATGTCTCACAGAGTGAGATGAGACTACTGGGAAAGTAGTCAGCGCAATTCAAGTAGTGATGATATTATGTGCACATTACATGCCCAGGCTCGACTCCGTCATTTAAAATGAATTAATACTTTGCATAAAAGCTCAGCTTCCCCTTTTTCCTTTTCTTTTTTTTTTTTTTAAACAAATGGATGAAATAATCTGATGAACTCCATATGCTCCCAGTGAATGTTAAACAGGATTAGAACAATGGTTACAGAAGGATTTCTGTAATCTATAATCTATTTTAAACCATGTTCTGGGACATATCCTACACTGTACTCATGTACAAATGGTTTTCCATCCTGTGAAAATCTCCAATATATAAGAAGTAATATAAGGACCAAACACCAACTGAGGAAAATGAAAAAAAATATCACAAAGTGAATTTCCACTGATGATCAACAAGTGGTTTTGTTGTAATGAAGGTCACAAATCACCATTAAAGTAGATTAAAAACATTTATTATTGAGTTATATTATGAGAGGATACAGTCATGACAACACAGGTTGGTAGAGTAATTTAACACAATTACAAGCTTACTTACTTTTTAGCTATTGTAAGAGAAATATGAGCAGTGTTGTGTCCAAACATGTCTTATCAATGTTAATGATACAGGAGACAGCGCTCTGGGCTGGACTGCTGTTGGTCTCCAAAGTGACCCTTGACATATTTGTGACAGTGCCAGAGCCCTTGATGCACAAAAGATGATACAGCTATAATAAAAATAATTAGTACTATGTTTAATCAATTCTTGCTTGGTCTACAAAACAAGGCTCATGTGTTTTTCAGTGATCGTGGGTTTTCCAGTTTTTATTCTTTGATAGATTGTTAGGAAACATCGGTCAGAGGGCCCAAAACTGCAACTGCTTCGATCTCAACCAGTCCACCCTACAAAGAGAAACAGAGAGAGGACACGGCTTTCAGTTTGGTTAAATCCACCGACAGAACCAATGGAAAAGAGAAAAAAAAAGTCATCAAAGAATACATACTCTGGGAAGAGCAGCGACCTGGTAGGCAGCTCTGGCCGGGTAGTTAGTGCTGAAGACTAGAGAGAGCAGCAGATTAAATGTCATCAAGTTACAACAGACACATTTAAACACGTTGACATTAAGTGAAACATGAGGCTGGATCTTAGTCTTTCATTAGCCAGCCAGTCAGTGTCGCCCACCTCTGATTAGAGGTGATCAATCAGCAACATGTTAATATGAATTTCACACAGTGGATGAAAAAGCACAGGTGAAACTAATAACACCAATTAGAGGCTCCCAGTCAGTCTGCTCAGGCAATCATTAGTCTGATTAGTTACACCTGTGCTTTTCCCCTCACCACATGTCACCATGTCTGCTGGGCTTTTCTAACTGAACACATCCAGTTTATGAAGTCTTAAGTTATTGTTGTTCTAAATAAATACTGTATAGTATAGTATAGTATAGTAATACTGTAGCAGGTGGGTCTTTATTTAAATCCTCTTGTGTGTTATGTGTATGTGTGAAACTGTGTTTTTTAGGCAACACTAACAGCATGGGTGAACAGACAAGCAAAAACATAACTGCCAGAAGTATCCACTGATTTCTCTGCAAACACAGTCTAATAGTCACAGTCAGCTAATACTATATAAAAAATATAAAATAAATACTGTACACAATTGGGTAGCTAACTTGAATTTCACGCCTGATACACCCACACAGGTGTTTTCACTTATATCATTTGATTAGTTCTCCTCAGTGGACGGGGAAGGCGTGAACAGACGACGCCTGATCGGAATGTCTCTGATCCTTTTATTAGCTTTGCAGAACCTGCTGGGGTGGGAGAATTCACTGCTTTGTTATTCTTATTGGTAAATAAAGTTTGGTGAGCTTGTGTGATTCCAGCATAGCTCCACCCAGCATCAACCTGAAGTGAAAACACCTGTGTGGGTGCAGAGAAAAAAAAAAATAGGGGAATATAACTTTATGATTTTTTCTGCACAAATTTTCCAGCTGGAAACACAGTTTGACTCATCACCACTCAAAACAGCACACAACTGTGTCACCAGTCAAGTGCCGGTAGATTATGAGCTTTAGCAACAGGTGTGTGCTAGAAAAGTACTAAAACACAAATTACAAAAACACTAGCACTGGACCTGGGGCCTGTACTACAAAGCAAGTTCACCATACTCAACACATCTTTTCATTAACTGGCTTCACTGAATCTAACATTTGCCATCCTCGATAACCTGTATCACAAAGCTGGTTATAAACTGGCTCAGTTGACTCTGGGTTTTTGTGTGTGTGACTACGAGTGCGTTCATGAGAAAGAGGCAGAGTTGTTCATTATAACCAACACTGTCAGAATAAAGTACTTATAATATGATATGAGAAGAAACAGTGACACCTACAGACACATTTGGTTATAGTAACATCCAAAAGTGATATTCAATAAGGAGAAACCATAAAAAAAGTAATGTTTATAATATAATAATTATAGTTATTACGTAGTTATTTAGTGTGATAAACTCTCCCTCCCTTTGTTAGAAGGTCTGTGTTAAAACCAGAGTGGACACACGCAAGGTCTGAAACAGCAATATGATTCGACTGATTTAGAAAAATATCTGTTGCTCTTTATTACTTGAAACTTTATTGTAAACTCGTTTGTTCCTGTCAGGATCCTATAGGAATGATTACTTCATTTTTCCAGTTATCTGATTGGTCAGTATTTGGGCTGTTGACAGTCTTTGATCTGATCCGCTGAACACAACCTGCTCCGGATCAGGTAGGATTCAGCATAAGTTACCATGGCAATGTACCCCGGTAAAAAGTGAACCACTGTCGTAACCCTGAAAACAAGGGTTTAAACCTTAAGTTAACTTTCTAATCACAAATCCTGTTTCCTAGTACAGGCCTCAGGGTCTTTTGTGAAGGCCAAGCAATACAACACTACTTAAAACTGCACTGAAAAGAATCTGGTGCATTTGGAGCAATATCATATTCTTTCTTAATCCACTGGTGGCAGCAGCTCAGGTTTCAGGAGTGACTCAGCACATTTCAGCAGCCTGATGACATCTTCACCTTCACCTATTTCTTAAAATGTGGTTCATACTTCTAAGCTCACTATCTGGATAAAGAAAACAAATCAAGGATGACAATTATCTGAAAGATGTATCCTGAAAAATATAGTGCTTATAAATAGATTTGTTTGTTTTCTACAGAGAAACTTAAAGTCTCTGTCATCATAGATAAGCACCCAGAAAAAAAATAAGTGAATAATCCTTCCCATTATGGATGATAATATGTCGAGTATGTACAAAGGCAATGACCAGCAGGGTCTGTATGCATAAATTGATCATGAATAGATTGTGCTGACACCCAGTGGCAAAAACTAGACTGCACAATTCAAGTGATGGACCTTTGCTCAGAGAGTCACATGAAGGCCTGTTGTGATACGTTTTTGATCATGACAGATGAGCATGGTCAAAAACCGCAAAGAGAAAATCATAATATTAAGTAAATCAATCAAACTTACACTGCTTGTAGACATCGTTGACATTAGTGAAGTCGTTCATGTCAGCTAAGAGCACTGTGGTTTTGACAACTGCAGGACACAATGACAAAATGATTAGATGTGCAATAAAAGATGTCTAGCGATCTTCTTAGTGATCTGTTCAAAATGTAAAACTTTTCAGATACTAAAGTTTTTCTCACCATTCTCATAACTGCAGCCAGCAGCTTTCAGGATTTCACCCATGTTTACAAGAGCCTGGGGAGACAGTTTTTTTTAATATTAGGTGCTCTGCTGTTAAATTCTAATGATACACTGCATTTATTCAGATTGTAGCATCATCTGAATGGATAAGATATGTAAAACTTAACCTAACTTAATGATAATAAAGTGAAGCAACACAAAATTGCATAACATAATAATATGTTGGACAGTTGCTCCTGGTTGGTTGTGTGAGGGGTCACCTGTCTGGTCTGAGCCTGAACGCCACCTTCCACCAACTGTCCACTGGCAGGATCCATCCCCAGCTGTCCTGAGATGTACATTGTCCGATCTACCACCACTGCTTGGCTGGAGACACACAAACGAGAACAGTTATCTTCATTAGACTGGAGGCTGGATTCAAATAGTTTTGTCAAGTCTTCTGTATTACCAGCGGTGCAGAACCAACAGGAATTTCAGAAAAGTTTCTGAATATACCAACAGGTGCAGAAAATTTGTTTGAGAAATAGTATTTGTATTTAACTTTGTATTGTATTCTCTGTGCCTATACCTGCATTTGCTTTTATGTTTTATCAACTCCCGCAGTTCATTAAGTAAATGATGAATATGTCACATACTGTCAACCAGTGTTCACACAGAAGCTGACCAAACTTTATAATGCATTGTCATAATAACTTAATAATTCAATTCAATTCAATTCAATAAACTTTATTTTTCCCCAGGGGGCAATTTAAAAGGCACATAGTGTAGACATGAAATAAACACAGAGATACACTACAAAGAACAACTCGTGCAAGACAACTGTACACATTAAAAAAAAGTAAGGAAGTGGTGCAAAACAAATATTATACTATAGGCCTACTATATGTAACTGTAATGAGAAGGACAGTAACAAGACAACATGGGAAAATACCATCACTAGTGCATATACATTCTGTACACCTGTGTAAGGAGGAAACTGTGCTGAGAAATAATTGGATGCAAAGTTATGACCGTAGTTTGCTGTTATAAACTTTAAAGTACAATCCAAAAGCCTGTACTTTGACCCTTAAAGCACATCTGAGTGACCACTGCTCCACCTCCAGCCACAACCACTGAGCAGAACAGTGACCTCTTCGGTGCAATTAAACACAAGTGTGTGATCACGTTGAGAAAAATATCAATAGTCATTACTGTTTCAACGTTTTAACACCGATCTTTGCTTTCAACATGTTATTTTGTTTGCTACTTCGTCCGTTATGTACCATCTGTAACTTGACAATCAGAGGTTTCAGCTGCTCTCACCTGTACGGGCCGATAGCAGCAGGAGCTTTCGTTGTGCTGACAATCCTCCTGATTAAAGAAGCCATTTTTCTGAGAATAAATCAAGTCAAGTGAATGAAATAAGCGCTGTAGCTGTGTAACTGTAAAGCTGCGTGGAGAAGAGAGTAGAGCACTCGAGGACGTAAGAACGTCAGAGCTGCTTTACCGTAAATTACATTTTAGACGCGCGAAAATGTTTTCTTATTTTACATTTTAGTAGTAGTGCAGGTATACAGACAAATTTTATACGCAAATATAAAATAAACAAATGAGAAAATAGAACATAACCTGAATAGACAGTATGTTGAGATTAGTCTATATTTTTTGTTGCGCCGATACACTACAAATCCCCTGAACACCTCATACCCGGAAGCAAACATGCGTCAACCAGCGTGAGGGAAACTCACATGGTAGTGAACTGTTAATAGAGAGAGGGCATACATTTGGACCAAAGCTTCTGACATACCGTCACACCCGGGAATGTAAAGGTGAACATACGCAATGTAATTATTCTGCATTTAATTTTAATACATGTTTTATTTGTGTTGTCGTCAGTTAAACAAAGAGCTGAACTTTACGTGGAGTAACGTAACGTGGCTAGCTAGCTGACGTTAGCAGTAGGCATAGTGACAAGTCATGTAGCTGCTTGGAGTGCCAGCTTTGCGTTTAGCAAACAGTAATTATGTCAGCTGGCGTGACAAACTTGCCTTCTCGTTTCCCGTAGAAAATGTCTGCTGCTAAAGTGAAGATGCGGGAGAAGAAGATGAGGAACCAGCCCACTAGTGTGCAGTATCCATCTTCTCCCCTGAGTGTGGAGAGCAGCACACAGAACGGAGGAGACACCCCGGTCACTGGTACTCTGCCTTCTCTGTTTATATGTCATGTCATGTCATTGTCTCTGGTTTCTGCTCTTGTGATGCAGTATGTGCCCTTCTCACTACATCTCACTCTACAAGACTGGGGCTGCGGTCGAAAAGTCAAAATAATCTCCTTTCCTAGCCATTCATTCTTGACCACGATGGAAAACGTCATGAGGTCAAGTAAAGATGTAAAGGAGAATTCATAAGGACTTAGGGTAAGACAATCGCGGTGCGGAGAGTCTGGCTGCACTAACACGAAGCTTTTTTTTTTTTTTTTTTTAAAGTTAACTTTATTTATAACACATGGAGGATAATTACTCCTTTCCTAACCACAAAAACAAAGCAAACAGAATTGAAATGTTGAAATAAGATGACTTTAAAGGAATATACAAATAGAGAAAGCTAGGCCATAAAATAATGATTGAACAGAAATAAGGAACTGAGCAAGAGTTCAGAGTAAATTATATTCAGACATGTATTTAGTTTCATAACATAGGTGCTTTTGACATTTCTATATGATTAAGTAGAGAAAATTAATTTTTAGTGCTTTAGTTAAATGACATTTATCTAAAGACTATAGCATTTTTTTATGATGATGATATTGTTAACTAGAAATTCAATATATTTGTTCTTCATGATGACTCCTAACTGGATTTGTAAGAGAAGAGATCTACATTTATGGATTTGGGCTTCAGTCAATCAGACAAGGATTTACATCAGTTCTGGATTGTGTCACAAACATAAAACATTTTCTCTGTTGTTTTACATTTATGTGGGTCTGCCAAGGTGAAACTACAATGAGCAATGGGCAAAGAATTGTGGGACAGGCATTTCTCCTTTCCTTTCATAAAGGCAGGTCCAGTGTTTCCTATGCTAAAGGAGACAAGATAGGAAGCATTGAAGCCCCTTTCCTTATCATTTAGAGTAATATTCCCAGATACTTCTGGGTCATTTCACTTAGTTAGGAACCTTCCTAAGCAGAAAATACTTTTCGACTGCAGCCCTCGCCTCCTCTGGCTGCTGTGTGGTCAGCAGATTTCAGTCCGCATCCGGCCCGTCACTACTGTTTATCACTGACTGTGCATGTCTCTGTGATTTAATCAAATGTATCAGAGGGTTGTTAAAGGTTCAGGGTTACAGAGGACACACAGTCCATGTCAGCTCCAAGGCTACTGTCCTTCAACTTCAACTATCCAAACCTCCCCGTGGAGGCCGGGCAAGCAAGAGTTTATCTAAAGAGAAAACAATACACCACATTCAGGGTTGGATTAACTCCTGGGGGCCCCTGGGCAAAAATAAACTGCAGGTCCCTTGGTAGTGCAGTATTACCATGCTGTAATACTACCCTATCCAGGTTTATTGAGTGCTAGTTCCCTAGAAATAATTTAACTGAGCACATATTTATTTAGCAGTGTGCAAAGAGGAACATTAAAAAGCTACTCTTAAAGACAGGGCCACATGATTATGGAAATATACAGTGCAAATATACAGGCGCCAATTTAAGACCCTTACCATTTCCACTACTATTTTTCTTTATTATCAAACATTTTTTAAATCATTAAACCACAAAGTAATTGCCATAGAGATCACCACCCCTGATGATTTGGAGCCCCAGGGCAGTTGTTTATTATGCCCAGGTGGTAATCCAGCCTTGGACACATTCTCATCTCTAATGACAAAATGATTTTCACAAAGGTGGAGATGTTGGTGATGGTCCATCTGACACCCATCCATCTACAGAGAGGCAGAAGAGCTCTCACCACCAGAGTGGATGGGTCCGTGGACACCAGAAAGATGGAGGAAGCTACGCCAAAGAAATGCCCAAGTACATCACTGGTAAAGACATTGTCCTGCTTCTACAAGTTCACACTGGCCTGTATCATGAGGTGTTTTTGGTAGAGGGATTGCCCAATGAACAATTCTTTCATGTGGTGCAGTTTTACTGTTTTTTTTCTGTTTGTCAAATAAACATGATGTTTAGTTCAACTGAGGATGATAAAAGTCACAAAATGGTAGAAACTAATCTTGAAAATGCTTAGAAACTGCAAATACAGTGTCACAGTCAGATGAGATGAATGACAGTTAAAACTCAGTGCCTTGTTCCACCGTTCTCTTCTGCTACCATCCCTACCCAGCTGGTGGTTTTGCAAGAGCCAGGGCAGCAGAGGTGAGCGCCATGTTGAAAGCCGTCACCAAGACAACAGGCAGCTGCCATGTGTCTGCAGCCCTGCCCAAACACATGAGGAGACGGGCCATGAGCCACAACACCAAGCGGCTCCCTTACAGACTGAGAGAAGTGGCCAACAGAATGGTAACGTTCAAGACATGTTTATGTTTAGCATCTCACTTAACACTTTGTCTCTTGTTTCACATACAAACTCTCCTTCTCTGCCCTGACATATTCATTGACATCTCTGTTCCCTTCCTCCCCTAGCGGCAGAAGAGCCTCCAGGCTGGCTCAAAGAAGAAGAAGGAACAGGCAAAGAACAAGAGCCGTAAGGCCCGCCGCCGGCATGGAAACCTGCTGCTGGAGTTCAACCGACGTCAGAGGAAGAACGTATGGCTGGAGACGCACATTTGGCACGCCAAGCGCTTCCACATGGTTAAAAAGTGGGGCTACTGCCTCGGGGACAGACCCACATACAAATGTTACCGGCCCTGCTACAGAGCCATGAGCACCCACTGTTTGCTGCAGGTGAACACACAGCCTGGGAATGTGTTTCTTGCCTCATTTACTTCACAAGTTTAGGATTGTATTTAAGGGGATTTCAGCACCAGTGAAATTAGCTTAAATCTTCTGGTTCTGTCCCCTCAGGATCTTTCATACTATTGCTGCATAGAGCTACAGGGAGAGGAAGACAAGCTGCTGGCTGCTCTGTCACAACTGACCAACAAGGAAACTGGTAGTGTATATTCCCTAACCCAATAACAAGTACATAGGTTTGATTTTGATTTCTTTGATTTCTGATTTTCAGATAACATTTTTAACTTTCACAATAACTGTTTTAGCTTGTTTGAGTTTTTAAAGATTCACACAGTCTTACTCAAACTTCTCATTGCACATATTCAGACTAGTTTAGTTTCAGTAGTCAGGAAAATATGCATGTTGGTTTGTGTTTTCAGGTCCTACATTTGCTGCGGCACTCTGTATATCAGGGCGAAGACAGGGCAGTGTGGTGATGTACAGAGCGGGACATTACCCCTTGCAGCCCCTGGGCCCTGTCACCTTTCTCTGGAGACCCCGTACACAGGGCTCAAGTCACAGACAGCTGTGGATCTGGGCTCATCCCACTATTAAACAGGTATGAGGAGTTTTAAAGGTCAAAATGGTTGTTGTTGACTAATGCAGAACTATACATTATTGAAATTAAAACATCAGCATTTAGTATTCTGACAAAAAAAATGTAAATTAATTTTGCGGTGAAAGTTTGAATTTTAGTTGATATGACTTAATAGAGAGACAAGGTCTGCAAATGTTTTAAATCAAGTTACTGTATCCTCCCTCCAGGATCTTCTCCCTGAATTACAAAGAGTGTGCCAGTGTTGTGAAGCTGTAGTTCCTCCAGTTGTGCCAGTGGTAACACCTGCAGAGGTTGCTCCCACCCCAGAACCAGAACTTAAACCTCCAAAGACACATGGGGCCATACAAATCTCCCGGACCAAGAGAAAGCGGAACTGTAAGGATGCCAGTGGACCTCCTGCCAAGAAGATCCTGGGAGATGGTAGCAGATCTCCCACCACCCCGGTCACATGGAGGTCCAGCTCAACTGGAATAGTTATAAAGTCAGTGTACTTTACAGGCTTGATTCAGGCAAACTAAGTAAACGTGGTTTGAAAATTTCCAGTGCAAATGCTGGTGATTGTTTTATTTTGCAGTGTTTGTATTTCACCTGTGAATCTGTTGCAGTGATCTCACGATGGAGATTGTACGCTATCGCCTGATTGGACCACAGTCCCATTCTGTTCTGGCTGAAACTTTGGAAGCTGCTACAGACTGTGAGGTAAGGTTCAAAGTGTTGTAAACATGAAAAGCAAAGAGCCTGTGAGATGTATTTGCATTTCACACCAAATAACTGTGTATTTCTTTCTTTTCTTTTTTTAAGGAAATGAATAAATCCCAGCCATCCCCCCTTTGGTGGCCTGAGCACTGCAAAGATGAGAGCAAGATGAAACTGCATCAACAACAAGCTGATATCTTTCACATACTGAAAGGTTTATTGATAATTCTCAACGTAAATTAAAATACTGTTATGTTATTTTTTTGTGGTACGCACATTTATCTAACAATGAATGTTATAATTCATCCAGACATCTATTCGACTGGAGAGCTCCCCTCGGGCGCAGTGCTGGGTCTGGCCGTAGATGACCCCAGGCTGACTTTACCAACAAAGAAGGTTAAAGCTTTGCCCTGTGTAAAGCAGGCACAAGGTAAAATCTGACCTACCGAACAGACAGAGGAGTGGGCAGTTTGTGAACAGATACAGAAGATTAAAGGGGCATGAAAACCACAAATCATCATTTTTATGATCTCATATTCATATATTTCCTAATGTGGACTTGTATGTCATACAGTGTGCAGATGGACAATATATTCTTTTTCATACAGTATGTGCCAGCAGAAACATGACCATTGAAAAAGACATATGCATTGTTAAGCACAGAATCAGTCTGTTGTGTCTGGTCCTGAGGTTGTTTCAGTGAGTACACATCTGGTTCTGTGCTCCTGGGGGCCTCTGCCTGGCCATGCAGATGTTCCAGGTTCGAATCCTGGCAGGACCCTGTACTCCAAACACACCCTCAGTGACCGACAACAGCTGATTCACTGACTATGAGGAGATGCATCAAAGATGGAGAGGGTTGATTTCAACCGGTGCCTTTATTTTGCTAGTTTTCATAATAATCAGTTCTAGTGATAATAGTTTGCAGATTTTTATTACATAATAAAACTGGGCCAAAGAAAATCCTGTCAAACCCATAATGAAAGAAACTTACATTTCAGTGATAATAACAGAGGCAGTATTGTCTGTTGCCATGTGTCACTGCTCACATACACTCTTGTTTACTTTGCTGGTTGTTAGTACTTTACTGTGTTCACATTGTAATAAGGGTGCCGGGAGGAGGAACAGGATTTAATCGCTTCCCTTGAAAGCGTCCTCAGTATTCACAAGGACCTTGATCAGCATCTACAGCCATAACAAGGCTAATAAGGCCCAGTCTTAAAATAACCAAGATTATTCTTCAAGTCATGTCATAGTGACATTTAATCACAAGATATTGTTTTAAACCAATGCTCTGTCTCGTCCTCAGTTTTGTTCTAATCTGTGGATTAGAACAGAAGGTGACACTAGTTCTGTGAGAGATATTCGCAGTGCCACAGATCTGCTCACTGGCTGACATACAGCATGACTTAATAACTTTACAATCTCAAGCTTTCCCTCTGCCCAAATGGCTTTGCAAACTCATTAGCCAGTAGGGCTTTATTCTAAGTATGGGAAGAGGAGATCCAGGTCTTGGAGGCCTGTTCCAAGAAGGAGGTTACTGAGTTATCTGGTTAAATTTAATCTGTTATGGTTTTTTTTTTTGTTTGTTTTTTTTTAGTAAAACCTGGTCATTTCAAGGAGTTGCAATATTATATCAAAAAATAGAATTATAATATCAAATATATTTATTGTCCTCATACTATTCCTACTTTGTAATTGTAATTATTTGTAATGTCATATTTAGTATTAATTGTGAAATTCAATATGCATTTGAAAGCTCTATTCTTTGAGCTCTATTCTGTATTGTATTTAGCACGTTCTTGTTTCCACAGCTGAATGAGTTTTATTAATCAGTGATCAGGTCATTTAGGTTTTGGGTTATAAATCGGACGTAGAGAGCTTCATATGTCACAGAGGCTGGTGATGCTGGTTATACAGGAGCGTGCCATGTGTTTGTGCTGTGTGTCTCTTCAGAGGTGGACGAGGAGAAGAGGAGGGAGCTGATGCTGCGAGGAGTACCAGAACACTGCTGTCAGAGCTTCCTGTGGGAGCAGTCTGTACGGGACAATGTCACTGATAACAAGATATCAGAGCAGGTATCTTTCCGTCTCTTTCTTACTACCTGAAATGTCATACAGTCAGCAATCGTTATTGACATGTATTAGATGTAAGTGTAACCTCTAGCGATTTCTGTGTGTGGCCACAGGAGCTGAACCGTATGAGGAGCGACGTGCTGGTGCCGGGCTCCAGGCTGAGCCCCACTCCCCTGCAGGGACGAGTCCCCATCCTGCTGGTTCACCAGCCTGGCAAGCAGGTGGGACATGAGATGAGCTCCTGGGGTGCTGGATGGGACCTGCTGCTTCCTAAAGGCTGGGGCATGGCCTTCTGGATCCCACTGGTAGGTGGTGTTTTTATTTGTTTCTGCCACAATGTAGCAGTTTTGGAACAATTTTGTTTTCCCTACAGCAGTAATAAATGTGGTTTAACTTGGATTAAAACACTGTTGAAATATCCATGCCATTCTCATAAGCTGCTGTCTATCTTACAGTCTCATGTAGTGTTGAAACAGGACTTTTTCACATATTCTAATACTAAGCTGTTGTAGACATTAAGATATATTGGTTCTATAATAACAGGCAGAGTGATAAGGCCAACTTGGTTTAATGGAAAAGGTGATGGTTGTCTGCACACTGGAATTTGCAACCTCTCAAAAAATGCAATGATGCTACATCAATGAAAAGTTGCATGAATAATTTTTGGGGAGGTTTTAAATTTCAGTGTGCAGATGAGATTTTTTTTTTTTTTCTTTGGATGTGCATACTATCAAAATTCTTGTGTTTGATATATTGTCCAGGACATGTCTTCCAAATATTGAAACAAGTCAAATGAAGATATGAGTAACGAGGATTTTATTAAAACCAAAAATGTGTATGTTTCCAATTCCCTTTTGTAGAGTTTTGTTAGAGCGTGGAAGTCAGTATGGAAAGCTCTGAACGTTGTTTTCATTACTTGGAAGCCTTGTTCATGTTTTGGAGCAGTTCCATTTTGTTTGGACAAACACTGTGAAAATGTTAACTGTACCTTGAAATTTAAAGGTGGACTGGAAGCCCCCAGGTTTGCTTTATTTGTCAAGTTGCCTAAAATCCAATGTTTACTTATTTCGCCCTCTGCCAGGTGTACAGAGGAGTCCGCATCGGTGGGCTGAATATGAGTCTAAAACACTCTCAGAATAAAGGAGCCCCCAACTTCCCCCATGATTACCCAGACTGCCCCGCAGGCATCGGTTTTCAGGAGGAGCAGGAGGCCGAGCTCCTGGACAAGTTCAAAAGGTCAGATAAAGACTGAAGCTGAGCACAGGAACCAATATAGTAATGTTGTGTATGATGGGAAACATGTTAAGAGCTGTATTCATTGTACTGCCAAACCTTTTGTTTTATCTTGTAATATTATTCTGGCATACAACTAGAAAGTCATCCTGCTGATAGAAAACAGAATCTTAATTACTTGCCCAGAATATAAAAGTCTATTTCACCGATGGACATGTTTCAACAGTATATTTTAATTAACCATTAGCAAACTTTAAATTACCCATTAAACTGCAAAGAGCATGTAAACACAAAGTAAGATGATGATGACGACGCTCTGTTGGAAAGATGCGTCGTCAGGGTCTGTTACTGTGTGACTGTACAATCATCTGCATGGAAAAGATAATATTTATGAGCGTGCAGCCTAAGTAAGTGGTGAGATTGTTAGTGGATTAGAAGTTTTGATAGAGGGAAGCACTCCACAGCTCTGACCCCAGTTAATTTCCATTATGCAGATCTTTCCCACCATGCAGATGAGATGGTAATAAGGCTGCGTGCTGCTTATCCCCTACTACCCACCGCTCAGCGGTCATGATTGGTTGCATAAATTGGCAGGGTTGCCCCAGCAGTTTGACAAGGGTTTGACCTTTCGACCTCTCCTGTAGGCGTCCACCCGCCAAAAGGACCAATTACATTAAACATGGCTGTCTGGCTCCGTTCCGTTGCCCATGGCAACAGCTGGCTGAGGAGTGGGAGCTTATCACGAGTGAAGGAGGAGAGGAGCAGAAAAGAGACAGCCAGACCCAAACCACAACTGACGCTGACACAGTTATGGAGGAGGAGATGACATCACATACCGCTGTAACAAAGCCTCAGAGCCGCTTCACCGTGCTCAGGTGAATGTTTTGTTTTACTTCTTTAATAATCTTATTTGTGATTTATACTGAAGATTTATTCTTTTTGTTTTTATCCTCCTCTTTCACTTATTGTGAAAATAAAGTAATCAGTGTTGACTCAAAACACACACACCCACTGCAGGCGAAGCTGAGGTTCCTTCAGACACTAAACATGCTGCACATCTAAATCACAGCTCTAACAATATTAATACAGTTGACTTTTAAAGGTCTCTTGAGCAGAAACGGGCAGTGTTTTTGCAGCTTTGGTCTCATGTCATCACTTACTTCTTTCCTCTTTTTTTTCTTTTTTTTTTTTAAAGAGACCTCAGTGCAGCGTTTGACAAGCTTGATGCATGGCACTTCTCCAGTCTACCTCCCTTTCATCATAATGTCCCTGATGAGAATCCCCAAAGTACATCCAGCCTTAAATTGCTGCAATACATCACATAGATTAGTAGAGGGGAAGAGTTGCATCTGTTCTCATAAAGCCATCACCCAAGCTTTGAGTAATGACTGACTTTATGAGAAAAAAATTGGATTGATTTTCACTGTCCATCGGCTGCCTTTTTGTTTTCAGCATTAGGAATTTAAAAATGTTTTATGTTTTTCGGGACACCTAAAGGGGCCAATGAGAATGCAACTATTCCTTTGACTGTTAATCAATTGTAATAAATGGATATTGTTTGTTTCTTTGCTCTCTAGGAGCAGAAAGTCTCTGAGGCTGCTCTCTGGTTGGTGCAGACCCACGACATCTAAAGGTCAGAGGCCGTGCCGTGCTGGGGAGGTGCCCCCTCTCGACTCCTCAGCGATGACGTCGTTTCTCACAGAGCACGGGATGAGTCTGGTGTGGGTGCGTCTGTCGCTGCTGTCAAAGGGCAAACCGGAGCTCCATGCCATGGTGTTTGTGCCAAGCACAGAGGACCTGAAGCTGCTGAGCAACAAGTCTGACAGCAGTGGCCCCCAGGAGCTTGCACACAAAAACCACTTTAAAAGCAGAATGAAACGCAGAAAGAAGGGCTCCAAGAAAACGGCTACATCCTCCTTGTCCTCTGATAAGACCGAGGGTAAAGGGTCAGACCTCCCCTCTGCCTCTGAACCAAACCTCACCACGTCTTCTGAAGACCCCAAATCATCCTCTGAGTCATCCACAGACCTGATCTTTGGGCTGTGGCCGGATCCTCTGCCGAGCATCACCTCTCACTGCTCCCGAGTGACTCTAGGCTGGGTTACTCAGGGTGACTTCTCCCTGTCTGCAGGCTGTGGGGAGGCTCTGGGGTTTGTCAGCGTTGCTGGTCTCGTCAACACCCTCCTCAACCAGCCAAAAGAACACAGAGGAATATTGCTGTTGCGCAACCCCACCTCCCTGCATTACCGCTTTGCTAAAATCAACATTGAGGTCTGATTGAAACATCTGATCCTCTGCAGAACTTGATTTACAAAAAGCAATGAATTCTGCATTAATGGAGAAACATAAACACCACCTTTTTTGTCCTGCAGAGGCCTAAGGTTATAAGTTGCATGATGGTTCATTAACTAATCTCACAGAATCCCTGTGCCTTCATAATTGCTTTCATGTATTGTGCCATAATCCAGTGTTGGCTGATGACTTAATGGCATGCATGTGGAATGATTACAAGCTACCAGGTGCCAGTGTTGAAAAGAGAATTTTTAGTTGTGTATATTTTACTCTGGGGAAGAGACATCCTCACTGTTTCAGTTGAATAAGTTTGGTTGTTTTTGGATATTTGTTTTTATACCAGTTCCTTTATCAGATTAATGCTCCACAGAGGGATCAGTTAAGTACAGGATTGAATGAAAAGCTTTGTTTCAGTTAGAAAGATTAGTTCAGCCTTTTATCAACTGGGTTTCCAAAAGGTATTAATTTATGGTTTATTGTACATCCTTTTATATCCAGACTTAACGGTGCTGAGAGTATTTATGTTGGTGGCATCCTATTGTTTTTAAAAAGTCAAATTAATGGGTTTGGATTTCAGAAACGTGTCACTTTCTATTTGAAAATGCCACAGCACTGAAAAGGTTTTGTTCAAACGTTAGGCAATAAAATACTGCACTTCACAGAATATGCCATGCATGTGTAATTACTGTCACCTTCACCTGTGTAAAAACAGCACATGTACTAATTTAACCTCCACACAGTAAAGTCTGGCCCCTTTAAAAGTAAATGCATGAAACAACTGATACTTTAATGTTCATTCTTTTTATAGGTGCACTGGCATGAACAGTGGTTTTCCACACATCCCATAATGTGTAGGTGGCAGATAAGAGTTTTGTTGCTTGGCAACACTAAAGTTTGGTAGCAGTTGAATTGAGTATGTAGTCTGAGGTTTATTTGAGGTAAGGATGGGCGGCCAGGCCCTGCATTAGTGCTTTTTAGACCAGTTATATTAGAATATCTTGGAAAAGGATTTCAGAATGACGTGTGCTCAAGTGCTTCACTCACAAATTAAAACCAGAGACATAAATGTGAGCAATTTTAACTGATGAGCCATGAAAGACTGTTTATATAACTAATGCTGTAATGCTTTTCTCTTTGTCATTTCAAATGTACTCAGATTAACACAAAACCTACAAAGTCATCTGGTCATCTTTGAGCTTCCTTCACCATTAGAGGGCAGTAGTGCACTTATTTTGCTCTATGTGAGGAAATCTTCAGACCATTCATGTATCAGATTTTGCCCTTGTTTGTTGACAACTGATCACACACAGACCAATTTATTCAGATGGTTAACATAATTCATATGTTTTATTGGGAGGCATTTGTCACAGTGGCCTCCTAGACATTTTCAAATTAAAAGTTGCTGCTAATAAGGCATCTGATGTTGGTCTTTTTTCTGAGGTGTTTTATCTCAGTCTTTCTTCTCAGGTGTTACCGACCACCCTGCTGAAAATACTGTTAACACAAGAGAAACAGAAAGTTCTCTAGGATAAATACAGCTCTTTTGAGAGGTACTCCACATTTCTGGCGTAGAAATTTAACACCAATATGGCCACTGATGCTGGTGCTCAGCTGGCACTGGTTTGAATCACTGCCTACCATTTATTTCTACAAATAGAGATATTATTGAAGTACCCAGGAAGAGGCACGCACACACACAAATCTACCAAAATTACTGTCCCGACAGATGGAGCTGGTCCTAAGAATCGTCTGTTTGGCCAGCTCTGTTGCACATGAGTTTGGCTGCCAGCGATCCGTATGTCGGAGTCTTTGCCTCAGGCTGCACTTTGACTGTGTTTCTTCTGCCTGTGAACACAGACAGCACAGCTCATTAGATGGACCCTGCTGCCAGGGCTGCAGACATTAGCAGCCAGATAAATCTAGGGTCACTTTTGGCAGAGTCATATTATCACTGCTGGCTAGTCACTGCATCATACTCAATATAAATAGTTAGTTGTGAAGAGAACTGATTAATAGTTGATTGAAAAGTTACCAGGGATCCTGTCCATTGCGATAAAATTGCGATCTTGTTGCTTTATCTTCGGCCTGTTTCGTGCTATCAGGAAAACTCCAAGGAAAGACAGAAGACAACTGGAAAAGAGAATAAGGTTCTGACATCATTTTACAGTAAATATCTCAGTTCAATAAGATGCAGTTTCTTGCGTGTTCATGAATGCTTACCCAAACAGGAACATAAAAATGTTCAGTAAAGCCAAGCCTTCAAACTCCTGGTAAAATACTATCCCTGCGAAATGAAAAAAAAAAAAAAAAAAACGTTAAAATGCATTTCAAAGAATAACAGAATATGTAGCTCAGATCTCTAGTGCTTTGTTTATTTGTGAAATGTAGCCCTGAAAATCCTGAGCACATTTTACAATGGGATGAGCATGAGAGTTTTATTATTAACTGAAGGATGTAGTTCTTACAGAGGATGAGCAACACAGAAAATGTTCATATTTTCCCCTAAGTGACAGTTTCAGTAGCTGAAAGTTGGCAAAGAACAGTTTGTATCTTCACTTTCACATTTTCACAGTTCACTGTTCCCAAGTCTGCTGCTGTGACCGCCACTGGGTTAGGACCAAACTAATAACTTCATTAGTTTGGAACAAAACTCATTTTAAAGAAGTCCACCCACTGGCTCCTTATAGATATAATACATCAGCAGTTTGTTGTTAGGTGATGTCAGTTTTTGGATCATATGTGTAGGCAGAGAGAGCAATAGTAAAACTAAGAGCAATATCAGAGCAGGAGATTTTCAGGGAAGGTAAGTGACTCAAAACACCACACACCATGTGGCTTTACTGCCTCTATGATGGATGTCTCCCTGTATGATTATGGGACATCAGGGCAAAGTGGTGGAAAGAAGCTGTTGTTCTCTTGGTCTAAGAGACTGACACCAAAAGTTGTTGTTTACAGTTGATGTTTTTTGAACTGCTGGAACATTTTCTCTTTACTACACTCCACTGAAGAAGGACTGGAAATAGCTTGAAATGAAGTCATGTCAGTGGCATATGGACAATTTGTCCACAAGAAGAATAACAAGTGAGGAAATGGATTTAGTAATGTGAGGGCCATTGTAAAAAATGATTTTAAATTATAATAAAGTGTTTTCGGTGTTTTCCCTTCAAGACAAAATTGCTTTTGAAAAACCCTTGATTTGTTCAGATTGAACAAAGAACACTTACTGACAAGATAATAAAGACCTGACCTGGCAGAATACACATGCTATAAATACTGCAGAACAAGGACTCCTAAGTGGTTCACATATATAGGAGTGAATCACCATCTTGACTGTGTATTATGGTGCACTGTGTTGTGTCATGAATTGATTTCAACTATTGCAGGGACTGTTGGAGCACACATATAATTCTTAAAGGATAAGGCTGATGTTATGCTGTTTTTCCTTTTGCCAACAAATCTAATCAAAAGACCAAAACCAACAATGTGTTAGTCCATCTCTTATTACTGACTAATGACTTCCATACTCTCTCTTTGGCTGTCATGGCAGAGTTTTGCTGAAATCACAAGCTATAGCTATAAGCTATAACAAAACCAAAGATCCTCTATACAGTCACAACTTCACAGAACAGCTAGCATGACTGACTCTTGTGAAAGGCTCAGTGATTTCCTAAAACCACTTAGCACTATAGTTGTCAAACACTTCTCATGAATGAATTACAATATACATTTGTTGGAGGCCATTTCCAGTGGCAGATTAATACATATTTGGTTTGCTAATATTTGAGCAAGACAATGATGGAAGTTCAACTCAAAATGAACTACATACAGCAGCGTTCAAAGGAAGATGTCACCCAGTGACATTGTGTGTCTCTGTGGCTCAGTAAGATGCTGTATATCAAGCTGTGCAGGAGACACCTGAATCAATTTCATTGTTGGTTTTGGTCTTTTTGTGGGATTTGTTGACAATAAGAAAAATAGTATTCAAATTAGTAGTAAAAAAAAAAAGTATCAGTATAAGTATCATTTGTCTCATCCTTTAAATGTGAAAATGCAATAAGTAAAGTTTAAGCCACAGGAAGTGACAGATGTGTTATTGACAAACCTGCAACAATGGCACTGGCGGTGAAAAACACAAAGTTGATGGGAACCACCTCTGTGGCATCGAACATTTTCATTGCCTGATTGAGAAATCTGAGAGAGAAGAGAAAAAGATTTAAGATGCAGTGAATACAATGACCTTGGTTACAGAGACACTGTGAAACAGCCTATTCATCCATCATAATACTGGAGGTGTGCTGCAGGTACAATGTCACCATGTCCAATATATTATTTTCTTTAGTTTGTTCAGGTACTGGAAAGTGAAAATTGAATCTAGACTGTGGCGAACAGAGATTTCAGGAATTAAAAGAAAGCGCATGAAAGAGAGAAAAGAAGGTGCACATAAACAGAGAGAGAAAACCTTGACTAACTTGATCTGGAAGGCACAGGAGGCGACCATGACGACAAGCATTACGTAGAAGATGGGGTAGATGAGCTGCAGCTGGCCTTTTATCGACTCTGTGATCATCCCTGACACGGCTTTGACTGAGATGACAGTCAGAGAGGCTGCAGAAACACAGAGGCAACAGATCACTTCAGCGCTCAGTCGTACAACTTGTAACAATGAAGAACTTCCTGACTGGTTGGTGCTGATTTGTGGGGATGGTTAATTATCTCTCAGTGAGTTGTAGTGAATTATTTTTCTTCCATCGTTCTCTACTCTGCTCTTCACAGAAATGATGACAGAGCATGGGTCCATTTTTCGTAGCCAGGCAACAAAGCCACCTCTGACTACCTAAAATGGTTGAATCCATAGCCTCTGCCCTCAAACAGACAGCTTCCACTTGTTCATACCGAGCAGAGCCACCAGCAACATCACAATGACAATGTGCTTCAGGTTCCTCCTCTTGTACAGATAGAGCAGGATGCAAAAGACGATGACCTCTATAAACTGTTGAGAGAGCGTGAGAGAGGGAGAGGGGTTACACAAATCATTAATGCAGATGCCATTTCCTCAGAAAATGAAAATCTGAATTGCTCTCCAGTTGTACTTTTCCTGAGCATTTTATCTATATAACAAAGCGTTGTATGCAGGCAGAGAGCAGCGTCTTTTAATTCAAACAAATGACCACGGCGGAAAAATGAAATGAATTGCCGGTCTTTAATGACAAGGGCCCAGGGCTGCCCATGTGAGCCCAATGCCATTCAGCGGTTCAAGGACCTCTGATGTAACACTACAGAGCTCTAACAGATACAGAACAAAAGTAGGATTGAGGAAAAAAGGGCAAGCTCACCTCTAAATGTCTGAAAAATCGTCAGTGTGTTTCGATAATATGCTAAACAGAGGGATTATTTCAAGATTTAATTAGTCTTTTTAGGAAGACCTGAGCCATTCATGATGGTATACCATTTAACACTGTGCACAATGTGAATGAATAATAGCCTGAGTCCTTCCAGATGAAATCGTCTGATAATAGTATGACCTCTGGAAATAATGGGAAGACAGTGATGGATATTTCACTTTCCTCTGATTAATCACCACCTACAGTTAATCCCATTCTTGATGGAGGTTGTTCTCTGCAGGCTGATGAGTATTCACAATGCATTGCCAGAGGTGGTAAACAGCGTACCCTTTTTCACATCATCAATCACTGCAGCCGCAGGCAGCAGGACTATCTCAATTTGAAAGCATGTGTTTGTCTATCCATCCATCTGTGTTTTCTTAATGTCTGGTTGAATATTTTTCTTTTGTTTTTCATGCAATAGATGCTTCTTTTTTTTTTTGCCTCTGAGTGTGTTTGCACCAGTTCGGTAAATAGGACTAGATTCAGGGGTGGAATGTGAAATATGGTTGAGGGAAATGTTGTGCCCTGAATAATGATGACACCGCTGGCTAGCACACCTGATGAGCTGCTAGCTGTTGTCCTTTTAGGTTGATCTCTGCCTGGTTTGATGGATTATGTGCAGCTAATCAGCTGTTCCAAAAACAGTAAATGGAATATTTAGGATTTGAAAAGAGATTTGGTGTGACTATATTCTAGTGTTTAGTTTGTGGTAAACATTATTTTAGTAGATTATTTTTTCAGAGTTATTTTGTACATATAATGTTTATAAAAGTAAATACAGGACAAAAATGTATATATGTCAGACATGCAACAGACTACAGATAGTAGTTTCATGACTAACAGATCACAGGTGTTACACTTCTCTTTAGTACTCACTCTTGAAATACACAAAGCACTGTATTTCTACCAGAGAAGTTTAACCTGGTTCAGCTTCCTTGTCTCAGTCTGCTGCTATCATGGGAGTCCTGGCAGTGATGGAGAAGCAGCAGGATAGATACAGCCTTCTGCTGCTGAAATCCTCCTTCAGATATGTCTACGGTGTGTTTTCGACAAAGACTAGTGTTCACATTCGGAGCTAACATTTACATTTTTGTGATGTGTAGGATTTGAGGAAAGCACTTTGTTTCAGCTCTGTACTTTGTTCCAGATCGGTCGCTATGGTAACGGCTATGTTTATGCCATCCCTGCCTGAGGCAAAATTGGAGTAGGAGAGCACATGGTGAGTGTTAATGCACTTGCAGACCATGAGGTGGGGGCAGTTTTTTTTTTTGGCGAAAAAAACAGACAATCTTAGTTTTAACGGACAGAGGACTGAGCTCAACCATATGAGGTAGAATACCAAGACATACCCGAGCTCTGTCATGGGTGCAAGGATTGATTACATCATTCTCTGAGTTCATCAACTGTATTTCAACTCTTTTACTGAAGATATATAGTTAAGAATGGTCCTTCTCTTGCTCCTCTCTACAGGGAAGCTAAAGGCGGGGATGGGGCTTCCTAACTGCAGCACACGAGCTGCAGTGACGCATTTGACAGCATTTCAGTGGTGAGCTGCTAAAAGCCTAATACAGTTACGCATTTGGACTCAGAAACAGTAGTTCCAAGAAAACATGCTTACACATACTAGACACAGTATTACTGGACTCAGACTGAGAGCGTTATGGAATTACATACAAGGTAAAGCAGGAAGTGCCAGCTGACGATATAGTACTGGACCAGATGGGCTGTGATGTGTGTGGAAGTGTGGGGGGCAAAGGTCACCAGGAGATATGTTCCTGTTATTGCCAGGGTTCCACCTATAGAAGAAAGCAGGAGAGCAGGAGTGGTGAGACTGTAGTGAAATGGTTTTTGTATTAGTTTCCCTCTGGCTCATCTTACATTGTAACTATTGGTGCTGGTAAATGTGACCATCCTGTTTCTACCTTATAAGTTTCACATGATTTTAACTTGCCTATTTTTTTCTATTTTACAGCTCTGGACAGTAAATATATAGATAAATAATCATAAAGAAGGTGATTGTTTAAAGTGGCTTTCTAGTCTTTTTTTTAATTTCAAGAAATGTCTGGCTATATTATTAATTAAATGAGAAAGAAATAAAATACAATTTAAAATTAAATGTTTTTTAGAAATATAAAGTGTTTAATTGAAAAAGGTCAAAAAACTACTTTATTACTACATTTCTGCCACTTATGACTGTCATGTCCATGACTGTCATGTCCCTGACATTCCCCCTATATCAAAGTAACATTGATTTCATTATTAGTGATATCACACCATATGTTAGAGGAACATATTCACTGGACATCATGTAGATGTCCTTTCTACAGGCATGAACAACGTACAACATTTACTACTTCAAAGTCAGTCTTTAGAAACTCTGATTTAAGAATGAACAGCTTGTAGTTTCTTTGCACTGCAGAAAAATGTGAGATACTCTTGGACTCGCATTTTACCTTATTCATTGAAAGTCGGCAACAAGCTGTGGTGTGTAGTTTTCATCTTTTCTTTGTCATTTTGATTCTTAATTCTGTTGCTGGTTTGAATAAACCTTTACAACCAGGGAACTGCCTGCTCGCAGCAATCCCCCCCTTTATAAATAAAACATTCATACAATTAAATGTTTCCAATATGTGGTTGATAATGTCACCCAGCAATTACAAGACAATAACAAAACTGGCAGAACATGTTGATGATTTATCCCGGAAACCAACAATATGCAGCGATGTGTGTGATGCTGATATGAATTTCCAGTCTAGCAGTTGTAATTATCATCATTGTAGCGACCATCACAATCGTGCCATTTAGCAGCAGACTCTACAAATTGTTTTGACAAACAATAGCTTTTCATAAAACAATATAATGAGATAGGTCTGTTGAATAGATTGTGCCTTTTCTTCCACTGCCAGATACAAGGAAGTTAAGACAAACTGAGATTGGAGTCAAACAGGATTTTTTTTTTTTTTCCGTACAGAATCAGTTTGATATCTCTAAACTGAGGATGTAACTTCTCAAGTCAAAGCAGCAAAGTGAGAGGACACCTAAGGTCCTCGGGTGCTATGATCCTGAGTGTTTACTTACCCACAATGTCAGAGGCCCGCAACGTCTCCTTGAGGAAGATCACAGAGATGACAGCACTGGCTGCAAAGTGAAAATATATTCCTGTTAATTTCACTGACAATCAAGACATGCTGCAGTCCATCTTAATAAAATCTGAACTCTAACACAGTTATACAGTTCAGAAAGTATTCAGACCCCTTCAATTTACATCATCAATCTACACTCAACACCCCATAATGACAAAGCCTAAACAGAATTTTAGATTTTTTTTTCAAATTTATTAAAAAGGAAAAACTGAAATATCACATTGACATAAGTATTCAGACACTTGTCTATATAACGTCTCACAGCTGACAATACATGTCAGAACCAAGCCATGAGGAGGGAGGGACTGATGTGAGGATCTGTGGAAGGATACAAAAACAATTCCCCAAAAGCACCTCCATAATTCTTAAATGGAAGACCTTATACAGACAGGTGCCTTTTCAAATCATGTCCAATCAGCCGTATTTACCGCAGGTGGACGAGAGTGTAGAAACATCTCAAAAATGATCAACAGAAATAGGAGGCACTTGAGCTAAATTTCAATGTCATAGCAAAGGGTCTGAATACTTATGTCTATGTAATATTTCAGTTTTTCCTTTTTAATATATTTGCAAAAAATTATAAAATTCCGTTTTCAACATATCAAAATGTGAAAAAAAAATTCAAGTGGTCTGAATACTTTCTGAATCCACTGTAAGAAGGTTCATTTAAAACAGTCCTGATGTAATATAATTTGAATTGCAGAGTAAAAGCAATTTGCTCTCTGTTCATCACAGTAACAACAGAATCAATGCTCATCTCCTGATGATAAAAAACATAATTAGTGTTCAGCCATGTTTTGTAACCTGATATTCTGGTTTAATCAGAAGCAAGGTCTGAGTCT
Organism: Seriola dumerili; assembly: GCF_002260705.1. Classification (NCBI taxonomy): domain Eukaryota; kingdom Metazoa; phylum Chordata; class Actinopteri; order Carangiformes; family Carangidae; genus Seriola; species Seriola dumerili. Next base: position 2,197,157 of record NW_019174446.1, on the reverse strand, counting down.
TGACTTGATGAAAATAAAAATGACATCTATAATGTTGCAAACACAAAGACACGGTGCTGGCTCTATACATGTTCACTTTGATTGGATGAGGAGTCATCAGATTTTACCGATGTGAGAACATCATATTGAAGGTACACACAAATTATATGCAGCTACACACACACACACAAACACACGCACACACACACACACACACACACACACACACACACACACACACACACACACACACACACTCTGTCACTCACATGTGCACACAGTCATATATAGTCACATAAATGTATGTCCGCATAAATAAACTTGACACACACACAAAGCTTGACATGTATATATTGATCAGTATAATATAATCTGTCAGCGTGCTAAGATAAATGGAGCTCATTAGGACTTCATAACATCAGCATCAAATTACAGCAAAATGCTATTCCATGCCACATTTTTCATGAACCAATTCATCAATATCATTGTCAAAAACTGTGACGCTGAAAAGCAATCAGCTTCACATGAGCTAAGCCTCAGATTAGTCTTCTTAATGTTTCCCTGGGATATGCGCCGAACCGAGGGAGACGAATAAACATGCAGCATTTGGCTGTCACAGAGACGGATGGCGACACAGGCAGATATGCGACGCAGACATGCAGACATGCAGACATGCTGATAAACAGGCCGATACACAGATGGATGGCCACACAGGTGGACTAACTGCCTGAGACAGAACAACAAACGAGAAGACAACAGGCAGCAGACAGACTGATGGGGCGGCAAACACACATGCAAGTGGCTGCAGCCTGTCACAGAGAGGAGGCCAGTTTACACTGAGGCTGCCATGTTGGACGTCGTTAATACTTAACAACATCACAGAGAAGCAAATTTTGCATCATTTTTGGAGCTATGTTGTCATACAGTCCCACCAGTATCTCAGCAGAGCCAGATGTAGCAGCTGTGCTTGCTGGGAGATACTGGACTCGACTGCCAGACAGACTGAGAGACAGACAGGTGTGCAGGCGATGGCACTCAGACACAGGCAGGTCTAACTGAACAGAGAAATCGCTGGAAATTACTAAAAAGAAACAGACAGGCAGTTTGAGTTTGTGTGGAGACTCTGGCATCATCATAAGGAGATTAGCCGCAGAGCATAAACAGCTCGATATGTCAGAGACACACAGAGTCACAGCGCCGAGGTGGCATGACAGACAGGCTCTCAGGATGTTGAACACTGACTCTAAAGCTAATAAAGCCAAGCCGTGAAAAGCTTTACTATAAACCATTATGCTCAGTGACTGTGACTATATACAACATGATGCTGCTGGAGAGTCTTTCAGAGGACAGAGGACACATGGATGTGCATGATGCCGCAGGGATGTTACAGTCAAACTGGAAGTTTATAAAGACTCTCGTTGGTATTCTGATGAAACAGGAGTCGTTAAATATTTCATACTGCGAGCATGTTCGTATACACACTTAGGACTCGCCTTCGCCTCTGGGACCGGCTGGATCTAACAAGTAACCATAGCAACTTCATACAAAGTCATATTCACACGGCTTGATAAAATGAGAAATGTGGCAACAGGAACCTCTGGGGTACGCAGCTCTGTCACTGCCCCTGCGTGTTTATGGAGGTGTGTGTGTGTGTGTGTGTGTGTGTGTGTGTGTGTGTGTGTGTGTGTGTGTGTGTGCAGAAGATCAGCGCTGCCCCTCTACGTGCTCTTTGTCAGTTGTGTAGTAATGGGCACTTCTCTGTGGGGAAACACACCGTGTCAAACATTCTTTCAGACATGAACAGATCAAAGCAGAGAGTCTGGTTGTCATCTCCCAGAGAAACTCAAAAGTAAGAACCATTATCATGTTGCACATATTGTATGTTCACAATGTCACAACTGACAAGCTGTAGTGACGTGCTGTACAGGAGCTTTGAGATGTATTAGATGTTTAAAATTTATAGTCCTAGTCTGCTTTGTGAAATTCAACCATAACCACCACGGTATGGCTTCTTGTTTTAAGGATTTTCCAATTTACCTATTTGAATTAAAACCTAAGATGTATTGGAACTGGCTTCACACAGGTCTGACATCTGCGAGTGATGCTGATGCAGTGTGTGAATCTAGTTTGTCTGTTTTTTTTCACCATGCCAGCCTCCATCCTCTTTTGCATGTGATGACATGGTATCTAATGGGAGAGGTGATTCTCTGCTCTATACAACAGCATCTGGGATGATGCTGTCATCCCTAATAGAGGCCGATGTGCTCTGTGGACGGGGACAGTAGTAATTGCTCTCCACGGAGCGTCGGGGTGCCAGCGTGACATGCAGGGACAGGGGGACGGCAGCATCATCGTCAGCTCTCCCCGATCCTGTCCCTTCCCTCCTCTGCTCCTGCTTTCCACTCTGTATATGTCTCTCCCCGTTGTCTCATTTCATTCAGATCCTCTCTCCTCTCCTCTCCTCTCACCTCAACCTCTTGTCCTTTCAGCATCCAACCTCCTTTTTCCTCCTCTCTTCACACCACCCTACCACTTCAACCCACATCATATTTACTCACCCAAGGCCTCCTGCTGTCTACCCACCCACCATCGCCCCCACCCCCACCCGAAGAGCCTTCACACAGCTCTTGGAAAACAGGCACAACAACGCCGCAGGAGGGGTGTGTGTGTGTGTGTGTGTGTGTGTGTGTTCGACACGGCTGTTTTTGCACACCACTACTACGTTATGCACTCTTTGTGTGTGCGCGTTGTGTTTTCACATTTGCGTACAATGTGACTCAGCATGAGGTGAGAGGTGGAGTCTCGATGACAGACAGCAACCTGCACATTTCCCCCCTCAACTCCACTTATTAGCTCGGAGGATGACAGACCGTGTCATGGCCGCAGACATCTTCCTCTCCTTTACCTTCCTCTCCCGCCCTATCACCTCTTCATCTCTGGCTTCATTAATTCTTCAAGACTCTCCTTCAGCACATTTGAGCTGCATATTATTCTTGCACACTCCAATTCAACACAAGCCTCTAGCTGTCAGTGGTTTTTATAAGGATAATAATGATAGTAAAATGGAAATGAGCGGAGTAATTGTTAATACCTGTGGCTTTAAAGAGAGTCATTATAATGTCAGCCTTAGACACACTGACACAGCGTTGAGAGGTTACTGCTTTCAATAGAACACAGTGCTGAATCCTGTTATTGTGATAGAAGCGTTTTATAAAGTAAACTGCTCACTGAAACAAGTACAACAACAGAGGCGCAGCCTTCTTAACATGATTTGCAGTTTGGTTCACTGCTTTATTCGAACCATTCATCCACTTAAGAGACATCACTATAGGAAAATCGTTTAAAGCGTTGGGGTAATAGCTCTCATTAATATCCATGACTCACCACCACCTCCAGCGCAGTGAGTGATGTGTGGCGGGAGGTTAGAAGTAAACCTGTTCAATATTTAACCTGTGTTTAGAGTGTTTGCACTGAGCAGCTGCCAGCTGTAGCAACCAGGCAGGCTTTGTTTTGATTGGCTAATGAATCCAGCTTAGTTCACGGCAGCTTTAATTCCGACTGACTGTTGTATTCACAATGTCAGGAGGAAGTGGACCTCGTGAATCAACTATAAAATTTGAAGAACAGAGATGGAGATCATCCTCTGGGTCCACGAAACTAGGAATTGGAAGAATAGATGAAAACACTTCCTGCACTGGCACTGACCCGCTGTGATCATAAGGTCTTCGTCTGGTATCAGATTTGTTTACCGTATTCTCAAAGCAACAGTGGGAAATCTTTTTTAAAGCATGTTTCTGCGAGCGTGAGAGACTCCACTGAATAAGGTGAAGACCTGTCAGCGGGTAGATGTGTAGCTGTGATGCACGGGATGGAAACAGTATTACCAGATACAGAACTTCATTAATGTAGTCCATTCCCACGTCCCTGTGCTTTTAAACCCGTGTTGTGTCCATATCTTTAAACAACATCTGAGGGCAGAGTTACACCAAAAACAGACAGAGGCGTTGTTGCAGTGTCAAGCTTTCAGTTTCATTTAATTCAGGAGCAGGCAGAGGTGTCAGGGAGACACAGCTAATAGCAGGTGTGCCAGGGGATTACTCAACTGCATCACTGAGGCTGCTGTTGTGACAGAGATAGAACATGAACACATCACGTCAACACCTAATGCTCCCAACGTCATGTAAACAATTTCAGGTCCTGTTCAAGGAGGGCTTCTATTTGCTGATGGCAAATTCGCCTTTAAGAAGTAGGATGTCCCAATATCTATTTTGATCATATATATATATATATATAATAATATATCTTATATATAATATATATGTATATGTATTATATATATATATATATATATATATTGTTGTACATTGTATATTGTTCAGTGGTTCCTAATCTGCGGGTCAGCACCTTTCTAAGGGCCATAAAATGATTAACATTTATAACATTACTTAACATTATTTCTTTAGGTGTTCCTTTAAAATTTGCTTTTAAATTACTAAATGGTTTTACATATTTGGGCCTCTAAATATGTCTTTGTTCAATCTGGTAAACATATTCAACTGGAAGACTCAAGATCAACAGAGGTAGACAATTTGTTGGTTTAGGGGTCACAAGCCAAAAAGGTAGCATTCAATTTGAAATAAAATAATGGATACAACATCAAAATGTCAATTCTCAACTTTAATTTGATCCAATACACCAACAGAGTAAGAACTGCGCAGGAGATTGTGCCCAGAGTTTCGGGGTTCAAAAGTAACAGATACACATGAAATTGAACTAAATCATCATATTTTAGATTCTGTGGAAAAGCCTTTGCAGTCAGTGACTTGACCCATTGTCATTGTCCACACTTTGTATCTTCCCTGGTGATGCTCTCTAGCCAGTCAAGGATGTTGCAGCTCTTCACCCTGAAAAACTCTTTGGTTGATTGCTGGTTGATTCATGTGTCAGATCGTTGTTCTGCTGAATGATAAAATGTTCGATGTCTAACGAGTTTGGATGCATTTGGCTGAATCTGGACACACACACGCACTTCTCCTGTATACCTCTGCATTCATCCTGCTGCTTCTGTATGTGATTAATAAATGCCAGTGTGCCAGTTCCACCTGAGCCACAACAGAACCACCACCGTGTTTGACAGATGAGGTGCGGTAGTTTGGGTCATTAACTATTTGTTTGTTTTTTTCTCCAAACTTTCGTCTTTCCATCATTTTGATAGAGGTTGATTTTTGTTTCCATTAAACTTTGTTGCAGAACTCCACCAGTTTCTTTTTGTAAATTTTTGCAACCTGCAACCAGGCCTCAGTGTTGTTGCTTACCAGGAGTTTGCAACTTGTGTTGAAGTCTTCTCTTTAACATTGACAAAGAAACATGTCTGCCCATGTCCTGGAAAACATCTTAACTTGCTGTACAGTCATAAAGAGGTTTTTCTTCACCAGGCAAATGATTTTCTAGCCAAACCTGCTTTTTTATTAGAATGTACCCAACTGTTGATTTTGGCAAATCAACTACCATTAATAATAACTTTATTCCAGAAGTCTAATTCAACAGCATGCTTCATTTTATCAGTTTCACTTAATTCACTTATGTTCACTTAATCTGGACATGAACTCATTAGTAGGATATCTTTTTGCAATCCCATATTGTTATAAACCAATCCAGTCACATGGCAGTTCTTCAATGCAATGTATTGAATTGTGTACACGGACACACATGTTCCTTTTCTTTTCCTTTTCCGTCAGTAAAATATCGACTTGTTGTGACTACAGCATCATTAAACTTCTTTATGGTTGTGTTTAACCCCTCACAGCACTTGGTTAAGGCCAGGGAAAGATCCTAGTCTGGTTTAATACAGAAAATGTTCACGGTGACTTCAAACACAACGTGTTTGTTTCAATTTAACCAAAACCACCATCTTTTCCCAACTTTAACCAAAGTGCTTTTGTTGCCTAAACCTGAACACAGGATCTGGATGCGACTCTGGGTGTGAAACCCGGGTCCTGTGGTTTGTGCGCCCGCCAGTACTATACGTGTGAAAATCGAGTGTCATGAAAAAATTGAAAAATTTGTGTCCATGTACACAAATCAATAGATTCCATTTTGTGACTAACAAACCTGTTGGGTTAGAGCCTTCCTGATTTTGAGAGATCTTTTCAGGATTTATTTTTCCAGTAAACTGTAGATATAGATATCAGTATGTATTTTTATGGCATTGATACGGAATACATTTCCAATAAAGATTACAGAAAGGATCATTACAAAACTGTATTCAGAAAATCTCCCAATAACACCAAGACAGACTGCTGCCTCAAATATGAAAGGAATATGATTGAAACCCTGATGAGAGTTTTAAGTGAAACTGAAAGCTTCAGACCGCAACAACGCCCCCTGCTACTCTTAGGAGTAACAATATCTATAAAAACCTGTTACTGTCATTTCCTGATCTTAAGAAATGTATAGTATCTGCACTGTACAACTCCCATTCTGCAGTTGCACCCATAACACATTTGAGTGAGAGTTTCTTTTTTTTTTCAGATCTCACACTCCAAAGTAAAACCAGTCAGTTTTTCAGCACTTAAATTAAACACCTGGCATGAAGAGGCCTGTTTATGACAGGATCAGGAGAAAAAGAGCACACTTCACATGGCAACACCGTCTGTCATTCCCCAAGGAAACAACCTTTCATCCTGCCTTCATGCAGGGATAATGTATGAGAGAAAAGAGGGGTAGCCCTTACCTATGACAGACACACAGCCCAGAGGGGCTATGAGCGATGCTGGGGCAAAGCCATAGGCAGCAAAGTTCCCCAGTTCCCCGATGCCCATGAGAACCACACCGCACCACCACGTCAGGGAGGTGTAGTAGGGCTTGGAGCCACGCTGAGACTGACGGACGTGGGCATATTTCTGTCAGGGAGACAAATACACAGAGCTGGAAAAATAAGCAATTTAAAAGATAATAAAGCATTACAATGGCTGTTGCACAATTTTAAACACACCATAACACTCTGCTGATTAGCATTTAATCTCAGAAGAGGCGTGGCTCCACTTAAGCAAATCAATGAGGTGGGAAGCTGTACAAGGCAAACGCAAATGTATACTTCCTAATCGTTACCAGTTCCATGTCTGTGAGCTCACACAGCCTCGTAAAACATCAGTATTTTCCAACACGTTTTCACATTTGCTTGAGGCTGTCTCGCCCTCTCAGTCTGTCTGCATGTTGCTGCCACTAAAGCCCCAGTTACTGCACCTGCTGCTGCGTTTTCTGACAGTGTAATTTAGCTCCACACATAATTCTGGTGAATCACTGATGCTCATGTTAGGCAGGTATGTTTTTAGACCACAGTCTCTAAAGCCTCTCAGGCTGGTAAATGCAAGAGAGTATGTGTATGCTGGTGGTTAATGAATTACACACATTCTCTTAATGACTCGGATTGATTATTTAACAGCATGTAGCTCAAACACTCCACTTGAAATAGCGCTCGTACGGCATCTGGGGTGTATATACACTGATAGACCATAATTAGTATGATAAACAGGTGCAGATACAAAGTGCTAAAAATGTGTTGTTTGAATTTATAATTGGACAAGTGTATTGTGTTAAATTGAAATATATTCATGATGTTTAAACATTCACTTTTGTTCATTTGAATTAAAATAGGCTTTATTAGAATGAAAGGCAGAGCACATTTCTGCCATCTGCTGCGTAAAGCCTGCTGTGAATGTGTCAGCAGATCACACAGTCAGTGCCTCAGTGTACATTCACTAAAGTCCTGATGAACACATCCAGAGTTTGCTAAAGAGAGAGCAAACTGTCAGGAGAAAAGCAGTGTAGCAAAACTCCGAGAGCGTAAAACTGAGTCTTTATAGGCGTCAAGTGCCCGCTGTGTGCTGAGCGCCTGCTGCACACCTGGATACCAGCGCCTCTTACCTGTATGTTGAGTGAGATGCTGATGAGGACATTCCCACATATAGCGATGATGATTCCCAGGACGTAGGTCTGAAGAAACAAACAGTAAACAGACGGAAGATTAGGTGACGCTCTACTTGTCACACAACAATTATAAACACCCCATAATACTCCCTGAAAGTCCTCCCTCCAGCTGTCACATCTGTCACTGCCATGACAACCACAGAGAGCATTGTTCCATTGGTGCTCTGTTCAAAGGCACTATATTGTGTGTGTGTGTGTGTGTGTGTGTGTGTGTGTGTGTGTGTGTGTGTGGACCAGAAGCTTTAAAGATTTATAACATATATAAAGGAGTATCAAACTCTCAGTTCTCACACACTCACAGTAAATTGCAGAAAACACTGACGTTTAACACACATACACAAAAGCACAAACACTCCGTCACCACGTCTCTCCCACGATATACGACACCTCACAAAGTTCTGGATGCAGGTTGGTTCACACCTTTGGACACACAAACATACACATATGCAAGTTTTGGTAGTGTAGCCTGCATTGTTGTAGGAGCTGGTAATGTGGGAAAGACTGAGGTCAGCCTACAGTCATGCTTGCAGCTGTGTAAGGTTGTACAAAGACCCAGCTAAATGCTAACGTCAGCATGCTCACATGCTCACAGTGACAACACTAGGATATTGATGGTTGGCAGGAAAATCTTTAAAATGTTCACCATCTTGCTTTAGTGTGCTAGCATGCTAACATTTCAACAAGTGCAAGAGAGGCTGGTGGGAATCTGGTCATGAACCACAGTATGGGGTTTATTTGGTGAGGGTGCAACTTGGAAAAGTTTTACAGAACATAACCTAGCATATTATAGCATGACATGACATAACGTAACAGACATGCAATACTACAGAAGGACAAAACAACTGACTGCTTTTTCTTATTGTTACAGATTCATATTTTGATTTATTGAGAGGGAGAGAGAGGTATTGATGGTTTTTTAGGGCGTAGGCAAAAACAGGTTGGTTGGGGGTGGGGCAGTACTGGGGAGGTGGAAGTGTGTGTTTGGTTTGTTTCTTTGTTTTGTTATAGTCCAGTGATACATATGCGCAGCACTGGGTAGATGGGATGCGTTTGGTTTGGCTTGGTTTGGTTTTGCATTGTTACTGTGCAGTAATACAGTGGTCATGCTCCAGACCCTTAGGAGGAGGCTGACCACCAGGAGACAAGAATGCTACATGGAAAGTTAAAGGATCACCAAAGTCAGTAGGGCTTCTTAATCTGGGGACCATAAATGTCTGTACAAATTTAGATGACAATCCATCCAGTAGCTGTTAAGACAATTCAGTCTGAATGGTGGTGAGTGGTGGACTCACTGACGTTCCTATAGAGCCACAAAAATGCCTTGTATCATATCATTAAAACTTACATAATGTCATAATACCACCGAAAGATAATAGATATGTTTTCGTAGCCAACAGCACACATGTATAATTGGTGTTTAACTGATGGAAGGAGAAACAGGATCCATTTGGTCTAAGTGTTTCAAGAATACACAGGGCTGCTTCCCCCCATATGCTTGGAAAATTACTGCCAAGAGGAAATTTAATTTTAGGTTATAAACATACCGGCGGCTGTGGGCGGACAAAGTTTACAAAGAAATGAAAGCACACAGTGGGGGTGGAACGTGAATAATGAAAATCTAAAGAAAGACACTCAATCACTGTAAAAGAAGTAACAACAGCCAAGCACATCCAAGTGTTTATCCCTTGAAAGAGCATCAGGAGAGAGATGGAGGGTGGGGAGAAGAAGAAAGGGGATGAACAGTGACGAGAGGTAAAACAAAAGGATAAGAGGCGAAGCATCGGAGAGGAGTGCGCCAGAGGATGAGTGTGAGGGATTAGAGTTTAAAAGAAAGATGGAAAAGAGGAAACAGCAACAATAGATTAAAAAAAAGTCAAGGAGAGTAGAGAGAGTGAGCGACAGTGTTGACATGTGGAGTGTGCTCTCCTCAGGTTCAGCGGTCCATTCTGTGAGATAAAGCAGGCAGTGGGTTATTGTCAATAACATCCATCTGATATTGTTGACAATGAGATAACAGCACTGTGGTCAAATGATGCCAGAATGAATGGAGCGTAAATGAATTCCTCTGGTCTCCAAACACCACAGATGATCACTGTCACACAATCCAGAGGTCTCCTATCACTCTGTCAGAGCACGTTACTGAACATCATCAGTGGAAACATGAGAGAACATCTCTTCACAGCAGCGAAGGGGAAGCGCTGTTGTTAGAGCTCGCTCTTAGAGTCATTCACCAAAAACCAAAAAAACAGTCTCTGGACAAGAGAAACCCTCTGCTCAGCCTCAGAAAGTGCGGTGAAGTGAACAGAGGATCACCAGACAAAATGATGATGGTACATTTCTACAGTTTAATAAGCTGTCTTTTGATGAGAACAACAGTATAACAGGGTCTCACCTGCAGGTGTTTTATCAGGCCGGAAAATATGAGATTGGAACTGTGTGCATGGAGCATCACACATCTCACATCGCAACTACATGTACTTTGTAATTGTCTAATATGTACTTTGTACTGATTTTCATAGGCAACACAGACTATCAGTTATTTCCTTACTTACTATAGACTACTACTTCAGACACTTGGGTCTTTGAACAAACCTTTATTTTCATTGGTCCTTTTCAAATATTAAGATACACTAAAATAACCTCATTTATACTCACTGATGGCTTTGGATCATCTAAATCAACATTTGCACTTTATGAATATCTCCAGTTTCCCCGGGCTGCTGCCCTTCACCATCTTCATGTGATATCTATGTAGTTTTACATCAGTTCATAGCAGCACATTATCAGTTCCCTACATGTACACGTATTTCCCCTCAAAAAAATCAGTGTAAACATAAGTGAAACTAATGTGGCAACACAATACTACATTGACTGATATTGTACATAAATTTACTCAGACGTGATTGTAAGATCCACATTTGCATTTTTAGGCTCAATAAATGTCCAATTTACAATCTGTCATCAATGTCAATGTTACATTGTCGCCTCCCTTAGGAGAAAAAATGTCCTGGAAATGTCTTAGACTAAAGGATTTAGTTGCTAAAAGACATTTAACAATAAAGACACAATAAATAACAGGACTCAGAGTTTACAGCAGCAGCTCTGAGAGGCATACGCAGGCCCAGTGATGCTTTTTAAATAAATACTAATGCCAGGATGCTGACATGCTATCAATGCTAACATGCTGATGTTTAGCACGGTAATGTTCATCATGTTAGTTTAACCTCTTAGCATGCAAACATTTGCTAATTAGCACTGAAAATGAAAGTACAGCTGAGGCTGATAGGAATTTTGTTGGTTCAGTTTTGCAAGTATTTGGTCACAAACCAAACAAAAAGATATTGTAAATCTGAGTTGATGATGCCAAGAGAGGAAAATCAGGGTTCACCAGAGTTATTACAAGTCATCCTGAGAGGGGGCGTGAGTGTGTGTACAATGTTTCAGACCAATCTATTTAATAGTTGCTGAGTTATTTCATTGATATTCCTAGAGACACATACTGCTTGTGTAACTGAAAATAGTGCAACCACAAAAAATCTAAATGAAACAAAAACATAAAGTTTAACATAAGGTTTAATAAAACCCAAAGTGGTTGGCCGTTGTTGTCCAGAAAATTTCTATGACCCACATTTGCATCTTACTTTGGAGGTCAATTATAGTCCATTTGCAGTCATTCTTCGCTGACATGCAAATCATAATAAAACCAAATTGATAGCACCCATCGCTCAAAACCGATTGTCTACATTTCTCATCCTGACATCCTGGCTACCTCAGGGTGGCCTGAGGCTGGATGCTTGGTGATACAGTGATGGAAGCAAAACATGCACAAAAGAAAAGAGAGACGGACGTCCCCCTCCTCTCTCCTAAACACACAGCAGAAGTGAAAAAGTAGCTGCTGCTTTCTTTAAACCAGCAGCCCATTTTCAAGTAGTTTTGACTTATCTGATCATCACACAGCATAATTCTATCCAACAGCCCACTTTAAAGTAAATCCACTCCTCTTTATTGCATAACACAACTCATCATCTCCTCACCAGCCTTATAAAGAATTTAAGCCAAGTGGATTTATGGGTGATTTTAAATCCAAAGTCACCACATACAGTCCAGTCCTCTCCTCTATTTCACAGTCCACCTCTATCTCCTCTTCACATTTAGCTTGACACCAAGTCTGATGAGTCCACTGACCTGTAGCACACTGCAGCAGGGAGGACACCGCACCAGAGGTAAACAGGGTTTCGACTCCAGTGTGTGTGTGTGTGTGTGTGTTTGTCTATATATGTGTGACGACTGCAGTGTATGAGAGGTAAACAGGATTTAGGAGAAGCTGGGGAGCAGATGTGCGGCTTGATGCGGAGATTCCTTGGGGACTGATATCACATGAAGGTAAAAAGTGCATGTTTGTGTGTGTGGGTGTGAGATGATGGACTCCATCCTCAAAGGTGGAAACAGACAGACAGAGAGAGAGAGAGAGAGAGAGAGAGAGAGAGAGAGAGAGAGAGGGAGAGAGAGAGAGAGAGAGAGTGTGGTGGGCCCGACTGTATAAGAGATGACTACAGCTCAGCGGTAATTCATGATCAGACAGATGGCGTCATCCTTCAGGCCAGCTGTGGTCTGTTCACTAAACCAAGATCAATAAACTTGTCAAGCTTTATAGGACAGAGTGTAAGTGGCCTGTTGCGTTGCTGTTACTGAGCTGACACGAGGAGGCTGCTGGTTAATACTGAGAGGGGCCAGGGGGCAGAAAGAGGTGTTTGACTGTGTGTGTTTGTCTGTGTGTGAGAAACAGTGTATTAGGAGTACGAGGTGGTGGATGTACAGCCTGAGGACAGTTTATTCCACACACTTCACACAGGAGATGTAGAAATTTGGAGTGTGAGGAGGGATTCATCTCACCTTTTATTGGATTCATTCATTTCAGAATAAGCTGCCAGCAAATGAATTCAGCCTAATTACAGTAAAAATTATTCTTTTTTTTTTGTTTGTTTCTTTGTTTCTTTGTTTGTTGTGTCAGAGCTGGTGAAAAGAGAGAGCGCAAGCATTGTCAGAATATGTGGTCACAGCAGGAATCAAGCACCTCACACTGACAGCAGGAGCCTAATGCTGTACCCAGCGAGGGAGAGAAATCCACTCAGCAGTGTGAGAGAAAGGAAGCAGGAGAGAGGGAGAGAGAGAGAGAGAGAGAGAGAGAGAGAGTTTTCCTGTCACAGGAAGAGCAAACAAGGCCAGTACAGGCGAGGCCGGTACACTGGGAGTGCCTTTGGCTTGTCAGCTTACTTAGCAAACATTACACACTTTACCCAGGGAAAGCAAGAGGCGTCACAACACAAGGCTCCCTGTGTTGCACTGTACTGTGGCCTTCACTACTCTGATGATGTTTTACATTACTGACGATTTTTAATCTATTAAACCTCACCATGCAGTGATGGGACGTCCTGATACAGCGAGAGACGCTCCATCACAGAATCAACAGGGTCTTAGTTCCTGCTACATATTGAGCTGGAACTAGTAAGTTGACCAGCTTGATTCAAACTTCATTCAACAGTTGTGTAAGATCGCAGATATAGACAGCTGACCTAACACAGCATTACCTCCTGCTGTAGAGTTGCATCTAGTGGTGAATTAACTGTGACCCAATGCTCTTGCTGGAGGAAGTGTGGATCAGCACTATAGTGCCGTGCCCACATATTTTGGTACTGTCCATATATTCAGTTTAATATCAGTGATTTGGGGTTTAGTATTGATGTTTTGATATCCCTCTTTATTTTGTGTAAAGGTTTCTATATATTTATCTTCTGAAGATTATTATGGCTTCATGTAAAAACAGAAAAAGATTGTTATCAAATGCTGACTTCAGAGAAACCCATCTGATCTGGACTTTTTCACAGACACTGTCATCTATCTATGTACGAAAAAAATGACTTACACACAGTGAGAAATACTGAACATATGAAATGGGATTGTTAAAAAGACACTGATTAATGTCTTGTCCTTCTTGTTCTTATTTGGGGTAAATGCACTTAAGTAAATCACAATGTACAGAACTGTACCTGTGTAAGATCTATGTGCGTCCTCCACCACTACATCTGTGTTTGGCCGGTTATCCGGATGATTTAAAGTGGACTTTTCCTTCAACTCTCTCACTCTTGCATTTGATGAAGTCTTCTGTAATTGAAAGGTTGTTCCAGGCCAGACACAGAGGGAAGCTGATTACACTCCAGCTTTCTTTTAGCTTTTTCAAAATGTAATTAATTTGATACAAAGGAGGGATTCAGTTCTACAAAATGTCACCAGAGAACAATTGAGACCAAAGAACCGACAGTCTAACTGGCAAACGGCACAGGACACGGTGATAGAGACTCTGAACAGCTTGGATCGTTTTTTTTTTTTTAGTCTTAACAAACAGCAAAATTACAGTGAAAATCTGAGGTCATTGGATTATTTAACCTGACACTGATACTGATTGTGAAGAAACTATAGACGACAGATCAAAGAAAGTTCCTCGTGTTCTTTTACTCGGCACATAAAAGGCTGCAGGAGTTGAATGAGTTTGAAAATCAGTATCAACAAACACAAAAAGTGAGCACAAACTCTGTGCACTGTGAGCACATTCATCATCAAGGCACAATAAAGGCTGCGGTTTCTCTAAGTTTACCATCCTGTGGTGGAATTCCTGCAGTTCTGCCTCTTCCACATTAAACTGCAGACAGTCTATTCAGAAAAATCCTTTAAATAAATGTCAGAGATAAAGTCGATTTGATTTCCTTTTCTTGTTATTCGGTGTATCAAAGGACCGCGCTGAGCATCAAACCCTGAACGCACACAAAGATTCATGCTCACACACAAATTACTACTGTACTATTAGAGTTGTGTTTTACCTGAAACCAAACTGATATTCTGACTGTGAGCTTACATGTTGAACTTACATGAGACCTGTTCCCTACAGCTGACCTCACATCACCCTCATGAAGGCAAATGTACATCTCTGCGCACACACAACTCTTCTGAGAAATTTGTCACAGTGTGTACTTGCACAAAGCGAACTGTAATCAAAACTTTAATGCACGCTTAGCTGCTACAAACGGCAAGTGTACATCTCCAGCCTGAATGAATTCATACTAGAGCTGAAGTAATAAAAGTTGAATGGGCCTGAGAGCTGACGGGGAGACTGACAGCACTGATCCTCCTCCTCACTGGGACACTGACCAACAGGAGGACAGACAGACAGACAGCGTGGCCCTTTGTGTCCACTGACAATGGGGATCTGTCCCTCCCGGGGATGGGCTGATCTCTGGATGAAGCCCTTGACTTTCAGCTCAGGGGTGGTGCGTACAGGAGAAGCATGGGTATGAGGAGGAGTCAGCTCAGGGACAAAGATGGAGGAGAAAGAAAGAAGGACAAGGATGGACAGACAGACACAAAACATATGGACTATTTATGTTGAGATCCCAATTTCAGCTACATAAAATAATGTTAATTATTAGCTAACCAGTGAATTTCAGCAAGAAGAACATTCCCAAATAATCATCTATGTGGCCGCAGCAGATTGTCACATTTGACCTCAAACCACATGTTGACTGAAGCAGAGCCATGACCATGATCCAGGTCAAGACCTACAACAGCCTGCAATGTTTAATGTACTGTCAGTGAGCAGGAAGGATAAACAGCATCCTTTGCTATTCTAGAGTCTCACAAGTCGTACGGTAAAGAAGAGGAAAGGCCATGGTATCATTATAATGTACTCAGCAAATTATATTTACATTAATATTTCATATATCTTGTATAAAACATAAAGATTTTGGCCTGATGATGGCACTATGAGAGCGATCAGGGGGCTCACCAAACGTACTTGCTGTCGTCCTCTGGGTACCATGAATATCCTCGGGCGTTTACATGGAGATCTGGTCAGTAGCTGTGGAAATGACTTACTCTGGGCCAAAGTGTTGGACTGTCATATGAAGGGACTGACTAACATAATCTTCCTCAGCCCCCTCTGCTATCAGGAGAAATCTGATGTATTAACTCAGCGTAGTTCAGTGGCCAAGTTTGTTGCTGCTAAACAGTTATTTTTAGCCGCGCAGCCTCTCATCACCCACCTCCTTCACCTCCTATGGAAACAGCAAATTCTGCACAAATATAAACAGAGTGCTACAAAACTGTTTAAGACTTAACTACATACCACAGTGAAATCATGTACCAGCTTTAGTTACTAATGGACAGTAACTAAGTACATTTACTCAGGTATTCTACTTGATTTTAAGATACTTGCGCTTTAACTCATATTTCACTACATTCAATTTCTGAGGGAAATGTTTTACTTAGAACTCTGCTACATTTATTTGACAGCAAGATTAAAATCTTAAATTAAATACGTATATGATAATATCATGAAATGCAATGCTTTTTTTAAAAAAAATTAAAGATTAAACCAAATGCCTAAAATAAAAATACCTTCTACCTGACTACATTTCAGAGACAATTCTGCACACTATGTTTATTTGACAGCTAATTTCCTTTGAGGCTAAGATTAAAACATTAAAAAACATAATAAGCTTAATACATAATAAGGCACTGGTTAGGTAAGGTCCCTTGTCATGTTTCAGTTAAGATTTCAGCAGTTCTGCAAAAGAGACATGTCATCTTTTAACTGTCTCAGGGGATATCCAAAAATGTTCGCAGAGAGGTCAGATCATCCAATATTTGACAAAAGCAGCAAAGACTAGAGAAAAGTCAACAAATGTAAACAGATCTGTGTAGAACATTGTTTTTTTTTCTGTCCCGTCCCATTTATGACCTAACAATCCCTCAGACTGCCTGAGCCGGTGGTTGGGAACAACTAGACTAAACTACCTAAATGTATATAAGCTACAGCATTAAAATGCTACTTAAACATTCATATATTATTATTAACACTTACATATTACAGTGTATAATGATGTAACTCTCACAGTGCCATTTTTTCTGCAAGTATATTTTGTTGACAACACTTCTTTACTTTTACTCGAGTAAGATTTTGAAGGCAGCGAGACTTGTAATGAGGTATTTTTACATTGCTGTATTTGCAGCTCATTTACTTGAGTAAAAGATCTCAATACTTTCTCCACCACTGACTTTAGAGCTGCTTCAAGTCTTCGTTTGGGCTCATTTTGTCACATTTTAAGATAGTTGACGAGGGGTTTACGGTGTGAAACCTCCCCAGTTTAAATCAGCCGAGGGACCTTTGATGGAAGTATCTGCCTTTATTCCCCGTCATCTCTCTACTGTACTCTCTCAAATAACTGCATGCAGTGGCCAAAAAATGCTTATACTTAAAATAAATACTGTTACCAAACATAGTACATGATAAACTGTGTGCGTGGATCCACCATGAACCAGTTATCTAATGGGCAACCGATGGGATACGCTGTCAAAACATGGACTACTGCTGTAACATCCACATTCACAGTCGCACCAATGCAAACACTTTCAACTGTGGAAGGCAGTAAAGTGCGAGACAGACAGATATTGTCCCCTGGATGTCGGGATGTTCTCTGGGATGGTGGGTAGCTTTGGACAGAGGGGGAGCTGGGACCATTAGCCAGTTGTTCAGGACTCTTACAGTAGATCTATTCTCTCACAGCCCACCCATGAGCCATTACTCATTACTCACGCCTCTCATTCCTCCGGAGATACACTCTCTCTCTCTCTCTCTCTCTCTCTCTCTCTGACCCATCACTGGTAATGTCACACAGAGGAAACATGGCAGAAAGAGAGAAACACACCGACAGGGGAGGATGAGCATGAGGAGAATGTGTCTCTAGCATAAGAGTGGGAGGGCAGAGGACTGGCGCGCACACACAGCAGGAAACGAGTAAACACACACACTCAGTCAAAAAGGAGAGACTTTACATTATCATACACCAACACACACGCACACACTCAACTTGATGCACAGATTCAGACGGTGCACTTTACAAAGTCAAAAGTTCAAAAGAAGTAAAAGTCCTTTCAACACAATGATTTAGCCATGATCGCTTTGGAAAGTAGTTCTGACAGGTGCCAACACCCATACATCTCTGTGCTGTCTGGCTTCCTCATCCGCACTGAGTGCTCATTACCCAAAGAGCTTTAGAGGCTGGGCTTACATTTTGATTCCCAATATGTTTTCAGACACTAACTTAATCTCGTCTCGGGCATTAGTGTGTAACTTCTTGCTCTTGATGGAGTTCAAGGAAGGAAGTTCCTCAAAGTTCAAAAAGAGAGAGAGAGAGAGAGAAACCCTCATCTCTCCTCAGTGTTGGCTCAGTGTTCAGTGAAGCTGAACAACGGAAACAGGTTCAACATGATTTATATCACATAGAGTAAGCAAGAAATACAAAATAGACCTACTGACATGTTTTCATATTAAAGTTTAAGGATGAATTATATTCTTAACATGGTGGGCCAAATGTTAGACTTTTATCATATGAATTTACATCTGAAATAACTGTAACGCTTTGATGATGTAAGTCTCATCAAATAAGAAGTATGTGGTCGAAGTTGTCAACAACAGTGGTCTTAACATGATTATGCATTGACACATCTTCCACATATCTCTGAAATGACTGAACTGCATACACCGTGTACGTCCCGCACTCTGATCCACAAACTTAAACAAACTTACCCGCAGTGGGGTTTCCAGGATCTCCGCCCGGTGAGCGGAGGTCAAATCAGGAGCCTCGTGCGGAGAACTTGAGTTCGCCATGTTTTCCTTCTCATGAAAGCAGGAAATAATATTCTTCTGGATCACAGCTCCCACTCTCTTCACATCTTTGTCCGCTGTCGTTCACCTCACCCCATCCCATGCCCCCCACGTCCCCGCCGCTTCAGTGGAAACTCGGAGGGGAACAAGTTCCTCAATGTCGCGAAGTGGATCAGGAGTTTGTGATGACTTCACTTGCGGTCGGGAAAACGGACTTTCAATTAACGAAGTTGTAAACACGCACGGGGGACTGTATGTCCTATAGTTACTTATTGTCCGTGTTCATTACTTTATTTGGGAAATTATTTACAATTATATGATTAAAATATCAAGGTACCTTCTATGATGAGAAAAAGGTTTCAATCCACCGCATCAACACATCGGGACTTTGTTTCAAGACCCACTTTGTTTACATTCAGTGAGGATCAGCTACTGTGATGTACGACATTACGAGGTGCACTTGAAGGAGCCATGTGAGAACAGGTGCCATTCAGCTGCTTTCACAGTGAGCGACACAGTGTTGCACTGGGTGCAAACTTAAGCACATACATGGTGCAACTTTACTAAACTAGTCATTTATTTTGATGCAGCACGTGTCGTTTGTTATTGATCGATGTAAAATAGAAAAAGAACAGGAACCAGTTGTTTGAAATGCAGAGTCATATCATAAGGATCTGTTCCCCACATGTTGAGCCTCCTGCTTGTGAATTCTGTATCAAGGTCGGATGAAATGGCCACAATGGCCACAAGATTTATAGTGTTTGGGTTGGAATGGAAAATGAATTTAATTTTCTGCTTGGCAGGAGTGTTGAACCTCCCGGGTCTGATACAGTAGCTGGAATAAGCTTTATGGACAGAAATTTGACAAGTGCAAACGCCAAGGCCATTTTATCTAGTATCTAGTAGAAAGCGTGTAGCCTATTTAGCACTGTCATGGAGTACGTGTGTGTTTAGTCAAGATCCTAATGGAGAGTAAATCCTACTATTAAAATATCCAGGAATTAGTTTAAATTAATAAATTCAATGATGGGGAAATAAAACCATTTCTCATTTTTGGTGATTCCCCAAGAAACCATGTCAGGGCGCCCTTAACTGGACCAGATGATGTTAAACAAGTTGCCACCTGCTGGGCACATTTAGGATGGCAGAGAAATATGGATGGCAGTCTCCAGATGTCTGGACAACACGTGTGATTGAAGAGAGTCACTTGATGTCCCACCACTTGTTAGACTGAGGATGTGCTCACCTACAAACAGGTGCTTCATTTGTTTGAATCTGCAAATTTATTCCCATCCACTCCTCATCATTGCTTTTGGAAACCTCATCAGCAGCTGAAAGGGAGATGAAAAACAGGTCATCCTAACAAGCAACGACAAACAAGGCCTGCCACATGAGGAGGACAGAACCTGATCTCCATTCAGCATGGGTCCAGCTGTGTGAACGTCCCCGGTCAAAGGGATGAAGTGAGACCGGCTTCCTCACTGTGAATACATGAATGATGAAAGCTTGTTTGTGTTCAACATAAACAAAATTATCTTGTACAGATGGCGCTGCCTCTTTCTTTTAAATGCTTGCAACGCTTTTTGCATTTCTCTTAGAGACTATTTGGACCAGACCAACCAAACATTTATATATTAAACTTACAGCTGTCTGCTAATTACCCATACCATTTAAAGATGATTACATATGACATATCATTCACTATATTTACTTGAATGGAAAAATTCAGATGTTGCAACTGACGCCAACCCTGATCAACACTGATCAGGGACAGTTGCAACATATTAAAAATATATACAATTTCACAAATTTTGCTTTTTGTCTCAGTAAGCATAGTATTATGAAAATAATCATTGTTTTAAAATAATATTATAGCCCACTATTATTTACTTATTTTGAAGAACAGTTACTAAGTTTTCTTTAGAACAAAGGTCTGCATCAAAATAGACACAGTTTATCTATTTTATTGTTTATGATGAACAGAGCAGGCAAATATTATAAGACCACCAACTAGAACTGATTTATCGATTGGGCTCTCTTCCCCACATAACTTGTTAGTATTCTCTTATACTTGAAAATAAACAATTATTGTTGCATCTGTTGAGCTATGGAACAAACTTAGCTGTATATTTTGCCTGTCTTGCAGTAAAAATGTTGAAGAATACTGATGTGTGGCCTGTTCTGATTTGGCTACTTAGCTTTAGGACAATCAACATAACTTGCAACTGTCATCAGCCATGACAGAACATCCTGTGCTAGCTAGACACACTGACCTTGACACATGCTAAGCATGTCATTAGCAGTCAACAAAACAATGATTCAAACTGTGTAAGTTTTGCAACCTTGTTGCGACTGTCGTATGTATGCATATATATAATGTATATTATATCTGCAT
Source organism: Seriola dumerili (assembly GCF_002260705.1). NCBI lineage: Eukaryota > Metazoa > Chordata > Actinopteri > Carangiformes > Carangidae > Seriola > Seriola dumerili. The sequence goes on along the minus strand of NW_019174446.1, from coordinate 2,176,077 downwards.
ATAAAAAATGTCTTCAGACTTTAAAAATCTGGTTCGATTAGATTAATATTGACTCAGTCTTGAGGTATACTATAGTATATTCTCTACATGACTAGCCTCTCAGAAATCATTCAGAATTAGATTGTTTTATGTCTCTTTGTGCTCGTTTTGCATCTGTAGTTGTTTTGCATCTCTTTGTGGTCATTTGATTGACTTTCCATAAAGAAATGTTAACAGTCACTTACAGAGGTTCTGGTATCAGCAAACCATGGCCAATCAGATTCCAGGAGGGGGCCTGTACCACCCTGTGCTTGTGCGTACAGCTGCAGTTTATTGAAGCTCTGGAGAAACTGCACAACCTTGATGAACAGCATCAATTCAAAATAAAAAGAAGACAGAGAGAAAGAGAGGTCAACAATGTCTCACTGCTAGAAGTCCTTTCATCCTCAGAGGGTAGAGGACAGACAGCTCTGCGTGTTAACACTAACACTGAATCTGAAGGACACCGCGGTCCAGCTGTCAAAACTGACTGTCAGAACTAGATGAAGCTGAAGCACAGAAATAAATTGCAAGTAGCCATGCAATGCTGTGCCATTTTCTTTGTGTGGGCAGACCGAGCACAAGATCTTATTGTTCCAATTATTGTCAGGGAGCTGCGTCTGTATTTAGGTCATCGCTGCTGTTACATGACATCAGAGCCAATTAGTGCTCATCATGCCGAGCACGTAGACTACAGTCAGATGGACATAGGTGTGATAATTTGTTAATTTGTTAATATGCTATATGTTCAATTACTACACAGAAGTTCACACTTTTTTTAACTCTGAAAGCTGGCAGCAGGAGAATCAGCGTCTGCAGCTTCTATCTGTATTCATCCTACTCCTTCTGCGTCTGTGCTTTGTCCTGAGTCAGCCTGCTTTCACTGCCATAATAATCAAGGCCCATTTGATATGATTATTGTGGTGTGAAGGGGAAGAGCAGAGATGAATGAAAGCATATTTAATCTCACATGTCAGAATAGCACGACTAAACAGATTCCCCCTTTTTCTTTACTATTTCTATAAATCTGTGAGGAGACTGCTTCATCCATCATTGCTGGCAGGCATTCGGAGAGAGCTTTGACTGACAGCTTTTGTCATGCACAGAAGGCCGTGGCATTTTCCCCAGCGGTTATGGAGCCCCTCAGAGATGCATCAGATGACACCCTGATGTTTTCAGTCAGGGATGTTGAACCTTGACCTCCAGAGGAGAAAGATGTTGGAGCACTGAAGCAAGGAACGACGAGGAAAGAATGAAAGAAACTGGAGAGAGGAAAAAGAGGTGGATATAAAATGTTTAGAGACACATTAAGATATCGAGGGAGTGGGAAAGAAAATGAAGGAAGGAGAGAGAACGATAAAGGCAGCTGAGCAAAAGAGGGGGAGCAGCAGATTTAGTCGACACAAAAAACTCCTACACACTCTCACTTGAGCCTGCACCTCAGGCTTTGAAGGAGAGAGGAGATAGAGAGATATCCACATCCTCTTTTTTACTGTCTCTCTTCTTTTCTGTGTCTTTCTCATCCTGTCCTCTCCATCCACTCCTTATCTACCCCTTCACCTACCTCTGTCATTGTCACTGATTTACTAAAAGTCTTGCTTAATAGGATAAATAATGGTTGTCTCCTCTTGACCGTGTGGGTATGATTATACAATATGAGATCTGAATATTAAGATTTCAAACTGGTGCCTTTAGAGCTGTGAGCAGTTTCTCATTGTGAAACCTTTTACTACATATTCCAGTCTCAACACACCCACTGACAATAAGATGTTTTAAAGGATCACCTAATTGAAATATATCAAATCATGCAATCAATTTAATATCTACATTGTTTGATATCAAATAAATTTTATCCCATTGGCAAACGCAGTAGTTTGTTTCTTATGATTTAAGGCCAGAGCTGGAAATTCAAGCCATACATCATTTTATTACCGAGCGCATTTCTTTTCCTTTAACTAATCTTCAGCTGCCGGGGCTGAGACATAGCAATAAGACTTACACTGAAAAGTCTCCATCAAAAGATATGAGACGTGAATGAAAGCCTGCCAAGAATGTGCAGAATCTAAATGATGATGATTTAAAATGCGGGAGATTCTCAGTACATATTTTGCTCTTACAGGATTTGCTCCTCAAAACCAGCCAGCACTGTAAAATCCTAATCACTGACTTCAGCTGTAGATTGAACAGCAGTAGAAAAACTCATACTTAACATGAGAGTATTTACATTTTATGTGACTCCATGCTTCTGCTTTTTGCTCCACTTCATTTATTTGACAACTGGAGTTTCTAGTTACTTTTAAACTTAATATTTAACATAAAAACTGAAATTTATGAAATACAATGTACAATGTAAATCCCAACATTTTTGGCTTGGGGTGTTTACAAAAGCGCAATGTCTGGTTGGGGCCTCTTGTCACATTAGCAGTTCCAACAAAGAGACATTTCTCTTTTAAATGTTCTCAAGACCTTAAGAGGCCAAATTATCCAACATTTTACAAAAAAAACAAAAAAAAAAACAGGAAATATAAGAGAATGGTCCAACAGATGATACTACATTTGAGAAATAGTGCATTGTTTTTCTCCTTTCATGTCCCATTAATCATCCCATAACCCGTCAGATTTATCCTGTGGCCCTGGGAGGGGCCCTGACCCCTAGGTTGCCAATAACTGGACTAAACCGCTTTAATGTATAAAATAGCTAAAACTAACTAGACCTAGATTAGCTAGACCAGTTAAATGCTACTTGGGCATCAGTACTAACAGTCTAATCATGTCATATATAATAGGCCTAATATGTCATCTCTGTATTTTTTCTGAAGTAGGATTTTACTTGTAAAGGAGTATTTTTACATTAATGTATTGAAAATCAAGGCAGGTTTGCAAGAAGAAAGCAGATCTAAGGTGACTTGTTGAGGAAGAAGAAGCTTTGAGGAATATTTCCTCCTCCACAAAGCAGCACATTAAACTCAACCATGTAGGAGAAGAATGAATCAAAAGCAACCCGCTTCAATGAAGAGGAGAAAGTGAATAATCAGCAGATGATAGTCTGGATAGCACAAATACTTCAGAACAGACCACCTCACTAATCCTGAACAAAGTCCTGATGGCATTCACTGAAACGAAAATCAAGCTCCTTCACCTACGCTAATGAAATGTGCGGAGGTGTGTGTGTGTGTGTGTGTGTGTGTGTGTGTGTGTGTGCACCGTCAGAGATACCATTCAGGACTGATGGAGCTTTCAGAATGAGAAGGAACCCATTATTTTCTCCTAAATCAGATATCCTGCTCAGAAAATGAGCATCTCTCTGCAGGTAAAGAATAAACGCTGCCTGTCACCTACTCCTCAGAGCTGTGTCATCTGAACACTGCCACGTGCCGTAGTAAGGCATGTTATTGCCTACATGGGATTATATGACACTATTGTTGCACAGTGAGCAGAAATATGAGGAGAAATAATCAGAATGATACAGATCACAAACATCAAGGAATCGCACTGAGCAGAGGATGATGATACCCAGGCACTCAACCCTGCTGGATGAGGATAATGAGAGACTAAATAGGATTATAATTGTACCACAACATTCCCACACAACCACAGATGGATCCCACAAGTGAGGAGCATTAATAGGAAAAAGTCTGTAATTTCACAACATTGTAATCAGCAGAGAGTGGCTGTGTGTGTTTTCAAGGCTCTTTGTTAAGCTTCCCAAATCCTACAAATCTGCTGTGTGAGGGTGTAGTGGATCTGTAGAGGCGTAAGAGATGATCTATAGCGCTGTCATACTGGGAATACCTGAAGAGGTATTAAACGCTCAGAAGCATTCAGAAAGAGGATATATTGTGTTTGAATACAATTTTAAAGACCCAATCCGCACAGGCAATCCCATGGGTTTACATGCTCATGTTAGCTCCAGTTGTTGGAAGAAAAAAAATGAGATGAAATATTAATGTGCTGGCTGCCTATTCAGGGGTAAAGAGTTCCAGTGCTGCCTGGAGCCTGTGGTTATATTTCCAGAAAAGTTTTGTAATACAATACACAAGTATGGAATTGCTTCCAATGATCCTGAATGTCTTTTCAAATGCAGCGAAAGCCGTTGTCTTAAACAGGTTGTAAGTAGCCTAGCATATTTACAGACTTCCCAGCATGCATTGCTTGGGAGTTAATACTCTCCAGAGACTGATGTAAACTTGCTGCGTGTCTTTAATACATGCAAAGTCAGGGCTGTTTCTTATAAGGAATATAATAATTAAGAATATAAGTCCACTTCATTAAAGTAAAATGTAAAATGTCCAAACAAAAATCCCAAGAAGGGAATAAATTTGATATGCCCTATAACATTGGAAGACATTGCAATTATACCCTTGGCTCTGCTCTGTGCGAGTGTGCCTGAAGTAACCCCAGCAGCTTCCTTGTGTCTAATTTACAAATGTTCCCTGAATGCCTCACATGCAGGCAGTTTGGAGATGCTAGCTTCAGCACACATCATCAGGTGCCCCACTAAGAGGGTTTTGGGGTAGGAGTGATATATCATCCATGAACTCATATTTCTTGATGTAATCAACCATTTACCTACATGACACCTTTTTGGCTGACATAGAGCTGATTGGTGGTACACTAACAACAACAACAACAACAACAACAAAAAACAACAACTAGGCCTAACAAACACAAGGGAATTCCTGTGAGCCGGCTTTAGTCTGCAGCCGCCTGCTATCACCTTCATCAGACACACTGGGATGTGTGAAAGTAAAACCCTCAGCACTTAATCAGTAAAAGCAAGGCTGCTCTTCAAGGCCGCCGCTTTAACAATGGCTTTATGGTCTGCCAGACAGGGCTGTTAATGACATCGCCGCTGTACTGATGAAAGGAGATGCAGGTGGTGATGTTGAAAAAGCTCATATGGTTTTTCTTCCTTGGATCAAACATCATAGTTTTCCACAGACTCTGTAGTGAGGATTAACGACCAACATTTCGAGTGAGGAGACGTTGGCTTGGGTTGAATGTCATAATTCTATTGATCCAAGCTGCATGAGAGTAAATGTGTTTGATCAATGACCATGGACTCATTAATCAATTGTGACCTTTACATGAAAGCATCGATCCACCAATGTAAGTCCTTTAAAACAACAGCAGCATTTTGACTGTAATACCTTTGAGACAGGAGAGCTATGCTGCTTCTCTGGTACCAAATTTAGTTTTATGTGTGATGTAGACATTTTATGTAGCTATGACATCTTGTGTAGCTCCTGAGGAGATTTGTGAAGTTTAACTAAATAACCCCTGATGGAGTGATCGGAGTTATCTAGGCTTGAGATTCAGATTTGTAAAGGTAATAAAGTGGGGGAGTCAGTTTGAAGGTGTGGCTGTTTACCAGGCAGGGAGGGTCTGATGAAAGATGCAGCTGCAATTACATCGTTTGAAATGTAGGATCCAGTATTTTTGGAGCTTGACCCATACAAGGGAATAAAATTTTCAATCTCTTGTGAGTCCTTGGACTTTATGGAAGTGCAACACTAAATTACTGCAGTACACCTGTGGCTGTTATACTCTCTCATGGTTTCTTGTAATATTCTTATGGTGTCTCTGCCATTAATTTATATCAAATAATGTTTAATCTCCCATGGCAGGACTGTAATGTACAGCGGGTTTAGTTTATTTTAACTTGATATCGTGTCAGCACAGCTCTTCTCTCTCTCCCTCCCTCCCTCCCTCTCTCTCTCTCTCTCTCTCTCTCTCTCTCTCTCTCTCTCTGTGGATGCTGCCCGCGCGTTCGTTACTTGGTGACTCCCTCTCCTCGAGGAGCTGCGCCTCGCCCCTCAGCACCATGATGCTGAGATCACTTCAGGAGGAGGAGGGCGGTGCAGAGGGAGAGCTACGTGTTGCTGCGCAGCAACAGATAGAAAGAACTGAGAGAGAGAGAGAGAGAGAGAGAGAGAGAGAGAGAGAGAGGAATTCCCTCGCACAAACAAAAGCCACTACCTAGGCGTGTATCAGCTCTTATGGCTCCCATAATTCGCGGCTGATACCTGACGCTGAATAAGTAAAACGCGCTGAATGGATGATGTGAGGACCACCAGCTTCAACAAGCCATCGGATATATTTGAGGAAGGGACTCTAAATTTCTTTCTTTCTGAAAGCAACATCACATTTGACACCGCGCCAAGTCCAGGAGGCTTCTTTCTCCTCTGCTCAAGCTGTGAGGTTCAACCTGACAGAGACGCGCCTGTCTGGACCCCAGGGGACAGAGGTCTCAGCTTCACGGTGAGGCCACAGCGTGTCCCCCAGTGGAGGGACAACCATCAGTGGAGTCCACATGCGGAGTCTTCTTGTAGGAGGATCCAGAGAACTGGCCGCGCTTTAAAGTAAGTTCCTCCATGTGTCTTTGTTTCCGTGAAAGCGAGGCTGAAAATAACTGCTCTTCCTGTAACTGTAAAAACACATGGTGTAATTCAGCTCAGTCTTTCACTTTTAAAGCATGTGTCATAAACTCAAAGGATACAATCTGTCTCTTGGCCTCAGTTCACAACATCTCCCCTTCTTCTTTTCTTTCTTCTCTCTGACTGTGTGCATCTCTTTGTCTCTTCCTTTTTTTCTCTTCGTGACAGTGTGATTTGGTCTGTCACTCTTTCTCTCTGTGTGCGCCGTGCGTCTATGTGTGTCCCTCTCTGCAGACATGACAGGTCACGTCCTGAGGGAACCGGCCGGCGGGGTTCACATGGATGACAACGCGGCCATCCGCATCAACGTGGGCGGCTTCAAGAAGCGTCTCCAGTCCGACACTCTCTCCCGGTTCCCCGAGACGAGGCTTGCGCGTCTACTCCGCTGTCAGTCCAAAGAGTCCATCCTGGAACTGTGCGACGACTACGACGACACAGAGAAGGAGTTTTACTTCGACAGAAACCCCGCTCTCTTCCCCTACGTGTTGAATTTCTACAACACAGGGCGGCTGCATGTCATGGCCGAGCTGTGCATCTTCTCCTTCAGCCAGGAGATCGAATACTGGGGCATCAACGAGTTCTTCATCGACTCCTGCTGCAGCAGCGCCTACCACTGTAGGAAAATGGACCAGGACCGGGAGGACTGGGATGAGCGGAGCGACGAGGGCAGCACCACCTCATCCTTTGACGAGCTGTTGGAGTTCTACAACGACGCCACCAAGTTCGACAAACAGCTGCTCGGGAGCGCACGGAGGCGCATCTGGCTAATGCTGGATAACCCCGGCTACTCCGTGGCCAGCCGCATCATCAGCATCCTCTCCATCCTGGTGGTGCTTGGCTCCATCGCTACTATGTGCATGAACAGCATGAGCGAGTTCAGCCTGCTGGACAGCGAGGGGCAACCCAGAGAGGACCCCCGTTTCGAGACTGTGGAGCACATTGGCATCGGCTGGTTCACTCTGGAGCTGGTCGCCAGGTTCGTTGTGGCGCCAGATCTCCTGCATTTCTTCGAGCACCCGTTAAACGTTATAGACCTGGTGTCCATACTTCCGTTTTACCTGACGCTCCTTATAAACCTGGTGGTGGAGAGCAGCCCGGCGCTGGCCAACCTGGGACGCGTTGCGCAAGTGCTGAGGCTGATGAGGATTTTCCGCATCCTGAAACTGGCCCGTCACTCCACGGGGCTGCGCTCCCTGGGGGCCACCCTCAGGAACAGCTACAAAGAAGTGGGCCTGCTGCTTCTCTACCTGGCGGTCGGGGTATCGTTTTTCTCCGTCATGGCCTACACAGTGGAGAAAGAGGACAGCGAGGATCTCTCCACCATTCCGGCGTGCTGGTGGTGGGCCACCGTCAGCATGACCACCGTCGGGTACGGAGACGTGGTTCCGGTGTCCATAGCGGGCAAGCTGACCGCCTCGGCGTGTATCCTGGCAGGGATCTTAGTAGTTGTGCTTCCGATTACTCTCATTTTCAATAAATTCTCCCTCTTCTATAAGAGACAAAAGCAGCTGGAGATAGCGATGAGAAGCTGTGATTTCGACGAGGAGATAAAAGAGGTGCCCTCGGTCAACCTGCGGAACTATTACGCACACAAAGTCAAATCCCTCATGGCGAGCTTATCAAACATGAGTCGGAGTTCACCCAGTGAGCACAGTCTGAACGAATCAATACACTGAAGCAGTCTCATGGAGGACACCCGGTCAGGTTGGGTGACGCTGCGTATTCAGTGCGGCTGCATGAGGAGCTGTCCAGGGTGCTGAGGCCTCTGGACTAAAAAGCTCACTTCCTTCCACTGATGTCTGACCGTTTGCCTCTCTGTAGCTCAGTGCAATAATGTGTTAACCAGTGCGTCAGTGGCAATGAGAAAGTAAAGCAAATGTACAGGACAGCCTGAATATAATATCTTACTGTGCATTGTCATGGCACCTCACCAAAACAGGCCTAACTAAATTTGACCGCATCAGATTAAAAAGGCAGAGAATGCTGTAGTTGTTTACAGTAGACGGTGTCACACTGTTGTCCACCCTCCAGCTATACTTGTCGTGATCAAATCTGTCTGAAAGTAACTCCAGCTGTATCCTTCTTGAAAGAGTGTTGATGTGTAAATTGTGGTGTTGCAACAAGATTACTTGAGATGTGTGGTTAAAGCAAACTGTATTAAACAAGAAATACACAACACACTTCCTTGTTTTTTTAATGTGCAGAGGGAGGGTCTCACTGTCTTCATAAGAGTCTCTCACTGATTGAGATCGTACATTTAAGCCTGAGGGGGGAGAGAGGGAATTAGCCTCTTCCATTGACTGACACAATATCTAAAACAGCCTGACAGGCAGAGCAACAACCATTCAGAGATGACATGTTGAATAAATTTTTTTCTCTGAGGATTTTATTTTCTGGCTGCATCAACATTTCAGTTGGCAGAAAGAGCTTTTTAATTAATCAATAAACTTCACTTATAAACTGTAGGGTATTTTCGCAGTTAATTGACAGCCGCAGACATGGTCTCATATATCACTATAGATGTATCACCTACAGTTAAACATTTGCTGCATTCTTTAAACCTTTCCCTTGTTTGACAGGAGTAAATATAGACGTAATGTGTGGCTACGAATGCCAGCTGAGAATACAGTGGACACAGTCCCAGTTTTTCTTGCCTCAATGTTATATTTAATTTAAATCCTCCACTCTACAAGCAATTTGTCTCTTTGTCTCCTTTCTGTGAAGAGGCAGAGGCAACCTGCACATGTCTCCTTTTTTCTATCAAGTCTCCAGGTGTCTGGATGAAACAGGTTTTGTTATTCCACTGGGGCGGAGTGGAGTTGTTGTACCCTTCTCCCTGCTTCTGGTCACTGGCATAACAAACTGCTCTGTCAGTGGAGGCAGTAGCACTTGCAGGAATTCAACAGAAAGCACTCACTTAGTGGCATTGATTTCAGTTTAAAGAATGAGGAGCCATTTGATACGAGCAGGCTCCAGCTCTCAGAAGTCAATTATTTTGTCATCTCATATTTTGGTACAGTCAGCAACAGTGATTTCAGGTTTTCATTTAAAGAGCATTTTATTTTGAAATGAAAATGACCTGGTTGTGACTGGACAAACAGCAGAGCAGCTTCTTCATCACTGTCAGCACTTTATTTCTCTCAAGTTGCAGATTATTTGTACATTTATGCACATTTCAGTGACTAGAGCAGTGAAACTAATCTGCCTCAGAGGTCAAGGGATAATTGAAAATGAAACTCACTGTCTCCAGTTTAATATGTGTGGACAGGCAGAAGTGTCACATATAGCCTGCTGGTTCTAACAGCGAGTAAGTTTGGCCATAAAAAACCACAGACTGTGATCCAGTGGCTGTCAGCTGCACAGTGACTCCCACAGCGATCCCAGAGACAAAAATAAAAAATGCTTGTTTTTTTTTCTTTTTAATTTTAGTAAAAAAAAAGCACCAGAAAAAATATTATGATGAAGCCTAAAATTGAATGTACATGTAGGCTACATCATAACAGTATTAGATTACTGACTTTTGATTCATTCCAGTGATGAGGGGAGAATAACCGAGCGGCACAGAGGTAATTTAAATGCACATCAGCAACAAGGTCACGCTCACTTGGAAAATCCTAATGAGAAATCCACAAAATGCCGGTTGTTTTCCAAGTATTTCTTTTGAGCTCATTTGAAATAATATTTACCCGGAGGCCAATTACATCAGTCTCCTTTTGTTTACTCCTAAACGTGTAAAGGCTTTTCCCCCAGGAGCAGAGCCAAAACCCCCGCGGCCATACCAAACTAGCATGGAAAAATCAGTAAATGAGTTCACAGTGACTACGGGTGACATTTTAACATATCAAGGGAGGCCAAAAGACACAGACACAAAAACAGAACAGTTGTCAATCTTTTTCCATGTCAGAAAGAGGAAAGTAATTAATTATAGAATGTGCTTTAGGATTGCATAGGGACTGGAGAAGCAGTAACAGGATTTGTATATGTCAACCAAATCCAAAAGTCAGGACTTTCTATGTGTGTGTAGGTCACTGTGACTCCTGAGGAGGAAGACATTGATGTCTTGCCCCCTCCCCTGCCTCTCCTTGGCTCGCTTGTATCATTACCCTCTGACTGTGGTGATAGATGTAAGGAAGGCCCAGGGCCTGCCTGGCACACAGCTGAGTGCAGATGGCAGCTCAGATCATTAGAGAAAGGCCATGGCAAAAGTCTGCTTTCCTCCTTACCTGTAACCAGCAGAGCTTAAACCCAGTCAAACCATTTCTTTTAATCATCGAGACCTAAAAGTGTGAGTCATCGTGTGGAAAGAAAAAGGCACATAGGGTTTCTTTTTTTTAAAATCAGTCTCACATGTAATCATCAAAGCTTTTAGTGGTCTACTTGATAATCAAAGTTGCTTTAGTGATTTTATTTGAATGATTAATTACTAAATCAAAAGAGTGCGCTTTGATCAAATGTTTTATCACAGAAAATCGGCCTCCTGTAAAGTTAACTGAACCTCTGTTAATTTGGTTCCTTTCACATTTACTGTGAACAAAGACAAGAGAGATGAAGAACATGGAAATCTGCTGTAAATGTGGGAAAAAAAACACTGAGCTTATTAATGCAGAGCTGACAGGGAATAAAGACTAGGTGGTTGTGCCTCTGTGTGTGTATTGTTGTGTGTGAGCAGACGTACTGTACACAAACATACCAGACAGCGTGTCTAATGGGGAACTTATTGAAGCTGGCAGCACAGGCGTCATCTCCAGTCTGCTCTATATTGGTGATATAAAACTCTGTTACTAAGCAGGCGTTCCGTGTTGTTGCACATTACCATCTGCTACTATCCCTTTGCTTTAAACAGTGTGGGAAGACTTGATCTTTTCAATGTGCTCGTTTCTTCCTCTCCCCCCACTTTCTACCTCTTCCCACCACGTCTGATCTGTGAGCATCTCCAAAAATAATCTCTCATTACATGGATCATGGCATAGCTAATTATCACCTACAGATCTGATGCAAATGCAGATTGCAGGTAATGCTGAACAAAGATGGCTGATCAGATCTCTTTACACCGCCATTAGGAAGTCTCAGTCAAACTCATGTTAGATTTTTATGGTTTGTTGAAGGAAAATACTTGTTTTGTTTTTTTTTTGTTTTTTTTTTTTTTTACAAATGGCTTTTGCATTATTTACCATTCTGGCATGTTTATTCAGATTTAATACATTAGTTCTAATGGGTATCTCTTTCTTTTATTAAGAGTAAGTAGACTTGTGTGCTGAACTACAACAACCAAAACTGCAAGGAATATTATGTTGAAAGAAGAAAAGCTATCTTGCACTGGTGTAGCTGGTGCTTTGAGCTAAATGCTAATGTCAACATATTAACATGCCTGTACTGACAATGCTAACACGCTAATGTTTTGCAGGTATAATGTTCACCATCTTTAGTTAGCATGGTGATATTTGCTAATTAATTAAAGTTCAGATAAAGCTCCCGGGAATATCACTACACGAAAAGTTAACAAATCACCAAACTGATCATTCATCCTGAGTTTAACGGGAATGTCTGTGCCAACATATTTCAGTCACAGTCATGAGGAGGAAACCATGAATGTCTGTACATAATTTAATGGCTATGAGATTTTCAGTCTGGACCGACAGGGTAGACCAATAAACAGACTGACATTGCCATATCTATTACTATTCAATACAATTTCAATTCATTTAAATTTTATTTGTATAGCGCCAAATCATAACAAACATTATCTCAAGGCACTTAAGAAGGTAAGGTCAAGACCTTACAATATTATGGAGAAAAACACAACAGTTCCCACCGTGTGCAAGCACTTGGCAACAGTGGGGAGGAAAAACTCTTGCTGCACAGCTAGGGTGGCTCATTTCAAATCTCATTTTGTAAGCTACAATGTGAGCATTACTCATTTCTTTTAAAGCATATTTTTTGGGGCTTTTTATGCCTTTATTGGATAGCACAGTAGAGAGAGACAGGAAATGGGGAGGCAGACAGAGGAGGAATGACATGCAATAAAGGGCTGTCCGATGAGGGACTCAAACCGGGGCCGACTGCAGGGAGGACTGTAGCTTCTACATATGGGGCGCCTGCTCAACCCACTGCGCCACTCGACGCCCCACATTGCTCATTTCTTAAGCCTGTTTTATATAAAATCTACCAATATCACAACATTTCAGTTCATCAAATATCAAATCAAATTGTAGCTCAGACTGAAACCACAGCACAAAACCAGGTCTCCCTGCAAGAAACCTCCAGTATGTGCCAGAAAACCTCCTCAGGCATTTGATCAGACCATTAAGATATACTACTATTAAGTGGCTCATGCACAGAGACAGATGTTTTTGTATCTAAATCACAATAGTCTTCCCACAGAACTTTAATGGATTGCACAAAATGACCCGATACAACAGCTCTATTCTACTTTTCATCATTGACTTTTATGAAAATCATTTCCCAGACTTCATATTGAAATTCTACATCTCGTCCTGTTTAAAAGGCCTAAAAGGCTGGGAATGCATTTTTGTTCTCTCAACAGCCAAGAAGTGTAATGATGTACTTTAGCAGTTTTGTTTGGATGGAGCAGAGGCAGCAGTAAGAGCAAAACACTTTAATTATTCCAGCAATTGCGAGCAGAGGAGCTGAGCTGAATGCAAATCTGACGCCTCAGTGTTTTCACTAAACTTTACATTTAGGATGGCTTTGTTAACCCTTACTGCGCCTTTTGAGTTTTATACTTGAATGGTCCAGAAAATGAAACACGTTTGCTGGAGTTTCAGTAACATCTCTTAGGTTTTAGTGCCTTACTCGAGGGTAGTTTGACAATTCAGGCAAGAAAATATTTTTTAGTACCACTTTACAATAGACTACCCTTATAAAGGATTTATCAATGGTTTATAATTAGGTTATTAATTCGGCCTTTAACACTTCATAATCATAAATAAACAATTATAAACAAGTTATATCACAGTTTTCATACATTGATGCAGACTCATCAAGAAGATCAAGATCAAGTTAATGCTTACTACATCAATCTTACTAATTTATTTACCATTTATAACTGGTAAAAGGAGCCTTATTGTAAAGTGTAAATCCCATCATCATTTGTTGAGTTACTATTATTCATAAGTGGTAAATGATGATAAATAATGATAGGTTTTACACTTTACAATAACAAAAGGCTCCCAATAAGATAGTAACTCATAAGTAAGATTAATACTGTAAAGTGGTACCAAATATTAGTTAATCTACTCTCGATGTGCTCAGACCATCAACGCCTAACCATGCTTTCCCAGTAATCAGGCTCAGGATTCTCTGACAATATCTTATCACACATCTCTAGATCTAGGACTGCATAGGAGGCCACTTGGTGCTGTGTGCGGAGCGAAATTAGCTGTTGGAGAAAAACCTCCAGTATACTGAGAATAATTTTTCCAACAGATCATCTGGAATGAGGGGTATGTATAATTTCCCCAAAGCCTTAAAGAACCACAGTATTAGGCTGCACACATACATCAACATAATTTTTCTTATTATTTTATGCATGAACGCACACACGCGCACACACGCGCGCACACACACACACACACACACACACACACACACACACACACACACACACACACACACACACACACACACACACACACACACACACACTTTATCTCACTGAGCTGTTAATTCACACGTGTCACAATACTCTACTCTGTACCTGGATCTTGACTCACTGCATTTCAGTAGCAGTGCAGCTAAATCAGCGGTCCTGCTAGAAACAGAAAGAACCAATGGTTACATCATGAGAGCTGAGAAGGAGACAGCATCTCTATTTGTGGCGACCCCGTAACCCCGACTGGCTACTCAGAGGAGAGGGAAGTTTTTGGGTTATTCTCTGGCACAAGGTCAAATAAGGGAAAGTCTCCAAAAGTCCAGAATCAGTTTGTGAAGCATGCATGCCAACACACGCACACCACCACACATGCACAGATTACAGTAAATTGAGCTATATATATTTCTCCCTGCACTGCTGCTCCCGCAGGTGATACACAGAGTCAGACAGACTCAGATTGGATCCATTATTACGCTTGGATTGGTGGTTGGGGGTCAAGTCAAGAGGACAGACACAATCAGACTTTTCCCAACTTCAAACTGAGAGGAGAAATCTGTCGGTCTACGTGTGTGATGTGTTTGTGCGGCCATGTATTTGCATGCACTTTGTGCATGCTTGTGCGCGTGCACGTGTACGAGTGTGTCATTACTTCCCCCTGGAATCAATTTCCTCTAGGATGTGCCAAGGACAGCAGTGCAGACAGTTTGATTTGTAAAGCTCCAGCAGGAGTGTGTCCACCTGACGCCTGATGGGATGACGTCAATAATACCTCGAAAAACCCTGATATCTCAAGGTGTGTACTCTTAGAAGAATTAATATTGTGTGTTCTGCAGCAATAATACAAGAAATATGAGAGAAGGCGGAGGACTATCGAGCTGTCTGCAGCTGGAGGCTCATGACACTGCCGAGAGTGATGAAACATTTCTACAAGATGCACAGAGGCAATGATGATATTCTTGTGCAAGAAAGACACGCATGTTCTGATTCTGTGCAGTTGTTAGACGATAACACACACAACATGTGAGAAACTGTGGGTATAGATTCCATGAAAGTAGCGGGGGCTGTGATCACATATTGTGAGACATGATGTGAACATAATAGTTTAACAAGCCTATTTCTGTTTCTTAGAACAGCAGCCCCACTGCCTTTCCTCTCTCTCCCCTTTACTCCATTGATCTTCTGGATCATCAACTCACTGAATAGTGAGGGCTACATTCATCCCCCTATAGTGCTGGGGAATGGTGATAATTGCCTAATTTGTTATAATTGCAGTGCTGTATCTTGTCTGGTATGGTTAAGTGTCTCCGAAATCCACCTGGTGTTAGAATTACACTGTGCAAAATGCTGCAGCCGCTCCAGGGGGACCACACGGTCTAAATGAAACTGATTATGGAAACAAACTGAGCTTTGGCCAGGCTCTCTGCACTCACTTATTTGGCCCTGTGGTTTTCATTTTAGTTAATCTCAGGTTAGTTTCTGGTGGAGGAAAATTGTGTGCTACAGTAAAGGTGGAGGTGCCTGCTGTTCCCTCTGACAGATACTTGTTGGTTGACAGTTTGTGTGCTTGTCTGCCGGTTTAAAAAACGGACAACCTCTCGATAAACAGCATCAGCCTGCTAATGTTTGTTGCAGTTTTAGGCAGAAAGCTACACAATTGTAACGGTCATAAAAAGTTTAACTCCTGCAAGAGTCCACTTGATTTAATAAATGTAATCATTTATACTGTCCCATTGAGTGAGCTGAGTAAATATGGACATTAACACATGCCTCTAGTCATTTGGTGTCCCTAAACTGAATGCCAGTAACTACACAGGGCTGACTGGAAGTAAATGTGATTACCAGGTAAAAGTTATTGCACTGAAATGATTGGTAGAGCAGAATATCTGTAATTACATTATATTCAATTATACCAAATATCGTTAATTAGAGAATAAGTAATTAGAGTGTAAGTATGACAGTTTTCACAAGTAACTGGTAATAATTTAAAGGTGATTACTAAGTGATAATAATAATAACCTTGAAACAAAATACTTATAATCACCTTAAGGTAATGGCAAATGTGTCGAGCAGTGACCTATTTACACATCCAGCAGACCCGGTACAACATTAACAGTCGTCTGGAGACGTGCGCCTGGCCACCTGTATAATGTAAGGAAAATACTCACTCTCCTTTTAGCAGACTCCTGTGGAAAATATCTGGCTCTTTAGCTGCTGGATGTGCCACACTATCTTCGCCAACTTTGTCTGCAATTTAGTACTGGGCAGGTGTCCAGTATGTTTATCAAAGCTTTTTTTTTTTTTGCTAAAACCAAAATTCTGTTGCAGCTAGAAACAATGTTGGTGAGAGCAGTGAGAGTGAACTAACACTCATGGGTCATTTGTTGGTCATTTGGGCTTTTTTTATTTTAGGTGAAAGAAGCTGCAATGCTCTGTAGACCTGAGGCAATCTGCTCATTATCACTGAGTGCAGTGATAATTCTCTGTGGGTTCCTAACTACTGGTGGCATGTTTTACATTAGTCTTTTTTAATAGTTACTATGAAAACACTGAGTAATGCAGCTTTATGTAATATGTGTCATGTGTATGTTGAGAGAAGCCAGGCTACTCGACAATGTTGTAACAGTTGTAATCGTTATAAAATTGGAATTTTTACCCCTTAATGAAAGTGAAAGCATGGTTTATATATTTTTGCGTATTTTTTGAAAAACAAAAAGCTGAAATGTCTCATTTACAAAAGTATTCAGACCCTTTGCTGTGGCAGTTGTCATCAGGTGGATCCTGTTTGTTAAAATTTTTCATGAGATGTGTCTACAGCTTGACTGGAGCCCACATGTGGCAAACTGAAGGTCTGTGACCTGTGTATAAAAGGTCCTCCATGTCAGGACAAAAGCCGATCCATTAAACTCTCTATTGACCTGTGTGATAGAATTGTGGCGAGGCATAAATCAGGGCAAGGGTATAAAATAATTTCTAAAGCTTTCAGTGTTCACCGGAGCACAGTGGCCTCAATAATTAAGGACTGGCAGCAGTCCGGAACCACCAGGACTCTTCCTAGATTTGGCTGTCCAGCCAAATTGAGTTACCAGGCAAGTAGGGCCTTGATCAGGGAGGTGACCAAGAACCCAACAGTCACTCTAACAGAGCTTCAGAAGTCCTCTGCAGAGATGGGAAATCCTGGCAGAAGGATGGCCGCCTCAGCAGGACTCCATCAATCAGGCCTTTATGGTAGGTGGAAGCTGGTTTGAGTAAAAGGCAAATGGCAGCCTGCTTGGAGCCAAACGGCATTTAAAGGAGGAAAAAGATGCTCTGGTCTGATGAAACAAAAATGAAACCCTTTGGGCAAAACTCCGAACATGATGTCAGGTGAACAGCATTCCTGTGTTACCACTTCCACTAACAATAATTTCTTACAGTATATATATATGAGTGAATATGTTTTTTACTTGCATCTTATTAGTTAATTAATTACTAACTACAAATCATTCTATTTTTTTATGACATTTGTGTTTGAAAGGGTCAAAGGACCAAATGCCCAGAATGTGCAGGTGCTAGTCACACAGAGGGATGTGAGAACAGAGAGACGGAGAAAGTGATTCTGTTTATAGTGATAAAAGATGAAAAGCCATTCTCTATTCAAGTAATGGAAATCGCTCACTGGGAACATTCTTGAGGGGACTGTAGGTGATTCAACAACCCAAGATGAAAGAGGGACCAGCTGGGAGATGCTGCCTGTTGTTCATCATCATCCCACTGGAGGCAACCAGGGTGTGAATCTGAGAAAACAACTGAAGTATACAGATGGATGTCTTCCCATTATGGATCATTATAGCCTCCTTAGGGCCAAATATCTGCTAATGAGAGTGTGGAACAGTGCTGTGTATCTTTATTGCATTTATTATCTTTTGGTGGATTAATGTGGTTGTTCATAAACATTATCTATGTCTGTTTAATATCAAGAAAAACTTACCCCACAAATCATCATCAACTGGTATGTCACTGTGCGTGTGCAGTTGATCATAGGGCTAACAATCATACTATTAGCTGGAAAACAGCGGCCTAGGCAGGGAAGACACGGTCACATCTAAGTGTAAAATCCCAACTTCCAAGCTCTGTCACATCAAATAGAATCAGTGGTGAGGAAGAGAAAGGAGCAATGGAGGGAAAGAGGCAGAGGAATTTGCTCACCCCAGACACTTCTAATCTATTAGTCTGGGCTACATGTCAAGTCCTATTGAGCAAACAACCTAAGCAAGACTCAGTTGTGTCCCGTAGAGACCGACACCGCTCAGCTGCTGCGTTGGTGTGCACACATCTGAATATGCATTTTCTGAGGTGTCTCCCCTAAACAACCCATCTGGATTCCTGTCACATACAGTATGTTTGTGCCGCTATGCAGAGAAACAGGCACCTTTACCCCGGACTGTGCCCGGGCTTATGGTGAATGCAGTGGAGTGAGGACACGACAACAGGACCTTTGCGCTCCTTTAAGCAAGCCACCTTCAGGGGGAATCCCATGACGCTCTCGCCTACGCTCTTGGAACGGCAGGAGGAAGCGACACTGCCTCTGTGAAGCAGATGGTGGCGATTGCTTTCTGGTGAAATGTCACACCAATATTCCTTGCGTAAAAGATTGGTTTCCCCTGTATCTCTCAGAGTCACTGGGGACTGATGCATCATTTGGAAGAGCTCATTACTCTTTCATGGACAGTTCTTAGCACTCAGCACATGCACACACACACACACACACACACACACACACACACACACACACACACATTTACCCAGTGCAAGAGAGGACACATTCACTCATAAGGTCACCATTAATTAAGCTTCTCACAGTTGCAGAAATGGTGATGGATGGTTAATATTTCCTGAAAAGACACACTCTGATGTTGACGCGTTTACTACATCAATCAGCCAGGAGTCAGACTTGCTTTTATCCAGAGGTATGAATCTATTTGCTTCTGTCTGGTGGTGCTACAGCACTCTTAAGACAACAAAGAGAGCGGAGTGGAGTTAATGACATCCTGTCACTGCTGATGTTGTGTAGAAGATGCCAAGGACTCATCTCCCCCTACAGACGTGATTGGAAAGAAGCATAGTCGGTAACAATACAAGGGATATTCCTCTATCACCGTCATTCTGTCTTTCCCTTTTTGTCAAACACTGTCCTCTCTGTCTGTCCCTCATACACACACAAATGAACAATTTATCATTTTTCCCTAAGAAACATGTTTCTGTGAAGAAATTAAATAAATCAATAAAAAACCGACCCTGTGTTATTTACCCAAATTGAAAATTGTCCATAACACACCAATATCTGTTCCACTGGGTCTTACTTCAAAAACAGCTCGCATCATGTTGAACAGCACTGTACTGCATTGGTTTTAAAGACATTACCATGCAACTAATTATCTACTTAAAGAAATCTAATGTCATTTGTTATTTATCTATTTTTGATCATTTATGATCTCCTTGTGGCACTGAGGAAGCAAAACAGCTTCAGGCAGAGCGGGAGTCCCTGTGGAGACATGCATTGATCTTTTCACATTTATTTCAGGCAGAAGAACTGCGTCTGATTAGGCTGCATTGTTGTGTCATAAAATTATATTGAGAAAAAATGCTATACACATATAATTTAAAGGATTCGTGATTTTAAAGGATGCAAAACTAAAACAAATGGATGTCAGCAGATGGAAGGGAGAGGACAAGTGAGCACATGGGCCAGCTTTTATGCTCTGGAAGGCCCAAGTGAACGGCATCAGCTGACGACCCTCCCATGCCAACCAATTGCCTGCGGATGTGGGCAAGGACAACCTCCAAGACAATGGGAGGGGCATCACAGTGTAGAGTGCTATAACTGTGGCAGAAAGAACACTGATGTTATTTCCTTTCAGGCCAAGAGAAAGCAAATAACCTGCAGATGATAAAAGTATTTAAACCTAAATGTAAAACAGTTATTAACTAACAGGCACTAAAAGTTGTGTAATTTCACCAAACTGCAGCAGCGAATTTCTCCACACTCTGAAGGCAGCAGGGATAAGTAATACGGCTAACAGTCTAACCGGCTAACAGGCTAACAGGCTAACAGGCTAACAAGCACTGAGTCTACTGTCTGACTCTGGTATATAGATAAATCTGATGAGCTGTCAAAGCGCTTTACATTACTTGCCACATTCATGCATTCACTCACACATTCATACATCACACTCCTACGCACAGTCATACTCTGATGGAACAGCCATCAGGAGCAATGTGGGGTTCAGTATGTTGCCCAAGGACACTTCGACATGTTGCCTGGAGGAGCCGGGGAACGAACCACTGACCTTCTAATTAGCTGCCCTACTAGAAATGTACAGGAAATGTCGAGGATAGCAAGTGTATCAAGGCGAGTGGAGTTGATTGGGTATACGTGTTTGTATGGGTTTGTAGCACTGAACGGTCTCACATGGAGCACATAGAAGTACAGTCAGGCCGGAGGGGAAAACATGTGAGTCACCTACCACTCTGTCCTGGAGGCAGCACCAGTGTATTCTTGATTCATGTCAAATTCACAAAAATACCAGTGGAAACTAGAATGGCACTCCTGGTAGAGCACAGTCCTCTGCCAAGGAGAGATATTGATGAAAATGTAGAAAAACTCCCTATCTCACTATGTTGAGGAAAGTGATAAAAAAAAAATATCTGAATCCGTCGATTTAACCAAAATTGAATGTCTTTTTCTCATCTCTCCAACAAGCTTGGTGCAAATCCATTCCTGCTGACAAATGAACAGCCACAAGTGAAAACATAACCTCCTTGGCGGAGGTAAATATAGAGCCATTCATTTTGGGCCAGCACTGTCACCATGTTCACCATCTTAGTTTACATGCTAGTATACTACAAACGGCACCCAGCTGAGGCAGACAAGAGTTACATTAGATTTGCAGGCAGTAGTCATAAACCAAAATATTGTACAAATTTAAAATTTAGATGATGGTGCTGCATGAAATGAGATTCAGACTCTGAGCACCACGGATGCCTGTACCAAATGTCACGGCAATCCATTCATCAGTTTTTGAGACACTACTAAGAAAAGAAACAATATTTGAGGCCAGACCAAAGGACCAAGCTGAATGACAATGCCATTGGGAGAGAAATGTCATTAGTTTTAGCTAGAAAGTGATACCTGCTTTGCTCAGGAGGTAGCCCTAATCATATATACACATCCAGCCCAGGGACAACAATGCCTTTACTGTCTTTATATGTGAGGCTTCTTTCTTTATCAAGTCATGTCTCTTTTGTTATGGATGACAAACCATTTATCTCACTTTTCATGCATGAAGAAGCAGCTTCCATTTTACGGCTGCCCATGCTTGCCTTTGATTTTCAACTTTAAATTTAAAGTCCATGTCCATGCAATTATTCATTACAAAGCTGTGAAATTACCCATGAAAGCTTGATGTCAGAGTTTAAAGCATAATATATTTTTCTGAATCAGTGGTGTGCAAGTGTCTGCTGTTGAGCTCTGATCAGAGGAAGAACAAGACTAGACTTCCAACACTGCAGCTGTAATAAAATTCAGAAATCTGTCAGGTTAATAATATCACCTCTTAATGGTGGCACATGACAGAAGTGTACTGGAAAACTAATTTAGCTCTGTAAGATTAGAATAATACCAGTTACATTTAGTAACAACTATTTATTTTCCCAGGAATAGAGTTGTAATTAAGAGGTGGAGGCTCTGGACAAGTTTGCACGCAACATTTCTAACCAGCACTATATCACTGTCAAATTAACTGTGATGCCTTTGCTGTAGAATAATTACACAAACAAATAAGTTGACGGCTGAAAGGACTGTCGGCCCCTCTCACAGTGATACTGTTAGTTCTGGGATTTCTCTAAATTACTATAAGGTCACGTTTCCCTTAAATCCTGCTGCTTCTTGTGACAAAGAAGATTCAGGGCTTTAGAGAAGAGGCTAATTGTGTCTGAGGTGATTATTCTGGCAGCTTTTATCTCCTTCCACCACCTAAGCTTTAAACCCTGATTGTACTGATAAAGCAGTGCACTGCTGAAATTTTGTGCCATAAAAGCTGTCAAGGCTGGTAAATGGTTTTTAATATTATGCTATTGGCTTACTGTCTCCTAGTGTTGTCATCATCAGGTGGTCACATCAACTTCTGTTGCTTTCTGCAGATTTTGAAGTAAATGCCTCTGCAGTAATTACAACTTTAAAGACCGCCTCCAATGAAAATCATGTTTTTAACCTTGTTAACATCCATATGATGTTTTTTTATATAATACAAGACATATAATGAGGGAAATAATCAGTCAACACCATGACTGAGTATTTCCATGGTACTGCAGTGAACCAATGACTCATGAAAACAGATTCAGGGTTTCATACATCACAAACCTCAGCAACCAATCCTGTTAACTTGTGGGGACGAAGGGCGGGGCTAAATAAACCTGAAACCATGTCAGTACAGAGAGAGAGAGAGTTAGGGCTGAGTCTCTCTGATGTTTCCTGCTCTAACCATCTTGATACTCTCTGCTCTTTCACCTCTTAACATAGTGCACACGATGGGCAGGGCACAAGGCCTGATACAGAAAGGAAATAAGTGTACATGTGCTCACAGCAATTTTATTTTTCACTTTTTATGTGGGAAAACCAAGTTAAACAAAATATTACTCATAGCAGAGTATTTTTACAACATGTCTGAGGGGAACTTTAAATACTGCAGGGAAGAAACACAAAACTTACAAAGTGCCAGGAACTTTATTGCAATCTTCCTTATTTGGAGCACAGTGGTTCTTGCTGTGGAACGACTTGTCTACAATCATTAACTAAAGAGGAAATTAACTGTGTGCGATTTGTTATAATTTGACGTAAAGGCAACCTGGATGCTCAGAAAAGTGCTTTGTCCCAGAGTCCCAGCACAGATTTGGAAATATGCTCTGGTTTGTTTGGGGATCAGTATTTATGGTTTCTGTATGAGTATGTGGCAGAGTAAAAATAAGGAGATTAA
Source organism: Seriola dumerili (assembly GCF_002260705.1). NCBI lineage: Eukaryota > Metazoa > Chordata > Actinopteri > Carangiformes > Carangidae > Seriola > Seriola dumerili. The sequence continues at coordinate 2,152,999 of NW_019174446.1, read as the reverse complement.
TAAATAAAAACAGCCTGTACAGTCCCTCTAGACAATAGAGTCATTAAAGGGGAGTCATAGTGAGTCACACTGTCAATGCTAATTTTTGTGTGAGGGGCACTGGGAATCATTGGATTTCTATCATGCAAGACACAGAGACAATATCCACTCTCTGTAATCGATACAGACAATTACAAACTACTCTACATGCTCTTTAGATGGAGGTAAGAAAGAGCCAAGAACAGATCAAAGTCAGCCAGGGTCAGAGGGTCAAACCACTAAAGCATGTCATGAATGAAAATAATGCCACCTTGAGCCACAATGCACCAGTGAGTCTGACAGGACAGACTGCTATCAGGGGCATCCCAGACTTCTGAAGCTGCAGGGTGGGGTCACCTTGAGGTTTGGAGGACTCATACTAAACAGAGGCAGTAGTTTAACTACATTTTGCAGTAGCTTGCTGGTACTTCAGCTACATTCATATGTGCATGGTGATTGAAATAGTTAAACTACTGGAACTACAAACAATTTTGGGCCATAAAAGGAATTATTTTTGTTTGTCTGCTGTAATTGAAGGCTTTCTCAGGCAATGCATTTATCAGGCAGTCACCACCACACACTTGACCTTTGTGTAGAGCATATGCATTTAAGCCAGGAGTGGGCGTTGCTCAGTGGTCACACAGCTACAAAGTCCTCATGGATAAACCTCCTGAATCTCAGCCTGAGGAAGAATCACCATGACCGTACTTGAGCAATTATTGTTAACTAAACCGAAGCTGACGTTCCAGGACTTTCCTGTGAATACTGGGGTGTTTTAGTTTTTTTGTTTGTCAGAATTTTGACTGCTCTTGTTAAATACACTGCAGGATTTGGCTGTGAGTTGATGTATGCTGCCTGTGTGTTCAGCCTTTTTATACCCAGGTAGTGAGGGTTGGTACGAGGTATCATATCCATTGTAGGGTTGCGCTGGTTTTCCATCTCTTTTGTCAGACTGAGACTCTGACCCAACATCCCCAGAAAACTGCTACAAGGCAACTGGTAGCTTGCAAAGCTATAAGTAGCTTCCCCAACACAGTCAGCAGGCTATGGTGAAAGCTACTATATGGGCTCAGCATTCACATGACTGAAGTTATGATTCATGAAATCCATGTTTTATGATCATGGTGAAACATTTTGTGTTAGGTAGTCATTGCTGTTATTTTCTGCTCTGCACCTTGTAGACATCGCTGTAACCAGATCTGTGGTGTGTGTTTTCCTTTGTCTTTGACTTTGGCTCGTCTTCATATTTATCATTGCTCACACTAACTATTTACTTTTTCCATATATATTTCAAGCAATTTGGTGTTGTTCTTGCAAGACATACTTGGTATTTCAGTAGAAATCAGTGTGTAGAGTTTCTTAACTTTGAGGTCAAGACCCCACTTGGGGTCAGCTGATATGCAGACGGGGTCATCGGAGATGTCTGAAACCGATGACGTGTGGTCTATAAGGTTTTGAGATATTTTTCAAGCTTCCTTTGTGCCTTTGAAAATAGGATAGTAGTAGTAGTTTAGAATATTAAAATATTAAAATACACAAGACAACTTGACAACTCATTAATTGCTGGGGTCATGAGAATATTTTGAACTTGGTGATGGGGGTCAGGGGCCAGAAAAGGTTATTAACTTGTTTCTAAAGGGTCCAGAATGTGTACAAAGATTTGTATTAGCAGAAGTGTAAGACACACGAAACTGAGAACACACATACTGTATGTGAGATCACACAGCACATGATTACAAACAGTCAGACATCACAGACCCTCACACGCAGACATGGAAACAGACAGATACCCCCCACCCAAGCCCAGTGAGCCCACCCTACACACACACACACATGCACACACACACAAACACAAACACAGAGGCTCATTAAGAGAGAAATGTGGAGCAGCTGATCACAGGGAGTCCATGCAGATCTAAAGCATTATCGACCTAAAAATGGCACAGTCTGTCACTGCGCTGCCTTGGCTATCGACACGCTGTCTGCAGCTGGATGGATGTCTGCTCCCTGACTTTAATGGGCTGCTCTGATCGCCACAGAAAAAAAAAAAAGGCTTTTGGAGATTGATTGGTGGTTTCAGCTGTCTGCCTGGTCAGCCATTCACAGCTTACAAATGAATCACACAGGAAGTCACAGGATCAGTCACTTGTTGTCCAACATTTCCTCTACACTGAGACTTTTCCAGCACCTTGAGTGGGATTACATCCCAGCTGTTGTTGACTTAACTAAAGCTAATGAGCATAAGGTTCAATAAAAACACCAAGACAATTAGGCTTGGTAAGTATTTTAACAGCAATAAACTTGTTTCAGATCAATATGCAATGATCATTTAGAGTTCTGCCACTGTGATGTATCCTTCATCTGCGCTGCACGATACATTTGACGACTGTGATATTTAAAAAAAATCTCTTTTCTAATCTGAAGCTGTCATCAATGAGGTCTTTAAATTATTAGGGAGAGAAACTAAGTACACAAGTGCTGTAACTAAGTACATCCCTTTATTTTACTTTATTTATACTCCATTGCTGCATTTCAGAGGGAAATACTTACTTTTCACTCCACTCCATTCAGCTGACAGTTATAATAATAGATTAAGATTTTATATTAAAAAAATGTATAAAATAAAATGCCCCATTAAAGATTAAACTACTGTCTCCAAACCTTTTTGGCTTGTGACCCCTTATGAACAAGCAGTTTCTACTTTTGGCCCCATTTCCTCTTTAAACTTGTCAGATAGGATATTTTTTAAGTGTCTGAGACCCAAAGAGGTGAAACTATTCAGTATTTCACAAACAACAGCAACGATCAAAGAAGAACAAAACATGAATACAAATCTGTGTGGCAGAGCTTTGTGTTTTTTATTCTTTTCTACCACACTAATCCTCTCACAAGCCCCCCCCACAAGATTCATGTTGTGACATCGGGGACTGAACTCTTAGGCTGGAAAAATAACCAAACTGCTGAAGCATTGATACATCAGAACAATCAATCTCATAATGCAATACATCAACATTTACCAGTTACAGGGATCATTTTTATGCATTTTGCTAGCTGATAATTTTGCTGAATATTACTTGTTATGGAGTATTGTAACATTAATGTATTTGTACTTTTAGTTAAGCAAAGGATCTGAGTAGTCCTACCACCCGTGCTGACCGCGCAGTATCAGACAAAATCCGAGAGAGCCAGAGTCTTTGAAGAGTCACACCAAGGCAAAGCCAAGTGCAGTGAAGCAGACGTTGACCTGACACCGTCTGCAGGGTTGAGTAGGTAAATTACACCAAAGAATTTCATGTAAAAAGCTACTGAAGACACCATCTGTTTGAAGGAAGCAATTATTTTACAGCTCACAGTGAAGGGGACACCACTTGTTGTTTAGGCTGTATATAACTGACCTGATGTGGTGTAACTGTCCTTTTTACCTTACAGCTCTTTAGGTGATTGATGTTTGTGTTGCAGTGGCCTCAATCTAACAAGGTCACTTCAAAAGAAAATGCAATTTACAGGCATTTTCTGCCACACTGGCAGCCGCCATGCTGATGATGCCATTAATAATATTGTCTAAATCTTCCTAATAATGTGTTTTATGATGACCCTGATGAATGCCATGAGCAAAAACACGTTGGTCTGACTATAAAGTTGTTCTTTATACTGCAAATGTTGCTGGAGTTTCTACCTTTTTGATGCACCTTGAAAGCAGGTGAAGTTGTGCCAGAATTCCTGCTTCTGATATGTCAGTAAGCAGTATGTGCTCTGTTTGGGTCAAGTTATCAAACCAGACCAGGGACAAAAAATTAAGAATTATAATTTCTTGTTGATACACATGCCATTTCAAATGGATAGTTATTTCCCCTTAGCATTTACTCCCTCTCTTACTTTCTTTGAGCTTTGCGATCAAAAACATTTAAAAGGCAGTAAACATGATAAACATATATTTGTTGTCATCTCATTACAGATTGGTAAAACCAAGCCCCCGATGACTGAGAGCTCCGTTGGCTTCCAAAACACAACAAAGTCAAAGAAGTGATGCATGATTCACCATCGAAAGAGTCTCCAATGTTTACATCCCCTCGTGTGTGTGGGGGGAGGAACAGGAGGTGGTGGGGAGCACAGGAAGGTGCAGCTCAGAAAACAAATCAGCCCTGAGGGGGAAAAGCAAAATGATTAGTGTTAAAAGCTGACATCTGAGAAGGATACAACACATTCAGTAGATTAAAGAAAACACGGTGTCACAAGCACAATGGTTCTGTATCCGAGAGAGCTGTATGTGTTTCTCTTTATGTATTTATGTGTATAGAAGGGTGTTAATGTACAGCACCATGGTATGTGCGCTCGCTACCATGAGTGTATCAAAAGAAAGCTTTGTCTGTCGAACACTTGAGGTTGGAACACAAAGTGCTTCACAGGGCATACAGCATGAAACAACCAGAACCATTAACGACATGACATAATAATAAATCATATGAAAACCTGTGGTAAAACAGAGAGCTAAAGAGACTGAACTGCAAAAGAAAATAAGATTGCAAATGAAACGGCTCATCGCCTCAGGCAAATTTCCTCAAAATACTAAGAAGGCCTGATTATCTTTGCTATTAATGCAGAGTGTGTGAAAACATAATATCTCTTGTAGTAGATGATTTTTAGGGTGCAAGAAAGAACATGACAAAATATACTGTGTCACTACTGGAGCTTCTGAAGCTGTTTAACCCTTCAGCAAGCCGTTCTCTTGAAGTTACTGGCTCCTCAAAACTGCACTCCAAAGCTTTCAATAACCACAAATCAAAAATAACACGTACTGACTGGAGGCTACACTGTCCATGCACAAAGGCAGGTTTTAATGCTTACATATTTCACTGCATCACCGCCTCAAACCTCGAGGAACACCTGACACAAGGTGTGGATTATGTGTTAATAAAAACCACTGGAGAAGACCTGCAATTTAGATATGACTGGAGATTGAGAATGTTCTTGCATGAAAGTGCTAGCAGCCATTTTTCAGAGAGGCTGTGTAACAGTAATGTGGCTAACAGTGTCAAAGAGAGGTGCTGCTGTGTGGCTAAGAGGGAACCACTTTCATTATAACCTTGGATAAAAGTGAAAAAGAGACGGATGTGAAACTGTTTAAAACAAGAAAGAAAAAAGTGACTCAACCACATTTAGGTTTAACTGTGTGTGACAGAGTGCACACTTCGCCTCTGCAGTTATACTTACATTTGAGTACGCAGTGTGTGGTGCTGTATACAAATGCAGCATATACAAGTCATGTGCGCTTGTGTCTGGCAGTGGGGGCAGAGAGGCAATTAATCAGCCACCGCTCTCTTCTCACAGGTTTGTGCCAAGAGGCAACCACAGAGAGTGAGAGACAGTATCTTGATTAGATTTTTCATCAAAACAATAGGCTCCTTCTAAGACCAGCAGTCGGCAGCAGCCCAACCATATAATTGAGAAGATTTAATATTGCCAGGTGGAGAAACCTGTTTCCCCGAGGGCTTAGAAGAGCATGCAGATAACGAGAATATGAGCATGAAAGGCCAATTTTCAGGCACAAAGGACATGAGCCTAATCATTGATAATTATTTTTATTTTTTCGAAAAGGGCTGCTTTTTCTTGTGGTCACGTAATACTGAAATGAATAAAGAAGGTGATCTAAATTCATGTACTGATTAATATTTTAAAAAATCTATAAATAGGAAAATTTGAGTAAAATCACAAATACGGACAATGATGAAAACTGTGGTATTGAATAGAAGATATATTTATATGTATTGTTATATATATATATATATATATATATATGTATATATATTGTTCTTAATGCAGAGTTTAGGGAGAGGAGGGAATGAGCAGATAAGGGTTGAAATAAATGGACATTAATGGTGGTGGTGGTGAGGGCTGAGACTCTCTGCACCCAGATGGTGAAGGCTGTCTGTCGGGATGAGTCACTCTCTGAGCCCGTATTTCCAAACAAATTAGACTGAAAAAAAAAGCACTGGAGGAGAACAGCCTGATGAGGTCTGTGGAATCAATATGCTATTAAAACCTGTCCTGTCTTTGCCCGCCTCTGCCCATCTGTGCCCCCTGCTCGACCTAACACTGCCTGCTACAACTTGTTGTTTCCTGGGCCAGAGCTGGCTCGCTCAGGGGCTGGCAGGACCTGCTGTGGCTGTATGAGTGGTCGACTGACACACCTTCATCTGCTGCATCTGGCCAGTTTGTGGCAGGCGGGCATCTGCTGCTGTTAGCGAAAGTATTGTTTTGGCACCAAATCATGGCACAAACAAAATACAATAATTATATGACCTTTCCCTCATTTTCTTTCAAGTCATGGTGGGCTGAAGTTTAACACAGTAAAAATACAACTTCACAAGATCACACTGCTGTTCCAAGATTTTAATGTAACAGTAATGTATAGCAGGTCAAGTCGCTGACTGGCTGCTCTGTGTACTCTGACTGTCTGGCATGCAGACAGAGCAGCAGGATTATACATGCATGTCTTATCTGACTTTGGCAGAGCTCTTATGACAGACTCCATCTCTCTCTCTCTCTCTCTCTCTCTCTCTCTGTTCTTTGTCTCTCTCTCTTTCTCCAGGCACAGAAAGAAAATCCATCACACTAGTGACCATATTACAGCTTTAATTGATTTGACACTTTCCTCCAAACTAAATTTGATGTTTTCAAAATGGACAGAAACAGCAGACCTTTTTCAACAAATGGAATGTAGTCCTTAATATTATTAAATACACCTGTCCTAATGTGAAAAAGGACAAATACATACAAAGAAAAAAAGCATGAACATGAACTTGTGTTTTCACTTTTGTGTGTGCTTTCGTATTTGATGCATTTATTTGATTTGGAGGTCATTTATTTAAATGCTTGAGTTCACTGTTGTATCTGTTTTACACTTTGTAGCATTATTGGATTTGTAGTCTGTTTCCTTAATGTTTGTGTTTGGGTCTTTCTGTATTTTTTTTTGACAGCCACCGTAATTAAGGACTTTAGCCATTTGATTAGTGTTTCTTCGTTGACTTAATACATCACAACAAACTGAAGTTAACATGCACTTCATATACTACATATAGCTGCAAAAATGGCTTAACAAAAATGTGAGAGCTGGTGAGGAATAGTCGGTTGCAGCAACACAGGTGTTTTCAGCTGTATTCATATTGATAATTTATTGAACTGATGTAAATCCTTCTAATTTATGATATAAATTGAAATTTAAGTATTATTTTTGGATTTATCTTTGGATTTATTATCTATTGTGATTATTCAGATGATCAGCTGTGATAGAAGGAAGAGGTGGGACTGAGTTTGGTCTCTGTCTTGGTGAACATGTTGGAACGCGTGAGAGACGGGGAATCGGTACCATCTTCGACCTCAACATTAGACTAGAGATGTTTGATGTTTTGTTTGAAGCATAAATAAACCAGCCAAATGAAGGCAACAGAATGAGCGACTGAAGCGTTGTGACTTGGACTGTTTAATGTGTGAGTCCAGAAGCGAGAGCCCCATCAAGGTGACACAGTAAAAGTAAAGGGGACAGTTCATCACAAGCTGATACTGTGATGTTCAGTTTGGTGCCGTGCTGGAAGCACGTAAAAGGTACAACACAATATGAGTTTTCACACATTTTAAACCTGAAACTGTTGAACTGATGCATTAAACACTTAGACTATACAAAATAATAAGACAACACTTTTTTAAAACAATTTTTACTTCTCATAGCAACTAAAGCTCAGGTGTAATCAGTAACATTAATTATTGCTTTGATCCATTTAAATGCCCCAGGAAGCCGCACAGTAGCCTCGGAAATGACTGGTCTGAATAAAATGCAGTCATTATCAAAGATACACCTGTGGTTTTCCTGCAATAACTTGTCAAAATGTCTGCTGTGAAGAATTTCTATTATGATATAAATTTTACCAACCAAAGCAACAGGAAATCAACAGTTGAAAAATCAACTGACCACAGACCACATGCAGCACTCAGTGAGGCAGATTATGCATCGATTATAAAGCCATCAGTTTTGTGTGTGAATGTTATAAGAATGCTTAAGCCTGATTTCCTGGCTGTGTTTTAGAGCATGTTGCTGCTAATTCCCTAAAATGTATTCTTGTCTCTATTTTCTTTGTCTTTAAACTGCTGCTTTTCCCCTCGGATATGTTCCAAAAACCCTGTCTAGGAAATGCTAAGTATACAATCCAAAAACTCACAACAGTTAAGATATTTTTGTTGCGAGTGGCTGACGTGTGTGCTTGTGTTTTTTTTTTTTTTTTATATCAGCTGTATCATAAGTCTTATCATGCTGAGGTAGAGATCTCTAATGTAGACACTATGCCCAGCTGGCCTGAATAAAAAAGAAGAAAAAACATAAATAAATGAAATACTGCATGAAGGTGAACTGTCTACTATGCATAAAGATAAGAAAACTTTCTTTCATGATGACAGCTATCTCATCTCAAAGACTTCTGCCTTTGACTTTTACAGTCTCCAAAAAAGCCTCAACCTTGAATGTGGAGTTCATATTGTACGTTATACAATGACCCAGATACCGAGGCCTTCAGCAGAGGTAGAAATAGCCTAGTGGTTGAATACACAGAAATAACTGTAAGAGACCACAGTTTTGAAAGTTTCACAACATATTGCAACTCATGAAAGTTCCACTTCTAATCAACCTGAGATCATGCTAATCAAAACAGTTTCCTGCTCATCTTCATTTTTTATTGGAGGATGACAATATATTCATCTCTGACTGTCTCCAAGGGGAATTAAATTTCGGTGGTGATTGTATACATCACAAACTTAGAGAGGCCTCTTTCCATTCATAAGACACAGTAAGTCCATCAGTGTGGCTGCATATATCACACACATTCAACCCTCCCACAATACGCCACAATAAGTCATTACAATCTGACACGTTCCCTAGGAAACAGCTTCCCACTCCACTGCTGGCTGGGATGATTTTTTTTAGCTTTATCTCTTCTTTTCTTATGTGAAAGAAATAAAGATCATGTCCATCAGCTTCTATTGCACTGTATGCCTCTCAACAGAAAATATATCATTTAATATCATGGGGAGGCAGAAAGAGAGACATAGAGAGAGACCGAGACAGGGAGAAAAAGAGACAATTTCCATGTTTCAAAAGCATGTAGACCATATCCAAAATGATTTAAATCACATTTCTCTTGAGCATCCATCTCTCTCAGTGAACTCTCGGTTGGTTGACTTCCAATTTAGAATGATTCAACACTCAAAATGAAGGATGGCAAATATGGCTTTGGATTTAGGCCACATGAAAGGATGTTAGAATCAGGAGAATGAGGAGAATGCATGGGAACGCTGTGGATAAGACAGCTCATTAGGTTGATAATGCGAGTGTGAACATGACAAGTTATTGTATATTTACATAATAAAACGTACACTGTAGCTTGGTCGCCATGCTGCCTAGCAACTCTTAATTCCTTATACAACTACACTTGGTTTCAGTATACAGGATAAATATGGACTGATTGTGACGGTATCCTGAGACATTCAAATAGCTTTTAAACCTCATAAGTAGATCACTGTCGTTAATGGAAGCACACTTCACAACCCAAACATCAGCAGCCTGTAGTACATGCAGAATAATTAATCTACACACTGTTGGTTTTGTCTGTTTCTCAGCACGTAGCCACCAGAAATCGCCCGATCAGCTGAGATCTAAGGTGAGGTTGTCAGATGTTATGTTTCAAATCTGTCAAAATACTCTCCGGTCCCTCAGCATGACGCCTGTTGAGTACTCAGCTGAGCCTCCTGCTGTACACAGCTCACACAGACCTTATTTTTGATCAGTGATCTGTGAGCTGGACGACGCCCCTTCATCCACACTGAAGATGTTAAAGCACCAGACTGCTCTGCAGACCACCTTCAGTAACAATTAAAATAATATAATAATCTATATTGAGATGAATCAAGTCTATCCTATGTCACAAAACCCACATGTGTGTGCAGACACTGTGATGTCAAGATGACCTTTCACTTGTATTGTACAAATCAGGGCCATTTGATACCTGATTAGAATTGATATGGTTCTCAGAAGCACTGTCTTAGTCAACTGACAGAGAAGGGAAGATAATGAACATTCAGCATTGGCAGAGAGGTACATCCATGCTGCTGCATAAATTTCCTTTTTCCGCCTCTGTGTATTTTCAGGAGCGATTCTGTCGTTTCCCTGTGTCAAATGAGTTTTTAACAAATCTAAATTAAGTACAATCAGGCACGCCTTCATGAATGCTTTTACTGAGTTAGTATTGCTTGGGAATTTTTGTCAAGTTAGTATTGACTCAGCTAGTTATAATAGGAGGTTTAATTTAATAAAAAAAAAAAATCAGCTTCTTGACAAGTGAGTTAACTTCCTTGATGGTCAAGAGGACCTAATCATCAGCAAGCAGCAGGGAGGCAAGTACTTGTTGTTTACAGTATAATCACAGTTAGATAGTTCAAAGACAAGTTTAATAATATCACAATAAGAATTAGGTTCATGAACATTGGCTGACTCTTGACCTCTGAACCCCATCTGGCACAAGTACAATGTCCACTCTTTACTGGTGTTCATGTATTAGTCCATGTCCATGTTAGTCCATGTATTATACCAACTGTTTTTGCACTCCTCACATCCATGTGTTCCTATTCATTTCTATCCTGTGCAAAAAGAGAAACCTGCCGCATGGTGTGTATACCGCAGGGGCTACTCAGAGTCATTGTTCATACCACATATAGTTTTTATTTTTCAGTATTTCACCTGCATTTCTATACACAGTAACTACTGTACATAGACAGAAAAATATATTTTCAAAACATATTTTAAAAGTAATCAGACAGTCTCCCAGGACCAAAGTCATCATGTAAACCAAATGTTTGCGAGTCTGTTTAATTATTTTTCTTTTACCTGACGAAGTGATAATTAACCTTCTGTGAGAACTACTGCAGGGGTGGATGCAGTTTAACAAGCTACATGTGTGAAATGTGTGTTATATGTGACGGAAGGACATGACAGACCTTTGACATATTTTCTTACTGTCACAGATGTTACATGCAACAGACGTTTTGGGTGTTCCAATTAGAACCAATGTAGGGGACTGGGGACGTGTGCAACAAGTCTTATTCCTCCAATCAGAAAGATGCTGCACTTTCTCAGTTTGACTTTTTATATAAATTAATCAAAACTTACACAGTTTGAATCATTGTTTTGTTGACTGCTAATGACATGCTTAGCATGTGTCAAGGTCAGTGTGTCTAGCTAGCACAGGATGTTCTGTCATGGCTGATAGAGTGGGGACAGTTGCAACAAGTTATTGTAACTGTCCCCAAGTTAAGCAGCCAAACCAGAACGGACCACACAACAGTATCTTTCAACATTTTAAATTCAACATAGGCAAAATATGCAGCTAATTTTGTCCCATACTACAACAGATGCAACAATAATTGCTTATTTTAACGTATAAGAGAGTACAAAGAAGTTATTTTGGAAATCATGTTGTTAGCCTCTCATGGTCTTATAATATATTTGCCTGTTTTGTTTATCATGAGCTAAGTTCTCTGCAAGACAAAACTGAATATCTCTTTCTTAATAAATATCATTAAACAAATAAATAATACCATGATATTATTGTAAAATAATGCATATTTTCAGAATACTATGTTAATTAGAGAAATTAATTCAATGTATTTTTCATATGTTGCAACGGTCCTTGATCCGTCTGAATTCTTCAGTTCAAATTAATATAGTGAATGATGTAGCATATGTAATTATCTTTAAATGGTATGGGTAATTAGCAGTCAGCTGTAAGTTTAATATATAAAAGTTTGCTTGGTCTGGTCCAAATAGTCTCTGAGTAACTGAGAGAAATGCAAAACCGTCCCCCCAGTCTCCCCTAGTTTAAAAGAAATATGAAAATATGAGGACATGGAAAACTTGAAAAACTGTATAATCAAGTAAAAACTTGCTTATACAGCTTATTTATACCCCTACTGTGTAATGAAGTCTCTCAAATCAACAATGCATCTGTAATGATTTAATATTTAATCAAAATCCAACAATTTCCTCAAATTTCATCAGCTGTTAAAGCTTGTGAGATGCTAAAACCCAATTAATTTCCTCAGGCCGGTGCAGACTGTCAGCATTTGAAGTGTCTTGCCAACTGCAGCTGGGGACACCTTGGGGGCTGAGCTTGGTAGAAGAGGATTTCTCCAAGTAGAATCCCTGTAATACCGTAATGCCGCTCTGTGATAGAGCTCAGGCTGCCCGGTCTCGCCTGTCCACCCACAGAGCCGTGCTGCAACACCTGAAAGTGAACTGTCGGTCACCCACATCACAGTCTCACACTTCTCAGAATGATTTGAAAGTAGCAACAATGTCCTCTGTGTGTTCTACAGAATGAGAAGGATCACGGTGTTAAGATGCTCTTGGGTGAGTGCAGAGAGTGGCTGCACAAAGAGCGGATTACAGGAATCTACAGCTGAGAGTCCAGCAGGCGCCACAGACCTAATTCAACAAAACAACCAATATGAAGGGGAATGTGCTCGATAATTAAATGACAAACCCACTCTCATATATTCTGCATATGCACACAAGATTACAGCATAGGTTAGCTTCTATACAAACACTAGCTCTATTTTTTTTTTTTTGGATCACTTATCTTTATTGATTTTGAACATTATACATCACTTTTCCCAACATCTCACCCATGAAGCCATCAGCATTTATGAAAACAATACTGATGGTTTACAAAATGATGATCAATAAATTTCTTAAACATATAAACATATACCAACACATTTATATGTGTATCTACTTACCTGTATATCAAAAGAAAGAAAGAAAGTCTCACTTAGTAAATGCTGAATTTAAGAAGTTAGGTAATCAGGTATTCACTCCAAAAATTTGAGAAATAAATCCCATATTTTATGAAAACTATGACTTTTTTGTTCAATTGTTTACGTAAGCCTTGTACTTGCTATGTGAGAGGAAAGTTCAGGCAGAGGTTAACTAGCTTACTTTCATGAGTCCTTAGGAACAATGCAACACAGGCTCTTCTATACAAAGTCCCTTAGACAATAGCACCTCTCCTGTATGGATCACAATTGTAACTTCAGTGAGGATGAACAGATAATGTTTGCGAGATTTTCTGTTCATCTGTCATCATGTAGCTGCTCAGAGGTGCGTGTCACTTGTGTGTCGTTCTCAGCAGCTGTAATTGGTAATGAGTGACCCCTCCACAGCCTTGTCCTATCCTTATATCCACTGACTGCAAATGAGAATGCACCTCTTTGTGACCATTATTTTGGCATGAAAAGATTTCAAGTGCTGTAATAAAGTCATTTTATGAGAGGTGTGTGTGAGTACAGTGTCGTGTCTCAGTAGTGTAAATCAGAGAGGTACAGTAGCGCCACATTGTCTTGAAACACCCAAGCAGATAGGATGGTGGGTGGCACAGCAAACAAATGACAGCATCAATTGTCTTTTGTGGCTGACGTACCCTTTCATGTAGAGCGTCTTTCACTGAATGCCTTTGTTCAGATTACTGCATGGCTCAGCCCACTCCTCATCCTCACACCCTCCCTCGCTTCTCAACCATCTTTTCACTCATTTTCTCCACTCTGACAGGTGACCCCCGTTCTCTATCTACCCCTCTTCTCATCCTCTTCTCATCCATCGTTTCTCTTCGCCTCATTGTTGAGGATGATAGGATGATAGCGCTGGTAATTAGCTTGTGAGAGGTGTGAGAGACTCGATGTGGGCTGAAGGAATGAGAGTGCTTGACAACAGGCCAAAGATAATGAAGAGATACTGGGTGAGAGCCCTGGGTGATAGTCCTCTGAACTCACTGGAGACAGAGGGGAGATGGGATGGGTGACCTGCTGAAGAGAGGAGAGGAGATTAGGGACATCCTTGAAAAAGAAGCCAATTACCTGCCAGCACATACTTGTCCACAGTCTGAGGTGTCTCTCCAAACACACAGTGCACACACGCACTGTTCCTCCTCACTTGCCAAGTAATCAAACAGCTTTCAACCACAGCACGCTTAAAAAAAGTCACACATGCTCTTGTTTTGTTTTTTGCTCCCTTTGGCTGCCAAAGACTGTGACTGTCCAATCACAATTTTTGCGGACTGCACTGTGAAATCTCAGCTACCAGAGAGAGAAAAATATGGTGAGGGGGATGACCCCAAAAATATAACGATATAAGCTTTCACTGATTAGACGACAGATTTAACCTGGTAGATGAAGAGCTCCAGCGCTGAAGACAAACTCAGCCAGTGGGAGAGAGGATTAAAGAGATACAGAGATACAGGCAGAGACGCACTGAGGCAGAGAGGTCTATTTCAGACTCATCTGCTATGTAGATCAGAGATATGAATCCTATTTAATCACAGGTAATCATGCATGAAGTAAGAGTGTTTGTGCACATTAAGGGCCATCTCACACTAATGAAAAAAAAAGTATTATCTCTCTTGCCTTCAGTATCTTGCCATGTAGATGGTTTCTGTTTTATTAGCTCAGGTTTAGACAGAGCTATCTCTGAGGAGTCTGTTTCTATATTGATACACTGCAATTTCACTGTAATTTTGTTTGTTACTAAAAGCAAAAAAATATCTTCAGCTACATCTCTTTCCAGAACCAGTGACTTATTTACTCCACAACGTAAGAAAAGCCCAGTTTATATTCAGCGCTAATGCACAGAGAAGGAGGTGGAGGTCTGGGTGGTAGACAGGAGTGTAGCATGCCAGATTTTTCTGCAGAAATCTCATTTATATCCTGTCACAGACCTGCAGTTAATTTTTACCCCTTTATTATAATCACAACAGTGGTCTTTCTGTAAGCTTAACCCGATGTTATAGTTGACTTTCATTGCTTTTCTAATATCTAGACCACATTGGACCAGGTCCAGAGCAGAGAGAACTGGTCTCAGCCGCAGGGTTATACAGGTAAAGTAACTGTTACTGCCTGTAGAGGAGTTGCTCTTTTTGGCACAACTTTAAAAAAAAAAAAAAAAAAAAAAAAATGTAATTAAAAAATAGACTCAGCTATTGGGTCAGGATAAGTTCAAACAACAGAGAAAGCTGTGAAGCTGTATGAGTCTGGGTCCTTATAGGATGAGCAACAAATATTTTGTCCACCAGTGCAATAAAAATGTACATTTACATGTTCAGTCAATTTAATGCAACTTAGTGGTGTCACATCTTTACTGTCCTACTGACTGTATAATGAATAAAAACAATGCAATCACATGCTTCCAAATAAACACAATATAATAAATATTATGATGCTTTAAGGCTCTTCATTTTGTTCAATATTATTGTAATTATTGGTAATTTTGACAGTTTAGAAACTGAAACCTAATCTGGTAAAACTTTAATTGAAGTTCCCTATATAGACAGTACATGAAGTTTAAATTAATGGTTTCTAACACACTATAATGTAGTTGTAATTAGATTTAAGGACATTTTAGTTACAACTACATTACAACTACTCAAAATAAGGTGTTACCCTTAATCTACTTGTGGCAAGTCAAAAGTCTGGGAGCAATAACCAATGCTTTGAAATGTAAAATTAATGTCTCCCTATGCATGGACCATAGATAATGACAGATAATGATAAATGACCTTAGATAATTCAGATTTCCCTTCATGTTGTTAGTTCACAGTGACAGCAGGGAATTTTAAAATGTTATTTTGCACAAATAATGCTGAGTTTCACATTTCCCTGTATGAAAATCCATTCTCCTTCCTTCAGGTTTGGTTTCAGAACTGCAAAGCTCATCAAAAGAAACACAGCAGCCCAAATCCTTCTTCCTCAACCATGACGACTTCACTGGCTCCTGGTCAGTTGACACCACTTTTGATGGAGGATGTGTAATACACACCCGACTTAATGCAGCCTCCTTACTACTACTGACTTACACACACATGAGAACTTTATTAGGAACACCTGCACACCTGTATTTTATGTCACCTCACTGACTTTGAACTGCTGATCTCCTGTGATTTTCACACACAACAGTCTCTAGAGTTTTTACTCAGAATGAAACAAAAAACATCTCGTCAGCAGCAGTTCTGCGAACAGTGATGCTTTGTTGATGAGAGAGGTCAGAGGAGACTGGTCAGACTGGTTGGAGCTGTCAGAAAGGCTAAGGTAACTTAGATAACCACTCTTTACAATCTTGATTTGGATGGACCACGTCAGGTTCCACTCCTGTCAGCCAAGAACAGGAATCTGAGGCTGCAGTCCACACAGGCTCATCAACACTGGACAGCTGAAGACTGGAAAACGTATCTGGGTCTGATGGATCTGGATTTGTGCTGAGGCAGCAGATAGGTAGGGACAGAATTTGGCATCAACAGCATGAATCCATGGAGCCAACCTCATTCAATCATCATTTGAATGCCACAGTCTGAGTATTGTTGCTGACCATGTGTGTCACTTTATAGCCATAATTCCCTGTCTTCTGCTATTATTATGGTGTTCCTAATAAAGTGCTCACTGAGTGTATATGGATAGCAGGAAACACATACACATCTCTGTACTGACCAAGATCTTTACAATTGACAAAATACACCTCCAATGTCCATACACAGCTTTTGTCTGATAAACACCAAAACTAAGAAAAAGACCTAAAAAAAATCAAAACTCCCCAATCCTAGCTCAAGGCCCAGTTTTGTTTCAGCCACGCATAATTGATTTATTGACACAACTGCCAGGCATCCATGTCTGAGCTACAGCCTGCCTCCCAAAACAGTCCAGCAAAACGTATGAGCAGACACCTTAAAATTCAACTTGTCAAGTAACTGAATTAATGTCATTGAACAGATGAGAATAAGTTTTGACAATTGAAAATGTCAAGTAAAGTATGTGAGATGAATCTTTTGTTAATATTTAAGTTTTCTGTCTTCCATCCTTGTTCGTGCCAATGAATCAACAGGGAGCGCTCCAGGTCACCCGTGTCACCAGCTGCAGCTGCTCGAGCTGGCCAGGGATGCCGACGACACGGTGCCATTCCTTTGTGGAGCCGCAAAATAAACTGGAGAAGCTTCTACACAAGGTGAGACTGACTGAAAACTTGCAAATAAAACAAAAATTTTGATTGAAATTCAAAAATATTGTCTGTGTCATTTGTTATTGGTCATTTGTTCACCCAAAAACAAAAACTCACTGATATATCATGGGTGAATTCAATCAATCACTTGTGAAATAAACATTGGCCTAATGAAGCCAAGTCTAGGTCAGGTCACTGGTTTTGGTCTGATGAAGTCAATTATCTTTAAGAGTTATAAATTAGTTTCCTATAATTCCCTTTAATTTATTATTATTGACTGTAAAATAGCATAATTTGTTTGTACATATAAACATTATGATATTAATTATATTGTTTGTAAATAAATGTGTTTCCCAAACTGAAATATAATGTATTACACAGTCCTCTATGAAAACCTTTCAGACCCCATTAGATGAAGTGATAAAGGTAGCGCTGTCAAGCCAAAAACAAGGCTGCTTTTCTTCACTTCACCCACACCTTATTTTCTCCTGCCTCATATACTTTTCTGTATTTTGTTCATTCATTTATTACATAACATATTTTCTGTCTTTCATGTGTCAGATTTAGACCTGCACAGTCTGAAGTCCTCCTCTGAGACAACCAGAGATGAGGGACTTTGACACAGTCAAGCCTTTGGGTGAGTAAGACAGACGTGTTTGATCGTCTTCAAACTGACTCTTTGGATAGAGCAGAGAGTCTGGTCAAAGTAGACAAGAAGACGAAATGAGGATGTGATGTTATTATAGAATTTTTTTGTGCTTACATTAAGAATTTGTCTGGCCAATTTCCTTTACAAATCAGAGTTGGTGTTCGGTGATAGAAGCTGCTCATGTTTCCATGTGTTTTGTACAGGACTGTAAACCTTGTGAGACAGGTCAGAAGTGTCTTCTGGTGGACATGGGATGCATGTATGTTGCTGAGTCTGTCTAGTGTGTCACAGCTACCGCATCTCATGCCAAGACCTCAAACTTGGAAAGAGAGTCCTCAAGGTTACAACAATATTATTAGCACATTTTTTATTTTTCTATTTCTGGTTTCAGGCATCGTCCAACAGACTGTTTGCTAAGCCCCGCTCTCCTTAGTTACAGTGAGACATGCTAATGTTTGCAAGTTACATTAGCGAAGGTATAAACACTGTTTAATGTTTTCGAACATGTTTGCTCTTGTGCTTTTGATTTTGAAAATTCAAAGCTTGACAGACCTAGCATGCCTAGTTGCGGCTGCTAAGCTATGATTGGGTCGCAGTTGCAGGGCTTGAAAAACTGTGAATCACAGTGCAGCTTTCATTATTTTCAGACTGGCTTGGAGCAGAGTTTACAGACACTTTCCCCTTCTCAAATTTGTCATTAAATCTAAGCTTGAGGTTTCAGGCTGGTGTTTAATCCAACATGAGATATTTTCTGTCTGATCAGCTCAGGCTATTTTATGGTGGGTGATTTTGACCTGTCAAAGATTGGTCCTGTGAACATGGCAGCTGATCTGAATAAAGGCTGCATTGAGAGGATTGTCAGAGAGCGAGTTAGTCTCCCTATACACAAATGTAATATATATACATACATTGAATTTCCACATATTTAATATATGTACAAGTAAAATAAAAACATATACCGTATGTAAAATAATATAAAACTTCTAAGAAATTGGGATAATTTCATATATTGACATAAATGTGTAACTCATACAATTATGTATGTTTATAACATAAACATATGTTACATAAATATATATCCGTCCCAAAGCCTGTCAGTAAATGTTGATATTATATTATTATAAACAGTAGAGTCCAAAAGTCTGAAAATATGAAGATAGAAATGTTTAAAACTAATAAGAAGTATATCATTTTATATGTATGTTGTTTGAATAAACTTGCATAAATAAAATATATTATTAACATATATGGCCGCAACATGTTATACCATGTATAAAAATTCATCATGTAAATCATCTTAATCATCACAGTATGACACCAAGTCACTTAAACTTCAGGGACATCAATCTGTCCATTTAGGAAGCACAAGTGATATTGAATCTGTTTCACCTGCTTTGGTGCAAATGAAAGTGACAACAGGTGCAATGGAGAAGCAAAAGCAAGACGACCCCCAAAAAGGGAATGGTTTTACATGTGGTGGCCTCCTGATCCTTCCTGACTGAGTCTTCTCCAGTTTTGTGTTTTGCTGGTGTCTTTGTCAGTACTGGTAGCATGAGGCGGCACCTGCAGCCCAGTCAGGTTGCACAGGTAGGCCATCTCCTCCAGGATGGCACATCCATACGTGCGGTCACAGGAAGGTTTGCTGTGTCTCCGAGCACAGTGTCAAAAGCATGGAGGAGACACCAGGAGACCAGTGTTACACGAGGAGAGCTGGACAGGGCCGTAGAAGGACATCAACCCAGCAGCAGGACCGCTGCCTGCTCCTTTGTGCGAGGAGGAACAGGAGGAGCACTTTCCGAGCCATACAACATCATCCAGCAGGCTACTGGTGTACATGTTTCTGACCAAACTGTCAGAAACAGACTCCATGAGGGTGGCATCAGGGCCCCACGTCCTCTAGTGGGACCTGTGCTCACAGCCCAGCAACGTGCAGCTCGATTGGCATTCGCCAGAGAACATCAGAATTGGCAGGTCGGCCATTGGCGTCCTGTTCTCTTCACAGATGAGAGCAGGTTCACACTGAGATCATGTGACAGACGTGAAAGAGTCTGGAGACGCCGTGGTGAACGTTATGCTGCCTGTAACATCATCCAGCATGACCGGTTTAGCGGTGGGTCAGTGATGGTCTGGGGAGGCAGATCCTTGGAGGGTCGCACAGACCTCCATGTCATAGTCAACGGTACCCTGACTGCTGTTAGGCACCGGGATGAAATCCTCAGAGCGATGGTCAGACCTGACGCTGGTGCAGCCCTGGGTTCCTCCTGGTGAAGGACAGGTCTTCTCCATTTATTCAAACTTGTGTTTATCCAGTGTTGTATGTCTTGTAGTTTTTGTCAATCATTTTCTATTTCCTCTCCTTGTCCACGTCCTCCCACAGACATCAGGTGCTCTACAGTTCATTGCCCCAGAAGTGTAGGCCTACCTGAGGCAGGGCTCTGAGAAGCCTGTAGACTAATGGGCTGAAGCCACCATTCTGTACCAGTACCTGGTGGGCTCAGCCATCTTCTCTGGAGACACAGAGGGGGAGATCTTTTATTAGGTGGTCAAAAGTAAGACTCAGTTTCAATTATCATTCATTATCTTCTTCTCACATGCAACTGTTCTATGCATTCATCCTTCAAGCTGTTCTGAATGAATCTTTCTGTGCTGTAAAGACAGTTGAAAACATTCTCTGACTTTATGATTTGTCTTGTCCATAAAACTCTGACGAGTGGCTTTGATTTCTTGTTTCTTTTAGATTTAGGATATTCATTTGTACACTACAGTATGTTAAGCATGTTGTCCCAAAGGAATGCTGCCATTCGCTTCTGTCAGTCCCTATTGGAGTGTAAATCATTTTTTAAATTCAGATGACAGATGATGATATCTGCTTCTTTTCCTGGGTTAGTGGCAGCTTTACAAATGATGGACATATGGATGAATACAGTATAATGCATAAACTGCTCGGAGAAGAATCTGCGGAGTAACAGGCCGGTGGATTCCAGGTGGTCTCCGCACATACAGCACCTAACAGCACTGATTTAATGCTACCACTGTGACTATGTGCAGGCCCAGGTTTCAGATGTGTTTGCCTCCTGATTGTCAACCACTAAAACTACTGTAGGGGGGTCACAGACATCCACAGCCCCCCAGTGACAAAAAATACAAAACTTAATTTTCATTTTATCATATATATTCATACTGTTTTATATATATTTCTCTATTAATGTGTGTTTCATTTATTGACAACACAGGTGATATTACACGTAAAAACAGAACTGCATAAACTGCTCAGACACAGGGAGGAGGGGGAGGAGGGGGAGGAGGGGGAGGTTAATGGGCCCCAGCAGCTCTTTTTTTTGCCCCACGCCCCTTAGTCTGTTAATCTGCCCAGATCAACACATAGTGCAGCAGTGTAGCGATGTTTTGTAAAATTATTATTAAATGGAATTACTGCAGCCAACCGACAAAATTATTGACTTACACAGTGTCATTATAGTGCCAATTATCTGCTCCAGGCGTTTGGTTATGTTTTAATTATTTTACTCCAACATTAAAGTGAGGTAGCACACGATATGTTACCAGCATGTGAGCAGGGACTTTTCTTGTTGCTTTTCGTCCCAGCTGCTCAGCACATTTTTATTATAATACTCATGGGCATCATAGGAGTGATCTACAGTATATGTAATGGGAAGGAGACTAGCTTAATGAAAAGGTAAATATACTAGGTCCTGATAACTGCTGAGAGCTCCAGAGACCTAAGAGGGAGACTGGGTCAGACATGTAGAAGTACAAACTAAATGTTTGATTGTTGTACTTCTTATCCAGGAGGAGCCAGTGAGGTGAAGGCACATCTATTCTTCCACGATCTAGACTGGAATGACCTCCTGAGTCAGGACCCTCTATTTGTCCCTCAGCTGGAGAATGTGGAGGAACAGAAGAATCTGGTGAAGACGATGAATCCATTCACGATGATGAGTCCAGTGAGGAAGACAAAGCCACAAATGATGATGATCATGATGGCGAGTCACCTGTGGAACTCCCAAACTTCTGCTCTGTTACCCTCCCCCTCAGAAAGGTACAGTTTTTATCCAACTCCTCGACCCCACTGCTGTTTGAGCTCATCCAAATCTGTTTATCACTATTAGCTACACATTGGATATAAATAACTGACTGATTGCAACATCAGTGTGAATTCCCAGTGAAAGTACTCAGGTCCTGGATAATTATCAAGTTTCAAGAGCCTTTCTTACCATATAAAAGAGGCACAAAGTACAGGCACATTGGAATTCATGTGCGGTTCTTCAGTCAGGTTACGACAATCAAAAATATAATATGAAACTGTTTTCTTTTAAAACTCCAGGTGTATGACAGCCCAGTTCCTCTGTCCTACTTCACACTCTTCAAGCAGAGTCTGTTGTCCAAAAATCTAAGACACAGGAAGGTGGAGGAGAGGCAGGAGGAAGAGCAGGGTCAGGACGAAGAGGAGGAAGTCGATGAAGGCTTTGAGAGGGAGGACTTAAAGGACCTTTATGATGAAGAGCACAACATGAGATTCCTCACCTCCTGTGACTTGACTGAACAGAGCCAAGCCACACGAGCTTTACTATTTATTTCCACCTCTGGCTCCTGCAGAGCACCTAGCCATCTGAGGGAGGAGTGTTTGTTTGAACTGCCTCTCCTGAGGTTTCTTCCACGGAGGAGTTTTCCTCAGCTGTGAACCGTTGATGTTGTGGGTCTGTAACGATGTTAAAAATACTGATACTGTGCCCCAAATCTTCCATTTAAGCACATCTTCTGCTTCTTCTTCTTCTTCTCTACATATTATATATAAATACAAATCGAGCCTTTGGTCATGTTTCAACATCAGCATTTCTAAAATGCGAAAAGGAGCTGTGTGAAACTTTACCTGCCTTGAATTCATGGCTAACAGCTTTTCAATCAGCAGATTCTTTTTAGACTTCATGAAGAGTCTGCCAGTGCTCAGGTGGTAAGAATAGATGGTGCCAACATAGACCACATATATAGAGAGAGAGCAACAGAGAGACCAAACATTACACCATAGGCTGACAAAGGAACCCAACAACATCTGGATCTTTGACCAATTCATCATAGATATCTAGTCTTTTATTGAGGTCATATGAATGTACATACATCATGTAAAGTGTTGTTGTAATTCTATGTGTTATACATTCATTTATATACACTCCTCCCTGCTGGGGGATTCTTTCACAGATGTATCTCATTAAGCAATCATGTATTCTCTTTGTCATTTGGAGTTTAAACCTCATCCATCTACATATCTTGCCACATCCACTACTATTGTTTCCACTGATGATGGCTTATAGATAGCAATGACCATGCACCTGATACATTGCTGCATTATTCGGATAGGTTGTGATCGATGCTTTCATCTAATATATTTCCATGTGATCTATGGATGTATGGATACAGGTTTAATTGCAATTGTGGGAAGAGGAAGTGAGGATCATCGATCACTCATTTTATCGTCCTTGTGCAGGAGGCTCTGTCATGTAGAAGTGTGCAGTAGTTAAGGCCTGATCTCCCTGTCAGCTATAGACATAAGTTACTTATTAGGGCAGACATCATCTCACAAGTTTCACATATTGGGTCATGTGCACCTGGCCAGAAACAGTTACACACATTTACACAGTCTAATGTATTTTAGAGTAACTGCTTTGCTCAAGGACACCTCAGAAAAGCTGTTGACACCTCTATGTCTTACATAGTTATATGGTCATGTGTTTATAATTTATTAATTTCCAATATTTTTTGGATGTTTTGTAACATTCTGTCTTGTGTTACACATTGTCTGTTTTATTTTATTGTAGTCACCTCTCATGTCATTGCAGTTTCCTGTCCTTGTGTGTTTCCTGGCCTTCATCAGCCACACCTGTTGCCAGTTACTCACCTGCCCCTGATTATCCGTGCAGTCATCCCTGTGTATTTATACTTCCCTGCTTCCCATCACCTCCTTGTCAGATATTCTTTGTTCCCTTGTGCATTCACTGTGGTTTTTTGACTTTGTTAGTTTCCCTGGTTCATCGATTCTTGCCAACCCCCTGCCTGCTTTGTTTGTCTTTTTCAGACTGCCTACCTGTGAATGACCTTTTGGACTGTCAGTAAAGACTTTTTCAACTCAACCTTGCCTCCAGTGAATTTCTCTGCATCTGAGTCTCTGTTTCTCCCAGAGTTGTTATACGTTTGCACATGTGCATTGAGGATAATCCTGGGATCTTTGACGGGTGACAAGCTAAAGCTAGCTACAGACAAGTGTGCTACTCAAGCTTCAGCTTCCACTGTTCTGAGATCAGCTATGATACTGCAGGCATTATTATACGCATTACTTGTGCATTCGAAAATTACTTTGTCCTTTCTTCCTAAGTGTTAAGAGGTAACAAGTAAATAAGCAAATTACGCTGTGATTTATCGACTCGTATCGGTATAAGCTGTCTTACTAATCACAACATATGTGATGATTAGAGACAGTCCTCCAGTACAAAAAGAAGCATTTAGGTTGTCTGTACAGCAGGTTATTATGAACCATGGTTACATTTTGTTGTCAGGCAACGAGCAAAGGAAAAAGTCAGGTGACACAGTAAATAGAGTGACAAAGTCCGTGTTAGGAGGAGGTTGAGGTGGACGGATGGGTCACCAAGCAGTTAGCAGTTTATGTTGGTTCTTTTATCCATGACCATTCAACAAACTTAACCAATGTTTTTATTGTAACCATGACAACAACGATAGTCTAATGTTAGGGAAGTATTTATTCTAACCAAAACCACAATCTTTTCTTAAACCTAACCAAGTAATTTTTGTGCCTTAACCTAACCAAGCCATGACTGTTTATTATTGTAACCATGACAACCAAGGTCCGGTAGGGGCACTATTTCAGGAGACACTCCTATGGGTCATATCAGAGGGTTGAAAAAAACAACCTCTATAGTTATTCAGGTTGGAGGACGTGTGATGATGAGGAGTTGGGGTGTATTGTGGAGCAGCTTTTAATAACTCCCTGTGCATGGAAAGCTTTCACAGACATATTTATTCAATTTACATATTTACAGTTAACCATGTAACATAACATCAAAGCCTTTTAAATCTGTTCTGCTAATTGTCATAGTGAGTTAATGGTAAATATTTTAAGATTAACATAGAATTTTTTTTTTTTTTAGATATATCTCCTCTATACTTCACATGGAGGGGGTGTAATTGGTTCTGTGGCTCTGACTGCCTATCTCTGACAGAGGAGAAGAGGCAGGTGGGGAGGCAGGGTCACAGGTGAGGTCAAATAATGACTTGATTAATAGTGAGATTCAGTGTTGTGACAAATAAGCTAGGTTAGGCTGATGATGTACTGTATTACTTTGGTTCATCAATGTGTACCTGAAATGAGAGCTTTGAATAGGCACATGTTGTGTCACTGTTCATATGGCATACATCAATGTGTTATTTTATCAGGCACAGAAGCAGGTAGTGGCTCAGACAGAGGAGGAGAGGCAGGGTCACAGGCTTGAGTGAACGTAGATATTTGTTTTGTATTACATGGAGATTTCACTGGTATACTAAGAGGTCTATTAAACACTCAGTCATACATGGTTTTAATAACGTGAGTATGAATACTATATACTATGTGTATAAAATATATCAAATGACAGCGTTGACTACCATAACTATAAATGAAGGCTCTCGCTGACATGAAATTTATCGTAGATGGAAAAAAGCTCATCTTCCATGGATGGGCTGTTGCAGACCACTTTTATGTCCCACCCTTGTGCCTAATCCTAACTTTAACTAATGTTTATTTGCCAGTCCAATGTTTTTTTCCCTGACCTTCACCATACTGCAGTTGCCAAGAGCAGATATTGTAGAACAACGGAGACACTGTTTCTGAGAAAATACATTGCTATTGAATGTTTTAAATGTAATGCTGTCAGCATAACAAACAATAATCCAGTCACTTCCACTCTGTTAATGAGTGAACACCTCATATATATATATATACATATATATATATATATATATATATATATATATACATATACATATAAGATCTAATCCTAAAACTGTCTCTAAAAACATGAGGCTGAAATAAATAAATATCCCATCAAGATTTTCCACACACCCAGGTACACACAGACAAGGATGAAATAGCATAGCCAGTTCATAGGCCCTCCTGTCTAAATGCATCTCTACTGTACCTGCACAGCTCCACTGGACAGAACTGGGTAATGTGCTGAAGATGAATTCATTATCATTTGGCTTTGATGTTTAATTGCTGCTGATTGTTATCCACAAACAATTAAAACATTCTAATAAATTATAGATACTGTATAATTAATGAAATGCATGAATCTTTTTCTCTCTGTTACCAGGGAAACTTTGAGTAGATCAAAGAATCAGTGGCTGTCTTTCACAATTTACGAGGTTTATTTCAAAGAATACTTTCAATAGCATCAGGTGGGTGATTAATGACTCACTCATGATGTCTCTGCTCTGCTAAATGTTCACATAATGCAGAGGACACTGTTATGCAGTAACTAATTCTTTATCATCAGCATGGAAATGTTATTTATCTGGATAAATGAGACTTTGAATTTAATTGTTTTTTCTGTTTGCTTAATTACTGTGCGTAATTCCAAACCACTCAGACTAGTTTCAGATTACATCCCTGTTTATCCAGAGTCATATAAAACATTAACTATTTGTGTAAAATTTTGTCATAATTGCTGTGTGAAGTCTTGAGTTATGACTAACAATGACCTTGACCTTTGACCTTTAGCCACTAAATTCCAATCAGTTTGTCCTTGAGTCTAGATAACTGTTTTTACCAACTATGAAGAGATTCCCTCAAGGTGTTACTGAGATATGGCATCCACAATGCCAAAACTGTTTTGTGAGGTCACCATGACCTTGACCTATGACCTCTCACATTTGACCCCCAAATATTCTGAGATATTGTGTCAACGAGAGCGGGACGTATGTACGGACAACCCAAGAACAATATGCCTCTGGCTCTAGCCTTCGCTGGCACGGAGGCATAAAAACACTGAGGCTGTGTGAACCCTGAGGCACAGGCCAGTATGAGAAGCTGCCTAGGCCAAAACTGAATACTTGTATTGCATATTGTATTGTCTATGCACATACATGTATACTGGTACTAAACCTTGCACATACATGCATTGAATCAAGCATATACATACATACAGTTATGCATGTACATACACACACACATACACATATCTAAATATTCAGTATGTGTGTATGTGTAAGCTTGAGTATGTATGTGTCTGGAAGACACCACACTTTAACCGGAAGTTGCTACCATGGCTAAGCACTGTTGCGATGATGGCTAAGCCTATTTGTTAAGGTGCAGACAGGTGCAAACCTGAAGAATGTGCATGTAATTTTCATTATTTTGATCCAGTCCATCTCTTAAACGGCAACAGAGACTTTGTTATACAATTTTTTTCAACATTTAATCCTGGTTGAATTGGGAGCTGCTGGGTTGCATGGTGGTGTGTATGGTGGATGATCCTGACGGTCTAAACAACCCACTTAGCTCCCTTTCCCAACACTTGATAAATGACTAGTGTTTTCGACAGCAGTAGCGATGGCACTGATCATAGATGGAGTTGCAAGCAGAGTCTGAAGCAAAGAAACTGCTTCTTCAGCCTGCACTCCGTTGTTGGCCACAATTATGCATCTTGCCTCTATCTGTTTCTTTACACCTTCTTCTTTTATGTTATTTATATTGGCTGTTGGTGCGCCACCCTGTGGTAGCAACTTCCAGTTAAAGTGTGGTGCCTTTCAGATACATACATACTTACGCTTGTACATACATACATGCTGAATATTTAGATACGTGTATGCATGTATGTATGTACATGCATAACTGTATGTATGTATATGCATGATAGTATGTATGTATATGCATGATTCTATGCATGTACTGTATGTGCAAGTGCTTAGTACCAGTATATATGTATGTGCAAGTGAAGTATTCAGTTTTGGCCTAGGCGGCTTCTCATAGACGAGTGTTAGGAAACAGGTTAACTTCTTACACACACACACACACACACACACACACACACACACACACACACACACACACACACACAAAGAATGAGGAGCATGACTGAAGGCCATCACAGCAGAGATGGACCTTGTGCTCAATGTCCTCAATCTCAGTCTTCTAAGTGAGAAGCAGAAAGGGTAGCAGGCAACAGACAGACTTGTACCCCCCACACACACACACACACACACAGACACACACACCAACTGCACGGCCAGTTAGCAACTACACTTCTCTGTGACGTTTTTTTCACGTTCTTTCAGCACAAGCGCAATGCATGATGGTGTATATATATACATATATATACAGCTTTATGTATTTATATATACAGCATATACATTATAGGGGGTACTATATAGTGACTATATAGGGAGTAGTAGTCAGTGATTCCAGACACAGTCAAAATCTACCAAAGAAATAAACCAACTAAGACTGCATGGATTCCTGTCATCACTATGAGGTTGCCAGGCAACCAGCAGAGAGTTCACTGCAAAACTTCGTCACCTTCTGACAGAGTCTTGGTGTTTCCCCCTGTTTGGAATCTTTGTGCTAAGATACACAGCAACTGGATTCATATTTCTGTACAGATATGAAAGTTTTACCAATCTTCTCATCTGACTCCAGGCCAGAAAGCAAGAGATATCAGACTGTTCTTTTAAATTAAAATGATATATATATATA